>NW_012026890.1:2897921-3071582 GCF_000956235.1 Wasmannia auropunctata
TGTTGGAGTGTTAAAACTGATAAGTATTGCTATAAAACGTTTCGATATTCTAGCAATCATTTTGACTTTCGCACAAAATGATTTTGATTATTGATTAACAAAAATTATTTTCAGATCTGGATTCAGTAAAATTGTTCTTTCCGTGTGTTTATCTTTTGTTTGTACTTCAATTTAAGTGACTTCGATCAAAATATTTCTCTTTAAACTTACTTATTATAACTGTATCGATCCTTGTATTATAAGTATTAGAATGATAAATAAATAAATAATGCATAGCACAACTTCTCGAAAATTGAATTCATCAATATTTTATAGAATCATATTCAAGATGGCTGGGACTTCGCGACGATATTTAACATGTTAATTTAACGTGATATCTCTACCTTGCTACGGCAACTAAATTTATGAACATTCTGTATTAGATTACAGAACATTTATGTGGTGGGTATCACTTTATCTTACTCTCATTCTCGTATCATCCCTTTCAGTAAGGGGTTCTCGTACTGAGTCCTCGCGTATCCTTCAACCAAATCACTGGTCGTAATTTAGGAAACAGAACGCTCTTTTGTCTGGCATTTCGCCTGCGAGAAACGCCCATTACCCAGGCTAGTAGTCAATCTGTTGTATAAGCCCGACAGTCATGTAGCACGCATGATGTTCGTGCTTCTAGGGGATACAAGCGGGAAATGCCAAGTTTGTTTAAGTTAGTTAGAAATTAATACACTATCGTGGATTCTTTATATATATAATCAGAAATTATTTTATCGTTTGCTATATTAACAAAAGAGAAAAATATATTTAACATAAAAAATAAATTAAACTTGCAATATCAAAGGAATTATACAAAAGCTATACACGATAATGGGAGTAACGTAAATTTACGCAAGGACAATCTAAGTGAGGAATGTATGCCGTTCTATCAACAAGCAAGAGACGATATTAGATTTCGTGATAAATGTTACTCGAAATTATACGCTAAACGCAATTCAAATTCATTACACAGCCTTGCACTTAGCTGGAAACGTTGTAATTTGCATATTTCTCTCTGTAAGATTATTCGTCTCATCGCTGAATACGTCGCATACAGTTAGTTGAGCGCAGGACAGCGTCACAGTCCGGAATTTACATTTTATTGCATTAGCAAGCATCACGTCATCCAAATGTTACTTTAATTTTTCTACCGCTTTCTAATAGACAAATATACTTTAGTTTTCGCATTTATTTACTAAATGTTCGAAAAGTTTATTCTTCTTCTGCGACATGATATTTTTCGCGCAGAGATTTCATTTGACCAAGAGAGTAACACGAGCCCACGGTTGAGACGGACCACAGCGGAATTACCATAGCCAAGCAAAACTTGGCGGAAAGTTTCTAGTAGAAAGCAATAACCGGCCGTCCTGTGAGACCGTTGCGACGCCTCCGCAAATATATTCATTTGGAGGAAGCGTAGCAATGTTCCCCTTTTTAAAGATTCACTTAATTAACCGCGCGGACATAAAAGGAGAGAAGCTAGTAAGCTACGTTGAAAAATTTCCTATCCTTCATGGAAAAATGAAAAAATTTTAAGTATAAATATTTCTTAATACAATTGTATTTTTATATTTTAATATTATATTCTAATATAATTATTAGCTTCAATAATTATTTTTCTGTAAAAATACTTAACTAATAATTTCTAAGATTTATTTAAAAAAAAAAATTTTAAAGAATAAATAAATCTATACGACTTCGGCAATCACAAAGAGATGAAAATTTCTCAATAATCATTAAAATACAATGCAATATTCATTTTTCTTTAATTATTAATTATCGTTGTCGTTTATATTCGTCAATCAATTTTATTTGCCAGCCAGGCAATAGCACAAAAATAACCGACACAACCATATTCTCTAGATTCTCCCTTTTTTTTTTAAAGCCGTCTCAGTATATGCTCTTCAGCGATATCCGGAAGCCTCGAGGGCTTCTTCCCCGATGTAACTGGGCACCGACAAGAGACTGAATGTGCGTCGCGAGGAGTAGCGGCTAATGGAATTGATACATATCCCACGGGTCGATCACCGCGGCCGCATCGCTCGATTACATCTCTTCCGGATCCTGTATCACTTGTATTTATTGAACGACAGAATTGGTAACTTACACTGGTGTGTCTTGAGTATCTGACAATTATACCCTTGTAATGTGATGTGACGGTTTATGTCGCTAAAAGTTTTATGGATACCTTACTCGCACGACATCCGTTTTTAGAGAGATGTTATTTTCGACTAATATAATTTCAGAAATAAAGGATATATATTCTTGCGCGAGTCTACAATTAGAATGTCTCTTCACCATAACTTGATAATACCTTCACAAACTTCAATTTATTGTATAGCGTTAAATGAAATTGCTGATCTATTTAAGGAAATTTTCGATATTCGTGCTTTCCGAGTTACAGGCATCGATATACAATGTCGTTTAAAATACAACTTGATTGTGTAACTTCGTGTATAAAATTTAAAGGCTCTCACTCAACACCGACGTATACATGAATGTCTCGCAGAAATGTCGAGGATATTGAATGCGCCCGTTCTAAAACAGGACTTGTCCCGTTATATATTCAATATACTTCCAGCTAAATCTTACTATATCCGCAATCGTCACTCCGCGACGAAATCTCGATAAATACTTTCCTAATGAAAAGATAATGAGCTTCCGAGAGAAAAATTGCGCACCTTAAGTTATAAGTTGTTTTAGAGAGCAAAATATGATATTATACTAAATCTATCTCTTCTTAAGTAATTATTAACATATAATGGCTTTCTATATCGCATATTCATTCTTTTCAACAAAAAAAAGGTTTCTTTTATCGTAAACAATTAAGACGTAAACTGATCTTCACTTGTAATGCTAAATTATAATTAATTGCGTAAAAGTATTTTCGGACGTACCAACGTTTCGCGAAAGCTTCTTAGCAGCAAAGACATTTCCTGCATCTTTGACGCAAACGTCTGGCTTTGCGTAAGCCGCTTAGAATCTGTTGCGCGTGCATGTGCCCGTATTCGGTACACGCACCGGAAGCGAAGCGTTGTGCGGAGATACGGGTTTGAACAAATACGGCGCCGTGGTAACGCTGATATATCGGCGGATTAGGAATTTGGCGGCGCCATTGGAATAGGATTTTCCTTCCCTCTAACAGAATCCCTCAAGGCAAGGAAATTTTGCTTGTCGTAAAACTCGTGCAATCCAAGAGATGGACCGCCACAATGACGAACTTCTAACTGCGTCTTACGTTCAGAAAACGACCGACCGCCATTTGCTGTCGCGAGAAGTTTTTTTTATGGTAAACCATTACTCCACTTTATGTAGCCGCATTGGTACTGTCGCGTAGCAACTGCAATAATGATCTAGAGATGGGATTTTACGAGAATTCTCTTTCAGATTACTTGGAAAGAATGTTCTGCTATACGAGAAAGTGCTGTTTCAATGCAATTTTTATTATAATAAGAATTTAATTTTTTATTAATAAAGTGTCAAAATACAAAAATAATAAAAACGAAAGCGCATTAAATAAATTCGCTCTGATAATTACTAAACCACAATAAATTGTAACAGAAAAGTCTATTTAATAATAATGTTACGCGTAAATAATATCTATTTTAACGTAATAAAATAACAAAAAATATATTTTGTATTAAATAAAAATTGTTTATTATATTTCACTTTTTAGAATACCTTGCATTCTTGTAGATCAGGTACTTGACGTTTCGGACAAGAAACGGATATGTGAGATTTACAGCATCTTTTGTCCACCTGATAAACGGTGCTGGATTCTCGCGGGTTTCTCACAATAATGGAGTACGCGCATTGTGGCGAGCACAATGACGATTCTCGTCTGGACATCTCAAAAACGAGTGTCTTTGGCAGTTCAACGGCATTTATGAACACATGCCGGCAAAGAAAGGTTGTTAAATAATGCAGTAGTACATATCCATAATTCCTTTTGGAAGTGTTTTATATTTATGATGTGCGACTCTCATCGAGTCGTACTAGTTTATTTATGCAAGTGCACTGTAAATTCACCGAATAAATTTAATTATAATTCGAGATTGTAAATTAATAATCATCACAATTAGAATAATAATTTGTCAAATTTGCAATGTAAAGCTTCTGTGCAAAACCGCAAATAAGTAAAATAGTAGAACACTGATTGACCAAATTATTCCAATTGCGAGAATTTACGAAAATACGATGCGAAATAACGGTTGAGGGTACCTATAATACTGCTCTATACATAGGCAAAGTCGTCCTTCATCCTGTGGTTTTTTCCCTTTGGTATATTAACTTACGTTTCTCACCTATCTCTGTGTGTTGTCCCTAATGTTACTATTACAAGCACGAAAAGATTTCGAGATAAGTCGACGTAGCATCAACATTTCGGAGGTACTGCTATTACCGTTTACACGAAAAATCATTTGTTTTCTTCCTAATCATTACATAATCCTAAAATATAGGATGTTGCTAAATTATGTAAGAGAATGTATGCCATTTATGCATGCATATCGCGGTTTAATTTTTCAGTTCAGTTTGATATTATTGCCAATTTTATAACATAATCAAAAAGAATATGTAAACCAGCGAAATATTTATTTTGTAAAGATTAAACGTGAAGAAGAATATCAACTAGGATTTTACATTTTGATTAATCTGACGTGGGATTTATAATAGTGCATAACAACGTAGCGCAAATATCACAGAAATGTATGAGAAATACGCGTTCACTTCACTCAAATCTCAAAGACGCACTTTATCTTGACATTTCGGCTTCGGGGAATTTCCGTTGAAAATATACATTTTATGTCCCAGTGGCGTGCCAACAAAAATCATCATAGATGAATGCGAATTGTATCCGATGCGCTGCAATTGCACGCGTTTGTAAACGTCAGAATAGTAGCCGTCAGAAGTTTTCTGCGCGGAAACTTTTCGTTTCGGGAGGGGGGAGGGGGAAATACTTCAGGAAAGTTTGATGTAGCGGCGAGAATGCATCGGTGGAAGGGTTACAGAATTTATGAAGTCTCGACAATGTGACCCGATGCTATCCTCGTAAAGACCTCTCTCGTAACCTCACCCCACTTTTTCCAAACTTCCGCGCCGTTTCTTCGCCCTGCATAACGATGGGGCTGGAAAAACCGTCCGCAATTGGCAGAAGATCGATTACAATAGGTGGAGCGCTAACTACTTACCCCTGGGAAATTACAGAAATTCCTGACAGCAAAAATTGAATTCGACTCCGACTCTGATGAGCATTGGATTTATGTAAAAAAATCGACAGCGATACCACACGAAGAATTCCTGCGGGATGGTGGGCGTTCCTGATAATATATGGTAATATATTCGATCGATCGAGAGTCGAGTTAGTATCGAATCTACGTTAAATCCACAAGTGCACTAGATACCGAATTGTTGTTATTACCTTTTTTTTTCATGCACAGTGACAAATAAATAAATGTCGCGAGTGAATAGATCAAGTGCATATACGTATATAAATGTCGCCGTCAAAATAATATCGATCGCATATAGCTGCATCGGTTGCGCCAGTTGTTACTAACGATATCTGCGGTTCCGATATCCGCGGCTTTAAACGCGGTTTTGAATTTTGTAACTACTTTATCACCGCCAATCCAAACATCCACCGCCGAATTTGTTTATGTCACGCTTAAATCGCCTTTATGTCTTTTAATATTTTTTGTTCGACGACTGATGCGCGAATGTTAAATCAAAGTGACGTTTATTACAATATAGAACAAGGATATATCTATTGTAAAATAAATAAGTAAAGTAATAAAATTGCGCATTATTCTGACCACCTTTCAACCTTTGCTCAATTCCTATTATACTTTATATTTATTAGCACATTAAAATTAAAACTATTATAAAAATGTAATTATTAAATATAAAAGAAATATAAAAAAACAAATACATAAATCATGAAAAAATAAATAATGATATAATAGTACAAATATAGTATATGTGCATTATAGATAAATTCTAGTATATTTTGTTAACAAATGAAAATAATATTGCTACATATTTAATAAATTTATTTTTAATCTTTAATTCTATTTTTATATTCTATTTAATAGAAAGAATCGCGTATTAATTTAAAATTTATATTAAGCACATACATTATTTAATTCTCATAAATCGCAAAATTTTTTGGCAAAAATGGATTATCGTCTTTAAAATCAATTTTAGCATCTATTGCCTTGGGAATTTGTTATTAATTTTCCAATATCTGCATAAAAGATATCGATAGAACGGTCCATTTTCAATCCCGAGATTCTAGGCCTCCTTTCAGTTCCCTCCATTACGGTCGTTCTTATCGTCCGCGGAAATCTGTTTACCCGAGTCACCACGACGCCGCTTGGCACACTTTCTCGATTTTCCAAGTTTGCTCGAGCTGAACTGCCAAATTGGCTACCATTACTCATGTGTGAATCGCGAAAATAAAGCAAGGAGAAACAACAATAGCAAAAGAACAGTTGCAGACAGGTACAGCGGAAAAAAGTACAAGAAAAAAGAATAAAAAATTAATATCGTTATAGCTAACGTTGAATTATTGTACGATGAATTATTGACAATATTGTACATGTATGTTATTAGACATTTACTTTTAAGAATTTAATACAAATGAAATAACAAATATACAAATTTTATCAGCGTTGTTTTATCAGCGATTATCAAACATCAGTAAACAATCACCAAACGAATGCTTAAAGTTATGATTACTTATGCAATCTGGAAAGTCATATTTTGCGAAAGGAGAGGCTAACTTTACGCATGTATGTCTTTTTTCATATTATTATTTACGATGACTATCAATCATCGAAAATGGACTACCAAACGACCACCAATTGAGAGGTAATGGCGTTTTTAAATATTCATTCAGTAGTGGGGAGCCAACTTCACACAGCTATGATAGACATATCTAATTAACAGATGTATTCAATATAATATAACTTAAATTCACATATATTTCTTTTCAAAATATAGAGAATATTGTTGTAACAATTTTTTTCATCTTCTTATTAAAATTGTACATTGTACAACGCGATTCAGGACACGCATTTGAAAAATACACGTATGACTTTCCTAGTTAATAATTTATCTTACGAGACGAATTCAACGGTCTCTGTGAGACCGAAATACGGCTGTTATACAATTAAGCTCCCTATTATTTATTACTCACTCCAAAAAAAAAATGCATTCTCCGACACGCAAGGAATGAGATTCAAACATGCATAAAACATTGCCCGTATTTTTTATTCACGACATCGCTTCTTATGTTTTACATATCTGTCGGTGTTACCCTACGTGAACTTCCACTCGCAAAAATTTTTATGTGCTACAAGATGCGCATTCAAAGATATTATGCGGGAACTTCGATATTTCTGCTGACTTAGTTTTATAAATAAATTCAGTCTACACTTAGTGAACGTGTGGCGTCTGGGTTGGTTAATATTTTTGCTACACAGGTTTCCGCGTGCGAATTTTTAATAAAACCGCACATCCGCCGAGCTGTGTCTATATTATTTCGTGAAATATCTGCCTGAGAATATCGCCGGGCTCTCTTGAACATAAGCAACGAAAAATACACTACCAGAGACTGATATGAGATACAGCTGTAACAACAAAAGCGCGATTACAGAAAAGAACGTAGAGTCACTTTAAGCGGGATCTAATATGTGACCTGAAAAATTTCGAAATATACGAGTAGATTTTCCGGTGAGCGATATTTGGATAAATATTTTTTATTTTATAAAATATAACCTACACCGAAAAAACGATTTTGAAAGGTTTAACAATTTTGCTGAATACAGATCTGCAAATAATTTTTTTTGAATTATCAAAATAATTTAGTGGAATGTTAAAACTGATAAGCATTGGTATAAAACGTTTTAATATTCTAGCAATCATTTTAACTTTCGCACAAAATTATTTTGATTATTAAACAAAAATTATTTTTAAATCTGAATCCAGTAAAATTGTTCTTTCCGTGTATCGTTGTGTGTATTCAGTCGTTGACCTTAAAAACAGATTCGGAATCTAAAAATATACAATATCTCAAAATTACATAAATACTAAAATTGTTATTTTGTAAATATTTGCGAATATTAATTTGCTTCCACTATATTAATTATTAAATATCTGAAATGAATACTTTACATTTTTGGACTTTTAAACCGATCAACTAGATATCACTTTATAATAATTTCTAATTTAGAACTGAAATAGAAGCACGTACAAATTCATAAATTGATTTCGCACGTGTGATATGCGTTGACGTAAAAAAGGACGATCCCAACGGCAGTAACAATAACGCGGTTATTACATGGCGCGTCCGCGGATAATCAAACAAAACGAAAGTACAGAGAAAAAGTTTCTCCCCGCGCCGTTGGCAGCGAAACGCGGCTTCGCTCGCAAAACTTTATTATCGGGTTGCCATCGTGCTGAAAAAGAGGAGGCAGAACGATAGAGGGTATCCGCCACACTGCGGAAGTATACGCGGTCGCTTTTCAGTGTTCCGCAGGATCGTGCAAAAGTTTGCTGTAGAAGTTAAGGACGCGTCGTATATGCATGTATAAAACGGGCTCAATGAAAAGCTAATATGTGCGACCCCACTGCGATATCGGAAAAAAATAACCGAATCTACATCAACCGCAATTAGAATTTCATTTTAATATCCATAATTCTCAGTGTAATAAGAATAATAATTTAATAAATAATAATTTCATAAATTTTTGACTAACATTTTTCTTTCTAAGAGCAAAAAAGCAGAGGACAGTTACTTATGTATACCAATAGGTTTCTGAAAGATCAAAATTTTCTGATACTTACAGTCACAAAATTCAAGACTATTGTATAATAATTGAATGAATTATACAATTCTTATTTCTATGTGTTTATTTCCAAATGTTGTCAAGTATTTATAAACTACCATACTAATTTAAGTTATTCTCTTTATAACTTCCTTTATTAATTATATACAGGTGAAAATTTCCCATAAGCTCCGGGATTAATGAGAGGATCCTGAGGGTTCAACATATAAAAATAATATCCCGTACATGAGGGAACGTGGGATTACGTTAGCGCGATGAAGTAGCTGTATTCCATGCGAGCATGAATCATAGAGGGGAGTGTGCCGAAAAGGTAGAGAGGTTACTGTGAGAGACTGATCGGATACGAAATAACATCAGAGGGGAGAAATACGAAAGCATTTGAGGCTGGGGTTTTGATGAAGGTCAGACGGAGACAAAGATGATGCTAAAAATGTGAGAAAGGAAGCGTGAAGTCAAGATTTATGACTTTGTATCGAAATCGATACGCGCAGCTATAAATCAGTTATCATCTGATTTCTGTTCTTCATATCTGTATTTCTACTTCAGCAGGATTCTCAAGCCATAAATCAACTGTCGTGAGCGTCTTACACGGCATAATTTATTAATAAAATCACGAAGTACGCAAAATACGAAAATACACTACCTAAATAAATAATATTTTAAGGACGCCAATTTCGTCAATATAACATCAGAGTAATACATTGAAATCTCATGTAAGATATATAACATAGTAATTTATTAATAACAAATTATGTATTTTATATATATATATATATATAAAATACATATATAAATAAAAAATACCTAATATATATATATATATATATGTTGTATAAAATAAACAATAAAAAATATATATATATGTTGTATAAAATAAAAAATTGTATTTTCTACATACGTTTTCTACATGCGATTTCAAATTGCGATATTTTGATAAAAAAAATGGAAATATGATACCAAAGGGGTCAATATGACAACGCACGGTTCTCCGCATCTATCGCAGTTCACAGTGGTTTATGTTCTGTCACGTCACTTGGCGTAGCACTACGTTATTGTGCTAACGTCTGTGTGTCAGGCGAGCACGAGGCCCACGAGGGCACCCGCGTACCTATGCTGATACGATTGCATGTGTGAATGCGAACGTTGCATCGCAGAGTATACGAGAATGGCACGAACGGGGACGAATACGTCATAGTTCCGGATAATTGACCGTCGTTCCCATCGTCCCTTCCCGCGAATAGACGTTCTCTTGATTAAAATATTAAAATTGTTATCTGTTTTTTTAACAACATTACGTCAAAATAATCCATAACGTGCGCGAATCTTTCTAAATTTTGCGTGAAGTTAAACAAGTAATTTTATTAAAATGACTCACCTTCCACGTCGAACTTTCGCATTAAGTAAAATGGATAGAGCGTGAGCCCTTCCATCAAGATACGTCATCGAAGATTAAACATATATTTTTCCACGACACCGCATTTCTTAAAGACAGTCTCTTACATAAAAGTCGCGAGCAAACGTATCATTGCGTCACGTACTTTTCAATTTTAGCTTATTTGAAATCGACTGCCATGTCAAAGAGTCATATAATGACGGTAATGCAACAACGAGTTCGTTAATATATTGAAAATAATTCCCGGAATTTTCTCTCTTGACTAAAGTATACGCCGGAAAATAAAGTAACGAGCGAACTTTATTACTGGCGGAATAACTTTTTTCTTTATACTCATGATGGATAGCTAAATTAATATCACTTCGTTATTTTGCGGACGAGAAGTATTCATGAGACGGTACAGCAACGACAGTAAAAACAAAGTGTAAAAATCGTCCACGAACAACGTAGAATAATTACGAACGAATGAAAAATTCACGAGCGACCGATTGCATAAGAGACAAAAAATATTATTCCGCCAAACGCGGATATTTCAATAAGTGTCGCTCACGTGAAACCTTAATTCCGTTTAACGTCGTCGGAATTAGCAATTCCGTGATATTGAAAAAATTCAATAAGTGAACCACGTCGAAATGTTTGGCAATTAATTCGATTCCGGATATTGCACGGGAGCACTCACTATATTGTCAAGAATTAGAATATCAATTTTAAAACGGACAAAACGAATACGGAGGCGTATTGGTCAGATTCTTTTTTGCTGCTCAAATTAATTGATTGCTATTGATTTCCGGATCACGCGGATTCTACGCGAAAAGGACAATTTTGCTGAAGCAAAATTTAGATGGATACAAATCTGAAAATATTATTTTGTCGAACCATCGGAATAATTGTGTAGAAAACTCATGCGCTGCATGACGAGGCAATGCTGCTCAAAAAGTTTTGATAACATTCCAACAACCAGCTCGAGCGTCCTACATAATTATTTTGACAGCCCAACGAAATAATTTTCACGCAGATTTGTATATATCTAGCTGAATTTTAACTACTTGAACAAAACTGTTCTTTCCGTGCGGATAGATCTATCTAGCTAGACATTGTTAGCCTGCAAATGAACTTAACGATTTCTAGGTGAATGTACCCCAGGGTAACCTTGCGCAGAACGCCGGCTTAAAACCTATCGGGTTACTCGCCGTTAAAGCCCCGTTTTAGCAACAACGCGTGCGTACGGCAGTGCGGAAGCGTCCGCTAATGAAACGCACAATTAACTGTTATCGCCGTCGTGCATCCTGGAACTTCGCTAATCGAATTTTCGTGCGATTACGCGCATTTTCCCGTTCAGTGCGAAACGCATATTAACCCTTCCCGTAAGCAAATTACGCAATTGGCCTCTTGCCCCTGTCACTGGTGATCAATCGCACGACATTCGATAGTCATTGATTAATTGGAATTATATTGATGCAACTTGTGATTGTGATAGAACAGATCTGTGCAAACCGTGCGCATGTTAAATTACATGTTGCTTTGTAACACAATTAACTGCGGCAATGGTAAAGTTCACTATTAAGAGTTATAATATATACGTACACGGAAAGAACGATTTTGCTGAAAGGTTTGGCTTAAAAAATTTTGCAGATCTAAAAATAATTCTTGTTAAACCGTCAAAATATAATTTTGTTGGAAATTCAAACTAATTATTAGAATATCAAAACAGCTTTACAGCAATGCTTATGATTTTTGTGCTTTCAGCAAAATTATTTTTAAATCAAAATTTTTAGACCGTCCAGCAAAATCGTTCCTTCCGTGTACAAACACATATGGATAAAAAAATAAAATAAAATATTTTTACAATTTTTCAATTAGTGAAAGAGAGAAAGGAAGAGAAGTTACATAAAAAAAGATATTTTTTCGTATATTGTGGTTTTAAATTAATTTTAAGTCGAGTTTTATTTAAGCGGCTACAAAAACTCGAAAGCTACAATGCACACACGTTGTACGTTACGAGATTGGAGCTTTAGAGAATTAATGAAACCTGTGCGCGAATTGTGCGCGAAAAGAGTAATTCGCACAGATGCCGGTTCTCATAAGAAATGGCCGAACGGGAGGCGCGTCTATTCACGCCGCGAGTCGGGCCGATCTGCAAATGGAACATGAATGCAAGTCGCGCTGAATGGTAAAACGGTGTAACAGCAGGGAGATGAGTCTAAAGCACTAGTTGACGCGGAGAGCTCGATTTACTTCGCGCGACGAGCAATTTGACGGAGTGTACCATAAAGGGGAGTACCTCGAATTCAAGAGAAAGCGTTCTTGCTAGTGCAATTTTGGTAATAGCGATCCGCATGACATCGGATATCATTGTCGATCAGATCTATCGTCTTAGTCAATAGAGAATGTCTATACAGAACACCAAAGACAGTTTCAACAGTTTTAACGATGCTATTCCGTGATTTCGAAGTAAAAAATTAATTGTACCAATTGTTTCCAGGACATCACATCTCTTCATTTTTACCTTTAGATCACAGAATAATATTGGTTATTGTAGTTTCGCGATTAATTTCGAATTATTAATAAATCGCGTCGAATAATTATAATCATCGAATAATTTATAATCGGTTTACGAAATTAGAAAATTCTTGTATTTTTATTAATACATCTTTTTCGATAAAAGAGATTTCTTTTCTCTTCTGGTAATAATTTGGTTTTCAAACATTTATATTTCAAAGAAATAACGGCAAAAAATTTTGTTTGATGCACGAGGAAAATGTTTGAAAGAGAGATATAACAGTTTAATAAATGAATAGTCGGTTTCAATCATTTTAAGAGAAGTATCACGGGCATAATCTCAGATTAATCCTCGTTCTGAACCTCTCATGCGCCAGTTTAATACGTACTCTAGGCGCATATTGATTACAGGCGCTTAACAATGGACGCGTCGGTTTGCAGTCGCTGTTCCATTTATGCCAATTTCCCCTGAAGCAGTTCCAAGCTGCTTCGTTACTGCTCATTGAGTGTATTCCAGCAATCTTATTAGTCCGAACCTTAGTCGACGCGCCGGGGTGGACCAACTGAAATGCTTTGATAATTCTCCGTGGCTTTCGGTGCACATGCCTCGCGTTCGCCAATGCAATTACAGTCTCTCGCTATTACCGTGCCATTCGATATTATTTTAGAAGCTTGAAAATTTCCCGTTACCGCATCTCGTATATGCTAAAATTTAATTTAAAATAACAGCATCGCGTATGATAAAGTTATATATTTCATAAGAAATACAGAACATAAAAATTTATTTGAAAACATCTGTTCCACTTCTCCCTCTTATGTAGCCCAAGTTTAATCAGATAATACAGACGGGCAAGAGAGATAATTTATTTCGAGCGGCACGTAGAGAATTTCACAATTTCACGATACAAGTGTAAACAAGAATGACACAGAAAATATATTTTTACAAAATACGGAGGAAGCCTTACGAATATCCAGAGCTCGTGCCACCCATTTTTCTCCGCAAGTGTCACATCCGAATTTTTTGCAGCAGCCACGCAACCTCGGAGCTGTTTGCGGCTCGCTTAAATACGTGACTTCGTGCCGCGAATAACTGATACCGTGGAAACGGACGAGTAAAATATTCACGCATGAGGCCCGGGCAATGACGTGATTCCAGAAACTAATTTCAACCCTCCAAACCGTTTTTCGAATTCTATATCCCTCCCCAAATCTGCAAACGGATAAAAACTAAATACAATTCTACCTTTCTCCCTCATTGTTAGATAAGCGGAGGCGGATTATATTAAAATCCGCCTTAAAACTGCGAAACTTTAAATCTCGATTTACAAAAGTGTCATTCAATTTCACTCGATAACAAAATCAATCCCGCAACTTTCGGATAATCATGAGATCTGCAAAGAAATTTGTTGCTTAAAACAGAGTACACATATTAGTTAAGTAATGCAACATTTATCTTTCTAATATACTGTAACACTTATATACTTCTCGCAGTTACTGTTTGTCCGAAAATAGCTAATAATGATAGCCGCATTAAAGCAAGGATTATCTCTAATACGCCAATGTGTATGTTCACGGTTGCGGAATTTTTACGAGGCGTAGCAATTTGTTGTCATAAAAACAGAGTAAAAAGGTGAAACATATGGATCTTAATCACGTGCGATAAAGGGGATTACGAGCTCCTATATAAAATTACGAACAGAACGATAAAGGGACCCAGGATAATACGCCGCTGCGGCAGATTTTCGAATGTCGCGGAAGGATTACGCCATAATCCACTCAACAGTCGAGGATTTCCGCTTATCGTTCTGTGGGGAGGAAAAAACGATTTCGCATCTTGTAACTACAAATATGTATAATTGCGAAGGGCTACGCGAGAAATCCGCAATTATTGCTTGCGAAAATTTTTTGCACGTTCAAGTTTCATTATACGCGTGTGAATGCGTGCACCCGTAAACGCGTCAGCTTTGCACGACGATTCTAATCGGCGCCTAACAACATCCGCCCACGCAAGCATGGATCCAAACTTGCGGCAGTCCAAATAGTTAACCGCCGCCAGTCGGCCAGCTCTATTGATTTGGTGGTCCACGAGGTGACATAACGCGGTTTTGCAGATTCTGCAACGCAGAGTGTTTCACGAAGTGTGCGAAACGTACTTGCGCGCGATAATGCATCCCCGTGACAATTTCCCGTTTAAGCGACAACTATATAAGTACCCGGAAATCGAATGAGATAATCCGATTCGTCAACGCAAAACTGCGAAATACGCGCGTTTGAATCTCATGTAAATTTTTCCGTCGTCGTTATAACTAACTACAGCAGTGGCCGCGCGTAATCTCAGGATTACGACTAAACGTGAGGAATTAATCGGACAGTGACGTTGCTGTTTCCTTTGACCACACGGGAAATGAAATATTCATTCGCCGGAGTTCTACCGAGTAACAGACTTCAAAGGAAACTGGGTTAACTTAACACTGCGATTTTTACGTGATGAGTTTTTATGCGCCGCGCAGTACGCGCCAGTCCTTTATCATTGCAATTTGAAAAAAAAAAAAAAAACAGAAACGTTAGTCATATCGAATCGAGTAAGAAATTATTACGTTAATTCTGAATTTTCTATTGATTATAATATGAATAAATGTAGATCGAGACACTATGTCACGAACAACCGTTTAGAGTTTATTGGCGAGTCTCCGAGCAAGAATACATGCCCATTTATAATTTCATAAGCCTAAAGGGAGGACTTAATCTGATGTATACATCGGGGTAAATTTCCATCTTAACAATTGTCGGAGCTAAAGTCAGAGATTTCTAAAATTTAATTGAAATTAACATTGATTGACATCAATAGTTTGCATTTGCGCAGTTTAAATGAGCTTTCAAGTACAATCAAACAATTTTCATAAAGAAGATACTGAGCGTTATTGGAAATTGTTTGAGTTAGAAATACAACCTAGAAAATCTTAACATTTTTGAAAAAATATATATAAATATATATAAATATATAGAAATTAATGTATCTATAGACTTAAGATGTGTACAGAATTTACGTGGTAGCGGATGAACCGGTAGAAGTGGCACAATGCAAAGGTCAATCTCTCCAACAAAAACGTAGCTCTCAAGACAGTAACAAAATCAATGCTATTTGCGATCTCGAGTCCTTTCTGCGCAGTCTTGATATTTCAATGCACAAGATGAGCGATATAGAAGTGTTGCAGGTACATTTCATTTGTAAAAAGATATGCGATTGTCATGTTCTTTGATACAAATTGATATGATTTTCCGCGCGCGCTTTAAGTTGAAAGTTCAATCTAATTTGACAGTACTACTTATTTAGCGAGCTCTTATGAAACTTATTGAACCGTGTGACGATCCACGAGCTGCATACGATCGTTTCTTTGCCAAGACACCGCTTCCGTATACGTGCGAGTGGAAAAACGTCGACAGACAATTAAAAATTCTAATGAGAGGTGAGCTTAATGAGATTGATCATGAAACAATGCTCGAGAAGATTTACGTTATTGTGCACCATTTTCTGTTATTGGGGCAAATGGAATAATGTATACGAAGTATTCACATACGAAATTTTTTTCACGCGTAAAAAATCGATGATACTTTAACGTAACGTAAGTGTTGGCCCACAATGAAGATTTTAAGCCCATCAAAACAGTAAGAAATAGACCATAGTCGAATATCAGGAGAATAATCTATTAATTGGACAATATTTTACGATGTACGGCCCCAACGAGTAAGCAGACGCGATATGTAATTAGTTGGCGATAACTTTCAAAAAGATGAGATACGATTATGGGAGAAAGCTTTCAAGCATATCAGTTGCCGTATTGTACGATAGCGAAGTACGGATGAAAGAATAGAATTATGGGAGAACTGTAACTTCGCCGTTCGCACGAACGTTCGCCGTTTATTCCTACACGACGCGCGTTTCGGCCATTACGCCGCTGCAAATCCGTTGGAGAATATGGCACGGCCATCGTGGACGAAATTTATTCCATTTCACGATAAGTTCCTTCGTTATTGCGTTTACGTTCGGCTCTGTGTGGCTTCGCCGCTTTCGCGTGGTATCACGAAACATTGTGTGTTTATTGAGAAACGCACTGG
This sequence comes from Wasmannia auropunctata, assembly GCF_000956235.1. Taxonomy (NCBI): domain Eukaryota; kingdom Metazoa; phylum Arthropoda; class Insecta; order Hymenoptera; family Formicidae; genus Wasmannia; species Wasmannia auropunctata. The sequence continues at coordinate 2,914,806 of NW_012026890.1, forward strand.
CAAGGGGTCGAGAGGACAAGAGAGGTTTCCTATATCGATCTCCCAGCTCGATGCACAGGTTTATTGAATCTGCGACACAGTTGGTTATTTGTTCGGTTATATACGTATAAAGAGGAGGGGACCATCGAATTTCGGCTTTGATTGATCGGAAGTACACCAGTTTCACGGAGTTTAGCGAATGACGAAGTTTCATGTGAGCTCGAGAAAATCGCAATATGCACAGCGCGCGGTAGCCCGGGGTTTAATTCAATCATTTGTATTTTCATGAAAGAAGCTAAATGGACTTCTCTTTATTTTGCAAGAGTAGCTCGTTTTCCCCGGGAACGCGGTAATCTGAAATTTATTCTTCGAGCGTGGACTGGCTGTTATTCCGTAGAAAACTCCCTTCTCTAGAGAGGAAGAGGGGGAGAGAGGGAGTGAGAGGAGACTACAAAGTTGAAAAACGAAGTGTGTTCACTCGCCCCCGCTTTACGCACGTGTGCACGTTGTTTTATCCCGCTTCCCGCTTGTTAAAATATAAAATAATGGAACGTTGTTCCCTTCTGTTGCCGGCGCAGTCGTTATCTTAGGAATTTTGTCGATTGACAGGGATTAATTCGCGACGAGCAGCGGCGAAGAGAAATTCGATTTCGTTAATTGCTCATATAGAGTCATTATTTGGTCAAGTTACCGGGTAAAATTGATAAACAGTATAGGAAATTCAAGAATAATTGGATGATCAAAATGAAGAAAATACATATGCCACTCGAGAATGAATGGCCTCACGAACGAGTCGATCTCCAGATCTCTGTTTATCGTGGTTTAATTGTATTTGCTTATTAATTTGTTACGTGACTTCTTCTCGTGTATGCAAGCAAATTGTTTCTCGTTGATATAATATTTTATTATTTCTGCTTATTTTGCGACACATTTATTGCGGTTATAAAGGTATATTTTGTAATTATTTGCGATTCATTAGAATGTTATGAGTTGAATCGTGCGATATCAGAATCATACTAATTAATTGGAGCAAAATTATAAACGTTATTCTTCCAAAAAGATGTATATATACGTAACCATAAATTTACATTAATTAATATCCGTCCGAGTAAATTAAAATTATCCGCTTTGGAAATATTGAAACGCAAATTGCTTTACTAAGAAGATTATATTTTAATCGATTATGTATAATCAATAAGATATGATTCTCTCTCTCTCTCTTTCTTTCTTTCTTCGTACAAGTGCATAGATTTCAACCATACTTTCTACCGTAAAATTGTAATCATAACATTCGCTGAAAGCAATTTAAGTTTCGAAGAAAAGCAAAAGGATGGAAAGGACGAAAGAGACCTACTGTGTCCAATTAGACAATTCTTTTTCTCAGGTATGTACATTGATGGTTGGTAGTTTAATCAACGAGTCCTCTGCCCGCGGAGGTATAATTAATTTCTACGATTTCTCGCAATATTTGCACGCCTTTGGCGTTTATTCAAGACGTATAAAGACGTGCAAGGACGAAATCCCGAATGGTCGAGAGGAAAGTAGTTGAAATGGTGGACATATTCAGCATCGCCGTCGGGTGGAAATTGCTTTTCCTACTCGCTGTACCTACAACAATTCGTGCCCGCGCGTATATATATATATGCGTCACGCGCACACATAAACGCCCGGGGCCCTGATATTTTCAGTATACGCGATATCGCCCGGCGCGCAAATAGAATCCGCAAATTCTTTCCTTCTCTTTTCGTCGCCCGCTGGGTATATGTACATGTCGCCTCTGCTCGTTTCTTCGACCCCCTTTTATTTCTCTCCGTGATTGTATTTTCTTATGAGAAAATGCGTCCCTTCGCCCTATCGCGTCATCCGTACGCGTAGTTCGTCTACTGTGCGCGCTTTTGTAAATAGGCTTTCATCGCGTCGTTTATAATTATAAATATCTTCTTTTCATTTCTCTTAATGATACGCGAATGCATAATTTTCCGACTTTCAACAATACATTTGAATTTTGACATTTTTAATTTTAAAGATTATAAAAAGCTATGTATAAAGAAGTGAGTAAAAAAGAAATGAAAAGAAGATGAAAAATTGTTATTTTCTGAATACATAGTAGATGAATAGGTGTATTTGCTTTTATATTGTGCAAACGTCCGTGTCATACATTATGCACCACAAAAATTGGTTTATATTATACAGGAAGAAAAATAAAAAGATATACTTTATATGTATATCTCTGTCTAGAGGTTTTCAAAAAACATTGTAGGCTAGATAATTAAAATTTAGACAATAAAATTTGCAAACACTTAAATCTCCGCGATTCTTTCTCTTGTCGGTCATCGTCACATAATCTTTTTTTTCTTTCCATTCACTCTACTATCTCTGGTTTCCCATCCTTGGCGCAGCGACGAAAATCTCTCTTGGTAAATTGAATGGCTTTGCGAGTAGGATGGAAGCACCTAATAAGGTCATGCCGGCTTATTGAAAGTTGGATTTCTGCACGTCTCCTCAATGTGAGGACCAGACTGAAGCTAACAACGAAAGATCCCTACGCGAAAGAAGTCAGAAATCACATTTAGCGGTAGAAGAGTTTATTAAGTCAATAAAGTGCAGAAAAAATGCAACGTCGAAAGTTTAAATGCGCCAGTTACTTTCGATTATTAATCGATTAACTTTTCTCATTTTAAATTATGAACATCAAATATCATTGATATAAGAGATATTCAGAAGTTTTTGAATTAGCTTTAAAAATCTGCTGTCTCTAGAAAGAGATATAATATCGTTTAATTTTGTTGTAATAATTTTTAAAAATTGCAAAATACAATTGTAGATTTTTGATCTTCATTTAATTTGCCGGTTTTTTATTCAGAGAAAAATTTCTCTGTTCCAATTTGATACGCGTCGAAGTTTTTAGACATCATAGTTTTTTATAATTCTGGAATATCGTAAATTTTTCAAATACTTTCTTCATTTTTAGTTTTGCATATAACAAAAATATATTTTCGAAAAGATGCACGTATACTTATAAGACATCATCTGCGTGAACTCAATTTTGCTCTTTTTATGTTTATCGCATAAAGAAATTTATGATCGACATTACCATAAAGAAACCGAGCCAGAAACGGATTACGCTGCGCTGTTCTTATATCTATTCATGTTTTCTCATCAATAACTGTATTCAATGCGTGATGGCCGCGATGTAGTTGGAATCATAATAAGATTTTTATAGGTTTCCCGTAGATAAAAGATGACGACAGTCCACAAGACATTCCCGGAATTGCAGACGATTCATTGGCATTTGACTATTCCAAAAAGAAATAAATTTTGATGCGTATTTTATTAAAATTATTCTTAATACAGTTTTAGGTACACAAAACATATTATTATACATATTTATAATAACATTTTATAATTTGATGTACAAAATTAAATATAATTTCATGCAATCTTTATAACATTTTATATATTAATTTTCTACATATCTCTGATAAAGCATATTAATTTTTTTTTATTAAAATAACACGGTAATTTTTATAATATGTAGTAAAATTGAAAATTATTTGGGTCATATATAATAATAGTGGCAAATAGATGCTTCGCTTCTTTCTCCACAAATGCAAACTGTGTCAGCATAAAATTTTTATATAATTTTTATCCTATCATCATATTATACGGCGGTCGGCGGATGTGAAACCTGCGCATAATGCAAACTTTATTTGAACTGAAATTGCACGAATCTCGCGCCTATTCTTAATGCGGTCGCGTCAGGAATGGAAACGTTTCTCTTTCCCGTAGCAAAGCATCGCTATTGTTCGGCGCATGAAACGCAAACAGCGATTAGAGATCCGCTCTGACGTCAATGGCACCGCAAAGTGGCTGCTGCAACTAAAGCAACATCCACTCTGAAACGATCGTATACGTTGATAGCGTTGTGTCGCGCGATAACAGCACCCCCGTTGTGCAAATGTCGATCGATAGGGGCACGCACGTACCTACATGGTGCATGCATCTCGTCCGGTAGTGCGGGAAACGACGAATTACAAACATAAAAACAATAAAAGTAGGAAAAACGTTGGATACGGTCAGCCTGTATACACACCGAAAGATAAATTAATCCTTCGAGATTGAACATGCACATGTTTGCTTTATTTATCTGTTTGTTTAATTAAGTTCCGTGTCACTGATCGTGAAGCCCGGCGATACATTTTCGTTATAAAATGGCGTAGGATTTGTAGAATTAAGCCAGGAGGGAATGCTGCCAGTTTCCCGTGAAATATATGGCTTGTATTACGGTTCTTCTAACTTATCCCTTTAGACAAATATTATTCGAAATAATGCATCGTAGTACGAAGTTGATCGATTTAGATAAAGTACGAAATCGTGAGGAAGTTGCAATAGCAAGGGAGCTTGCAATATCAAATTTTACGAATCGTACAATAACGGTTGATCTGCGTTCGGAAAGAAGAAGAGACTTAACTTGATACCTTGGGAATGTTTTTCTCTGATATCACGTTAGACTGAATCTGATTTTTCAAAATTGATGAAAATATTTCCATATATAAACTTTAAAAGAAATACGAGATATATTGCTTTTTTTGATTGTGTAAAAATCCAATTTTAGACAATTTTAGAAATATGCTTTTTTGTTATTATACTTAAAACTTTGATATTACCGCTATTGATTAAAGGTTAAAGTTGGTTGCTGCTACAGCTGCTTGTTAAATTCTATATAACCAAAGTTGAATTCATCTAAATTTCAAAGTATACTCAAACTTGATTTCATAATATTATTATTAGTCCGATTGAACTTTAAGAATATTCTACAACGCGAAGACGAATGTTTTACAGTAGAATCGTATAATATTGAATAATGAACGCGGCAATATCGTACATCTTGTCCCGTAGGAATACTTTAATAAGATTTGTAAAACTGCGAATTTACTTTTATTTATTTCACAAAATTAAATATCGATTACGGTAAATCGTGCTTTTTCCACTCTTGCCGTTCGCGAGATTTATCTAACGGTGACGTCTCTATGTTGCGCTTATTAGTTGCTAAACCGTGAGTACTTCTGTAATTTCTCCTGGGCCGGGGCTATCTCCCTGGGGCACTTTCTTTTAACTTAACGGGCATATGAGGGAAATTGCAGACCCGTCAAGTTTCGGTGGTTTCAGCATCGTAAAAGTAAAATGCCGACGCACTGAAAAAGCGGTTATTCGCAGTTATATATCTTCGGTAATTTTACGTCTTTTTAAAGCGGAAATTATAAAATCCGTGATTATTGTTATTCTAACGGCATAAATATGATTTAGTCAAATCATAAGTAATTATATATACATATATAAAATTATTAATAAAACTACAAAGTTAACAAAGTACAAACGTATTAATTTCTCTCAATATAAAAAACTGCGATTTATCTCTATTTTCACGAAAAATAAAATAATAGAAAAGAGACACCTGATACCAGTGTACCGATGAATCGGGTGTTAATCGTATTGAATGTACGCGGCGATGCAGGTGAATCAATTTATATCTCGCAGACGTACTTTTTGATTATTGACTAAATGAAGTATTGACGTATTACGTTTGCATGCATCAGCCGACGAGCATGGGAAAATTTTATACATTATTGCGTGATGGTATGATAAATCGTAATTAGTCTGATATATAAATTTTATAATAAAGACTCGAAGCTTTATGATTAGATTTAAATAATTTAGATTCGTATTTATAGTCACGTTACATGAATAAAAAAATTAACGTTTAATAAATTAACAATTATATCAATTCCAACATTAAATATTTGCATAATTTGTGCTAATCCATCATTTCAAATTAATAGATCTATATAAGATGTTACATACATATTTGTACTCTTGTGCACGCTAATTCTTATATACATATGCATATTATATGTATTTATCTCTGATCTAATTCTTATAAAAATCCATTATCTTAATGACGGGTAATACATCACTCACCGATATAGTGCGCAGCGGTGACTGTGTTGGAAAGCTCGAGGGGCTTTCTCCTCCTTCTCCTTCTCTCAGATTTATTCACTCGTACACACAATGCTCGTGAAAACGCGTAATTATGATCGCGCATATTAAGCATTAGAATAATAATCCGCACTTGGCTGGCAAGGCACTACCCATGTTAATCACACATAATGCACACTTTACTATTTTACACTCTGACGGAATTCCATCGAAACGCGACTACGACCGTTCAAAGTTCAAAGGATTTAAATATGATACCCGCATTCTAACACCGTGCGATATAGTACTTTAATTTATAAAGTTAATTTAATGGCTAATTTATATTTAATTATTCAAAAATATAAAATAAAAATTCAGTATATATAATGTACTTATATAGTTTATCACACAATCCATGTACAATAATTGTATATCACGCCGCGCGGGAGTGATAAAAAATTTAAGTTACAACCCAATACGTTAAAATTAAAATTCTATGCAAGGCACATTCAAAATCTAAATAGCATTAGAGAAAACCATTACCGCCCGCGCCCGCACGCGTATAAATATTGCGGTAAAACGAAAAATTTAATTTTTCATGTTTCAATTTCCTTGAAACAATCCGCACGGCGTAATTGCTTTGATAAAAGTATTCGATTCAATTACAATTGATCGCGAAAGTTAATTTAATTATACGAGCTAATTGAGCTACTTAATTGTTCGTAGAAAATAATCCCGTTGGGCTTCTCTTTACACTTGATGCTATTGCATTTCGATGGGTAATGCGAGAGTCACGCAGAGAGGCACACGCCGCTACCTGCCGACTCGAGTCTCATTGTGCGAATGACAACACAGTGGGTGGCGCGCCGCGCTACGGCGCGGCGCGCGGTAACCTTGTGTACGTCACAAGGTGCTCGTTATCTAAACAAGACCGCGTGCCTTTAGAAGCGTTGTTGTTTTGAAATATTCAATGCTTAATAGAATAAAATTACATTGACTATTCCATTCCTTAAATTGTACATATTGTTTTTAAATAAATTTCTGTAAATGAACTGTTATTATATATTACTATATAATATAATTTTATGTTTCCTTCTGTAAACTCATTAGCATTACCTAAGAAAACAATTAATTTTGTTTGATTAAAAGAGAAAAAGAGAATTTCAGAATAAAAGTATTAATATTTGATAAAAATTCTAATTGACGAGAGATTTGTTTCAGTCTAATTAAGATGTACATAAAATGTATGTATGTTATAGCAAATGTTTAATTGTTATGCAAATCATAATTTCTTTCCATTTATGATCATTTAAATGTGTGCGATTAATATGTTATTAAATTATTCCATTTTAAAAGGATTGATGTAAATCTATTATTTTAAAAAATAAATTTAATTTAGAAATAAAAAATGCACATTAATTTTAATACCGTTATATAAGGGATATATATGTTATATTAACAGTTACAAAGCTGTAAAAGGAATTTCAAATAAGCACGTATCCATAATTAAATTAATATAAAATACAAAATTATAATTTAACGTTATCTTTAGAGATATAATAAAATATAAAAATGTCATAATAAAAAGTCGTATTTAAAAATTTTAATTCTTGTGAAAACTACTTTTGGACGGTAAAGCTTTTAACATAAATAAACATTCCCCTTCTTCAAATCACATCCAAAGAAATTTCACAAAATTAAAAAATGATTAATGCATAACTGAAAAATTGTTAGCAGAGCTGCGAGAAACAAAACTCAAACTGTATCGTAAGACAAACTTCATCAAGTTCTCAATTCAGTTCCTCGTAACTGCAAATATGACGAACATCAAATTAACTTTCAAGCCTTATTTATTAAACTGTATCTTGTGTCAAGATTAGCTTCAACTAAGTTTTTCAGCAAAAATGCAACTATAAATACGAGCCTTGTTCCTTCGTGCGTCTAAGAATAAATTACATTTATTCATAAATTTAAACCACGCTATACGAAAGCCAATTATATTTTCCATCGTGCGTTTGATACGTAAAAAGCAAGCAATAGGTTAGGGGAAAAATAATAAGTTAATGTAATATCTCGCATATTTATTCAACTTTCATTAATTTTGAACTAATTATTAAAGAAATTTCGTGCAGCGTGAATAAATATATCAAAACAAAGAATGCGTCTACATTATCGAATAGTTCGTAAATTTGCGAAAATTGTTCGTTCTTCAAGGTTATCATTGTCCTCTCGATTATCAGGCTTGGATTTTGCACAAGGGTTGAAATTTCAATTGCGGTAACATTTTCTATGATACTTAATCAATTTCAGAAAATAACATCTGTCGTACTTTAATATTTTTATCACACGAAATTTTATGCATGTGTGAAATAAAGCGAAACTAAATTATATCTAATTGAAACACTCAGAAATTAGAGGAAAGTCGACCCATATATTTTTATAGAATATCTAATTTCGGATTTATATAGAAATCTGTAAATCGACCTCAAAATTTAGTATGAAGCTGTAAAAAATTAGCGAGATAGATATACCATAAAAATATCGCAAAATTTATTGCAAACACGAATAGTTCTTGATTAAATATTTCTCGAAAAGATATTCTTGTAGATTTGGTAATTTCGAAGGCTGTATAACCTTTAATTCCAAGATTATAAAAAGTTTGAAGTACCAATAACTTTTATGACTTAATTATCCGTCTCGCAAAGTTTCCTTTCCTACGTAAGAAAAATGAAGTTTCTACAACTTTTTTCTATTCGGCTTAATTATAGAAATGTTCATTAAAGAAATTATCTTTATCAAACTCAATTATATTGTTATACTAATCATATAATTTATGGTAATATTATGCCTTCATTTAAATTTTTATTATTTTGATTTATATTACTTAAATTTTTTATCTATACTCATTCCTTCAGTTCAATTTCTTCCGACATTTTGTATTTTGCCTTCTATTTTCTCAGTCTCTTATCATCTTTCTTTGAACTTTTCTCTTTGTTTCCTTATCTGATCTCAGAAAAAAATTCTTTTTGAAATCAAAATAGACAAATGTGATCAATCCGCGCAAAATCCTTTCAGTGTCAATATTGTGCGGCTCTGAGTTGTCTTGAGGCTTACATTTAGTTATTCATTTCTGCTTTCATCTTCTTGCGGCTTAAAATCTTTTCTACAGACACGCAGTCGATGAGTAAATTCATTTTTATATAACAAATTCGATAAAATAGCATATACGAAATTTCATAATATCATCTGTTATATAAAAACACAAATATCATATTGTATCTTTAAATTACGATAATCTGCTTGTCGCGTATAAGTCTTTATGAGCATCGTACTTCGTAGCGCCTTTGAATATTGAATATTGAAAATAAACACAATATTTCGAATGTTTGCAATCTTTCGTATTCGGGAAAATGCACGCGGAAAAGCATTCCGAAACTGTCAGGAACCGTCGAAATGGGCGGTCTGACGAATATATTTCGAGTTCGAGGTCAGGCAGCCCCTTTCACGAGTGTCTCACATACATATTCGAGTGGCATCCTTGCGGCTTGATCCATCCAAAAGCGGCCGTCTTTGTAATGGAAATGTCTGCCGGCATTGCCTGCCGCCGCGTTTTCCCAACGCGAAATCGTACCGTCGCGGTCGTGTTCTTGAACTCCTGAGATTCCCACGAGACATAAACATTCGTCTCGAAGGGGGATGTTGTACAGGCAGAAAAATGGCCCGTCGCATTCTTACAGAATTCAAATGACGATCTACATCGCAGCTCGTAGCAATAAAAATACCTATTCTCTGCGAGACAAAATGATGATTTGTTACAATAACTCATTAGAAAACAACTGAAAATCTTAACACCGTTCTGAAAGGGAAATCTTAACTCCTGAGAAAAAAAATAATCTTATACGTCAGCCTTATGATGAAATGCTGAAATTGATATAAAAGATTCTACTTAAAAAATATAAATCAGTCCTACGGAATTCATCTAAAAAAATATTTCTTATAGGTGTTACAAACGTTTTGAAATAGTCATAATAACGAAAAGATGTCATTATAAAGTCTTAGCAAATTTCTCTCTTTCGCTTTTGTCATGTGAAAGCGAGATGATCACAGTTTTGTGCAGTTTCTCGCATGTTCGGAGAACTAGTTGAAAAAAGTTCAAATTTTCTATTCGACAAAGTTCCAAGTCTTACTGATGCTATTCCTGTAGGATAGGAATAGACGCCAGTCAACCGTAGATATCGCATGATTGCGCCGTGATGCGTAGAATGTCTGTCATACCCGTCTGGACGTTCGTCAATCCAGTTATCGTGACAAAGGTTTGCCTATCCACGTAATAATTTCGCTTTCATCTAACGGTCTACATTCAATTTCATGATTTGCGGAATATCTATTATTACGCGAAAACAGCTTTTCCATGTTCAATTGCGGAAATGCTTCCCTTTTGAAAACTCCTTTTCTACATTTAAATTACTTATATTATAATTATTCTTATTTATTTGGTAACATATTATAAAAAATGATAAAAATTATGAGACAGAGAAAAGATTTCTTAAGTGCTTGGTTTTTCTAATCCTCCAAACATTAGATAGTCCATTAACTGTTGTCAGTCACCATATGACAGTAACGTTACAGACACTTCCAACGTGTCGTGTCACCGACGGAAATCATTTTGGAGAATCAGAAATGTCACAAAAACTCGCTCTTCTCGATTATACAAACTGACTTTTGGTTCCGACTCGCCGTGGCACTTTTGCAAATGGAATCGCGTCTTTTCGACAATGAGCAAATACAGGGAACGGTCGAGATTTCCGTACGTCGAGAGCCTTAATTGCGCTCACGGCAAATATTTGCATTTCAAGGGGCTTTTGCATGTCTGCATAATGTTTGACACAGGTGCGCGCGCGTATTTGGTCCTGGCTGGATGATGGGGACCGGTATAAGTACCACAAGAGAATGCTCCTTGTGCTCCTCGTGTATACGTACCGCACACGTATACTGTGTAGTGATGAGCTACTCGAGACTCAAACAGGTGCACACACTCACTTAACAGCGCACGAGCCAACTGCGAAACTTCGGTCGAGCGTGATGCATTATCGCCACTCCTCGTGCGCTCGCGATAAAATGGATTTTTCTCAATTCTCGCTGAACAGCGAGAGCTCTTTAAATTGCTGGATAAACGAATGAGCCTGAACGCTGTTAAACAAAATTCTTTTTTAATTCATTTCGAACAGATATGGTTTTGCCATTGACAAAAATAATTACTATTTGGTTCGTGATTAGGTCGTTATGAGAGAATTATTGGCGTTCAACAACTGTTGTATTAATTCATAGGTCACTGCACGCATTATAATTTACGATTAATGAATCAATCAACCTGCAATTGCAAACAAATCAATAATCGATCAGCCACTGCAAATTGCGTAGCGGTATAATCTAATTTTAGAACTAATAATTTGGCATTTAATAGAATTTAGCATTCATGGTTCGCTAATTTACTGCCCTTAGATTACGAACGATGGATGGCACTCGCCTGTGCAAAAGTGTAAATCGATAAAAAGTAAATGTCCGTTAAACTGTCCGTGCTAGGCCGTTTTTTTTCGCGGAAGCAGATTCTTTCCGCGAAGGACGTCCCACGCGATGAAGTTGCAATTTTGCGCATTACACGAAACTAAGTGAAACTGGAGCGCAAGCGAGTCGGCTGTAAACTACGATTAAAGTTCGAAACGCGCCGTGCCGTACGGGCGTTATCAGTAGCGCCATTCGTAACAACCCTCCTTTCGTCCTACATTTCCCAATGATAAAACCTACCCATATTATTTCCTATACCGCCTCTATCTCGCGAAGACAACCCATTACGTTTCCCAAGAAATATAACTTTTGTAAGCTCTTAGCAACAATTCTAACTTTTTCAATCATAACCAAAATCATGTAACAAGGGTTTGGCATCGTGCAAGTGCCGTACATAATAAAATAAAATTTTTCTGTTCTTCAAAAGTAACAGAAAAAAATTTCAATATATACTAAACCTCTCTTTTTACTAATATTATATAAAATCTTATCAATAATGATATTTATCTATGCTATTTACTTTTATTTTAATTATAAAATATCCTCCTCCTTCATTAAAGAAACAAATATTTCTGCATTAATCTAACCTGAGAATTTCAAATTAAATTAAAAATTGCGAACCTCTGCAGACGCGTTCTTCTACGACGAGCAAAGGCGTTTGTCGTGCAGGAAATCATGTGGGAAATGGTTAGCTTGCACTAACCCGCAATTCCTAACCAGCGAGCTTCAAATTTCGCCTGGCTCTCTCGCGCGAACGATTTACACGGGGCAACGAAGCGTGCACACGTCCGTTCATCGCGATTCCCCTCGTCGTTCTCTCGAGCATTGATTTTGTTGCGGCAATCAAGAGAGCCCCAGCGAGCGCGCCATTGGAAAGGAGACGGAACGAGATGGAGGCCGGCTCGTCGGATCGGAATCCAGCGGCTCGTGTAACTTCGATGGAATCGAAAGGTAGTCGTTCGGAAGGAAATCGCGGACCCCCCCCCCCTCCCCCTCCCTCCGCACATCCGCAACCCATCCAGCCCTCTATCCGGTTTAAACTTTTCCTTTTCGCTTCGCCCGTTCCCCTTAAGGCTTTCCATTCAGGCGACTATCCGGCAATGGACGGTCTTCGCACTGCGTCTGACACTGACCGGCATTTTCTACTTCGCGCGGCGGCGATTATCGCTCGGCCTTTCCCCTTGTTATCTTGGATTACGCTTCGCCGCTACACTACACGCTGTATTGATTGAACAACAATGATATTCAATTAACGATATGTTGAGTCACAGTAGATTACTGATGCGTTAACGACAGATAGTAGCTACGCGGATATATTGGCGATTTTGACTTAACTATAAGACAACAGAGTGCAAAAGGTATATAAATTTTCGTTTCTCTATATATACAGATTTATTGCATACAAAAAAAAACCTTCAATTGTACTCACTTCTTAGCTTTATTCTTGGAAAAAACTGTTTTGTTAAATGACACAGTGGCATGTACTTTATGATATCTCTTGCAAAATTCAAATTTTCTGCTTTTTTTTTCAAAGCGCCTCTGTTTGCCACGTAGCTCTCTTTTCAAAGGGCATCCCGTTATTTCTGACTTCACCCGCTTTCGAGATATCGGTAACGGCAATCAAACGTTTTGTCTCTCATAAACGTTCGCGTGCTTGTCGCTGAGCAGTCGCGTGCACGGACGGAATATCGCGGGCGCGATTTAATCTTTTGCACGCGCCCGCGGGGTCGCTCCTGTCGTAATTCTAAGCGCGCGCGGGGGCCCCGCGCGGTGCTATTATGCGCAACGATGCCTCAACTGTTGCACGCGAAGGATTAATTTCACGTGCCGGCGCGGCGCGGAGATCTTGTTTGCAATTTCTTGCCCCGCGGGTATTAATACAGGGCGAAATCTCCGGGCCTGAAATTTCTCCCCCGACCCAATTCGCCCTGTGTACATACCAGCCGCGTCATCCCGTGGGAGATCTAAAGTTCCAGCCATTTCTTGCCCGGCAGGTCAGTGAGATGATCAATGCGCTATCGTTCCCCCAAAAGTCCCTGCACGATCGATATCAATCGAACAGCTAATTCGCCACGTGTTGAAAGGCCGAACCCGCAAAGCTATAGAAAGCTGATCGGGATGTTATATATGACTGTAATTAAAGCTTTAGTTTTGATCAATCCACGCGAGAATTGGGGAAAAAAAATTATGATTTCTTCAGCTAAATGCTTCCCACAAGCTTAATCGGATAATATATCAGAGTTATTACATATATGTATGATATCGCCAATTAATTTTCCAATATCGATACGCCAATTATCAATAATTTTACGGTAAAAGTATATAATTTAATTAATCTTGATACAAATATATTAATAATACCAAAATTTGATTTATAACAATTAAATGAGTCTTTTATTATTAACCTAAAATTAAGACGATGATACAAAGTATTGCTATTTATAAGGCAATAAACTTGGATTAAATTTTAATAAAAAAGGAAAAGATAGTGAGAGAAAAGAACGATTCAAGTGGCACATATATTAAAAAGTCCGTCGTAAAATAAAATTTTATCGTAGGAACCGACAAGATCTACCCTTGCATTACAGATGTTAATTCAAGCGAATATACGAATAGCCGCATTTCTGCTCAGATGGATTTGAAATACCGGCGCTGCTCTGGTATTTGATCCTACCGGCTCTTCACAAGGCCCTATTGCCATCACTACACTCCCTTTACACCAACCGTTCGCATCAGTGCGAGCTTCATCGTGTAAGCGCAAGGTCATACCCTGAGAGAAGTTAAGGCATAATACTCCGAGCCACTTTCCAGTCCATGCGAAACTTTCAGTGAATTTAGCGGACCGAAATTAATTAACGGAAGACAATGTTCACCTGCGACCGCCAAATTGGCTCGCTCCCCTTGCAGTTACGAAAATTCAGCGACAAATTCAACACTTTGTTGTAGATACGATAATCACCTGAGCAATCATTAGTGTGTGCACAAATTTATAATGCACGTCAATATTTTAACTGACATGACGTTATAAACAATTAAATTTTTTTTTGTACTTTATAATAATTGCTCTCTAAATCTGAATCAGTGCCTAATCACTGATTATCAATGATTATTCATTGAATGCACCAGTCCCAAGTATTTCTGATAATCAGTGAAATTATAACTTAATTATAGATTATAAGTGAAATTATAGTTAGATTATAGGTACTAACTCAATCAGTGATTTTTCAATACTTTTCCACTGATTCAGATTTAGAGAGTGTACTGTATTTCAGTTTTTACTTTTTTTTTTAATTTAATCATATTGTAATTTTAAAGACCATAAGTAAAATATTCTATTAAATTTTTCACTACATCGTTTAATAATTGCTATTTTTCTTCTAGGTGTCTTTCTTTCTAGCAAAGTAATGTTTAAAGCAATAGTCCATGAATGGCAGCAACGTAGGCAACACTTAGTTAAATTGACCTTAATGACAAAATACGATTTTCTGCGTCAACATCGACGTGAAACTTAGTTCGTCATATGATCGACATGGAATAATTTATTCTATCGATTATCCGCTTGAATGGCATAGTCGGCGTGTGAACGACACGCTGAAACTCACTTAAAATCGCCGACGACGCGGCAAACATTTTTAATGCACAAACTGTCAAGCATGGGTGGCGCAAAAATCCATTAAAATTTCCGAGCGCCATTAAAAACGACGATGTAACTGTATTTCTAGACAAGATGTTAAAAGTTCTTACGCATTAATTTTCCATGATGTTACTATTTTTAAAAAAATCATTATTTTTTCTGAAAATCGTTTTGCATTTTTATAAGATTGCATGAGGTACAAATTATTTTTTGCAAAAAAATGAGAAACAAGCGCACGCAGTTTTTATCAAAAGCTATATACATATATATTAATATGTATTACACAAAAAATAAGATATATTCAAGGAAAAAACTGATATATATTGTTCGTAATTGATATTGCACCTGATCGAATTTTTAATATAAAATTTGCATTATAACAAAACAAATTATTTTAAAACGAATACTTATAGTTATTTAATTTATTAATTCCGTGAAATTCGTACTTTTTATGCGCTTTTTTAATTTCTATATGTTCTCCTATCTTACTTAATTTTTAAGATCTCTTATAACTAATAATGACACAATGACAAGGACTCACCTTGACCCAGGTTTCGTGTTTGAGTCCCACCGGTTCCCGAAACGGACTCCCCTTCCTCGTTCGCGCCCGTTTTACAGTCTTCGTTGAACGCCCGTAGTTCCGTGAACTGAATCGCCGTGTCGCCGCGTCTTCCTGTAAGGGAGAGGAACAACCACCATCAATCTCGGTCGCGCAAACGACAGTTTGCGAACTAGTCGATCACGCCTGATTTGAAAGCTGCGGAAGTCGAGCGTTTATGTTGCCGATCGCTGGAAAATAAAGACGTCAGCGGCAACAACTTTGAATAGTGTCTCCGAAAGCGGAACCCAACGCGTGTAGATAATGCCACGATGTTGGGCCCTCTTAATGTATTGTCATGTACGATGGGTTACGGGAAGTTTAAACAAATTGCCGCGGGTTAAAGTTATTACATTTTCGCTCGTGAAACAAAGTTAGAAGTACATAATTCGCGGGAAACGCACATGTTGAGAATTCCAGGCTTTAAACAGAGGTTGCATAATTGCTACAATTGTTACAATATATATGCAGAATAAAATGTTGAAATTTCTAAACTAACTGTATTAACGTGTAGATGCAATTATCGTTTCATTGGTGATATACTACGTATATATGATATTTAGTATTAATTAATTATTCCATATTAATTAACTTGTTAAGCAATTGTATAGTTAATTGTAAATGATTTTGATAATAACGTTTTCAGCATGCGCGATGCTCGATTTACATCATATTACGAGTCACATTTTGAGTTGAACTCAATGATTCTACGAGAAATTCGTGGTTTCAAACAAATTTGTATATGCGGCAACAATATCGGCAATCATTGATATTTTAATAATAGTAACCTATTTCACGAAGCAAATTAATTAACAAAGTACATACTATATATAATATAATACAATATACATTAAACAACGTAAGGGAAATAAAATTAATTAAAATTAATTAATTTACAAAAAATATATATATATAAGTTTTTGATTCAAGAAAAAAGTTTCCATTGGAAACATCTCTTGCGCACTTTAATAAGCAAATGCAATCGCGTTTCTCAATTCTAATTAGTATTTCGCTAAATTTGAATCTTATTGATTTGTGGAAACTGTCGACGTGTAGCGGAATTGCAACGTGATAGAAAAGTAAATAATTCTACTTTCTTCTTCGCTCTTCAAAACTAAATAATGAAACAAATACACGAATCGAAGCGCTTTCCGTGTATTGAGAAATTTCTTCCTGACCGAGCGAAACTATAAGAGAAAGTAATTTGAATATCTCGCTCGTTTCTCCACGTTTGCGTTTACATACCATCGACGTTCGCAACCCGCTACGTAATTTCAACCGCAAGCTCACGCGATACGATTCATATACCACGGAAAACATCGCTCCAGGAAGCTTTTATATCAACGATCTTCAAAGAGCGGAAAATACCGCCGCGCCTTCTCATCCTCTCGCGTATACGTACGTTGCCGTGTTTTCGTCCTGCCTTTCTTGTTTCGTTCAGGATACTCCGCCCCGGTCGTTCTTTTCGGCACACTTTATCGCGCACTACATTGGAGGCACGGTTCATATATCTACCACGGCGCGTAATTCTTTTCTTTTTTGACAAGGATCTCAGATAGTGGAAATGAGATTTCCAGAAGCAATTTGAAGCGAATTTGCCTGTAAAAGGGTCGAGATGGAGGACAGATTAAAAAAAAAAACGAAGAAGGAGGGTCACGTTAAAGGAAACACGACTATGAGGATGATAACAGCGACGTCGACGAGAAAGCCGAAGAAGGCGAGGAAGAAAGACGACATTGCGGAACAGACTGCTTTATTACGGCTTCTCTATTCAGCGCCTCGGATTTTTCCGTCGAGTCAGCTTCGCATTATTGCGCCGTAAGTTTCCGAGAATTTTCAGCGAACGAAACACTCCGCGCAGGAAACAATTCGTGGAAATCGTTCGTGAACGCATAATGTGCGCCTTCCACCTATATGCAAAGCACGAGAGTGTAACATTGGTCGTAGCGGCGTTAAAGTCATTTAAGCCGCATTAAGACTTAGGGATGTTCAAAGTAAGGCGAAATTGCGAGGCTGCCACTATATATCCCAAGGTAATCCAACATATCTTTCGCCTTAATCCCCAAGACCTGATACGTGCGGGGCGCACAACTTCCCCCCTTTCCTCCCCCCTCCGTGAGAAAATTTCTGAGAAAATTGCCCTTCGTCGATATATTAGAAGCAAACTCCCGCGTCGCGTATATACACGCTAGTATATGTACACATTCAAAAATCCATCAAACAAAAATATAAACCGCTCGCGTCATTGAAGTTGCTGAACTGCATGACTGCATAAATTGCACGCGTAACAGTTTTGCAATCGAGTGAGCGAAATGAACCAAATCGTTTTCAAATTAGCTACAATAAAAACGAAGTCGAGGGAGAATTTCTATTTTTTTCTCAGTCTTTTGTCCGGCAAATAGCGCATTAAATCGCAACAATGGTGCTCGCGCGGGACTGTGAATTTCAACGTTACTCTATTGATGGTCTCTTTCAATGCTTCGAATGAAGATTGATCGACGAAGAATGACGTAGTGAACGTAACATGGATACAAAAATCGTGTCAGTTGCTACTAGCGATGTATACCATTTTCGCGTAATACGCTTCCTTTTTTTGTCATTTATGATTATTTTTTATATATGCGTTTTTTAAATCGCCAAAACTTCAACTTCAATTTATACGACTGTTCAATGTAAATTGGAAAAAAAATTAATCTACATTGCTCGTACATTTACCGCCAGAAAGTAACAGTCAGGTATATACCGCAGACTTGCTAAATCTTCCATCCTTGTTTCCGCCAATATAGGAGCTGCGCGAAATTTCCATAAAATTGGGAAACTGCGGCTGAAACGAGCGTAAAGTCTAGGACGTCGTATAAATTCAAACTTCCGCATCTCAAATTTCTTTCCGCCAGTATGAACTACATTCTGGCATATGTAAAGAGAAATTAAATTCTCGTGAAGGAGAAATTTTACGATATCTAATATAGTTTTTGTATGCCTTTATTGCAAATAAATGTAATTCATCAGCTACAAACTGATTGCAAAAAATCAAAATGTAAATGTAATCTGTAGTTCCAAATGAAGAATATAAATAAAGCAATGAGTACGTCAGAGAGAGGGACAGAGAGAAAGAGAGAGAGAGAGAGAGAGAGAGAGAGAGTTAAAAATTTTTGAAGAACTCTTCGAATATTTTTATACTTTACATGTAGTGTACATAAAAATCTGAAAATTTTATAACATGCACACATCACATAGTACATACAATGCCAACGCATTTCCATATCCTACAGAAAATTTCATTGCCGCACACTCGAATCGTTACTCGAAAAACAAAAGTTATTTGATGTTCGTGCAAGTTCACATCGATTTTTTCGTACCAGCGAATCAACTCTACAGAAATAAAAATGGAAAAGTACCCGAAAGAATTGGTGCCATGAAAAGCCACGACAAGCCACCCTGGTTTAAGCAAGAAAGAGCACTTTAAAGCTGGCCTAGTACCATCACATTCAAGTGGGTGATTTCTCCCGGTTTTTCGTGACGACCACGGCAATCCAACGTTTCAATCGTTAGTAGGTCTGGCTTTGAATTCTTTTATTCGTCGACATCGTTCTTATTTGTAAGGATTCAATTATCTAAGTGCTAATTAATCGCATACAATTGCGATACTACTCAATCTAAACAGACTCAATTTAAATAAATAAATAACACATTTGTTTAACTTATTTAATCTAAATTATTCACTTTTGTAAACTGTAAATAAATTAATTAAAAAATTAAATTTTTTGTATGTGTTAATTCATAAGACAATCTATCAAAATAAAATTATCGAAATACTCTAAATTAATGAGAAAAAAAACTTTGATTATATAATTATAATAAATTCTTTATTATCGAATTTTAAGACTGTAAAATATATATTATACATAAAATGATAAAAAGAAATATCAAGTATCATTAATTTTTAAAATAATAAATATAACATAAAAATTTTTTCTTTATATTATATTCTAAAATTTTTTGTATGAAAGTAAAATTTTCTAAAATAAATATTTAATAACGTATTTGTTGTTATAAGAAAATCTTATAGCTTTATATTTATATACAGATCAAGCATAAGTTTTAAATAATATACTATTATATTATTATATGCTTCTCATCACAAAATATGCAGTACTTCTTTTTAAATTAACATTTTTTACTGTGATTTATGTAGTCCTTTCATTTTGAGTCTTTCATGACTTTTGCACACGATCTCATTCAACACGGCTATTTTTCCTTTTCTTTTGTGAAGGATCTAACAATCCTCGAATCTTCGAAGCGAGATCGTTACCGAGTTTCCTTCACTTTGGACACATCTCCGGTACGGTAGTCGCGAACGCAGTTTCACCTTTCATTATCGTACTTCAAACTAACTCACAAAAACGTAAAATAAAGTATTTGCACGTTAAAAATTGCACAAGAAAAAAGAGTTAGTAATATGTAATATTACTTCTTATGCTAACTCTTTTTTTTTGTGCAATTTTTAACGTGCAAATACTTTATTTTACGTTTTTGTGAATTAGTTTAATATATATATATATATATATATATATATATATATATATAGATAGATAATATCAGATTTATTTACTATTATTAAAAAAAAACCACAAAATAACAAAAAGCATAATTTTTCAATGTTCCTTATTTAACTGACTTTATTATTATTATACGCTTTATATATATTTGCATCTTTTTCAATTTATTTAAATAATTTAAAATAGAAAAAGGAAAGAGAAAGAGAGAGAGAGAGAGAGAGAGAGAGAGAGAAAGTATTATTTTTTAAGAGAAATTCTTTTCTCAAAAATGAAAATTCGGCATTTTCAGATTCAGACTCATTGTCAGACTAAATGTCGCAGAAGAAACCATTCATCGCGCTAAGTTAATTGCTTTTTACGATTTCCAAAGAAAATCTTCAACGAGAATCTAGCGCCAATAAAAGCAATAAAAGCAGTGCAGGCACTGATAATTGCTATTGGCGATAAAGACAGAGGGAATAACGATTGTTTCCGAGGTACTTTCAGAAAAATACGTAGCGTGTACTCGCAGCATCGTGCCGCTCGCTGCAACTCGCATTAGACCCAAACGTTTCTCGCTATTTCCCAGCTATTCCTGGTGCTGATACTTTGCCGGATTTCACGACGGAAATAGCATCCAGTTTCGAACGTAATTATAGCTCGAAAGCCTTTAAAAATTACCGATAATTGTTACTTGCATCCACGTAACAATTATTTATCTGTTATATTTGCGAAAATTCTACTACATTGTGAAATACATATAGGTTTATATCTTATATATGCATTTAAAAAAAACAAAAAATGTTTAGTTTGTTTTAAGAAATCGAGCTTTTAATTATTTACAAGAAAAACTGTTGGAAAATATAATATAATATGTATATAGTATGTATAATTTAAATATGTATATATTTATTTATTTATTAAACGTATACATTATATATTACATTTAGTTCTATTAATTTAACTAGCGTATCAAGTCGAGACGCAGTAGATAATTAAATCATATTAAATTATACGAGAATACGAACTCAAAACGTAGCAGATAATTAAAAGTCACGTTCTAACTTCCGTTTTACATTGCACAAAGTAAACAAGATAACCCGAAACGTTTCATGCGGATGAGATTTTCATAAAACTCGCCTGCTAGAAAAATGTAATTATACCTTTCTCCATTAGCAAGTTTACATACGTGCAAGCTTCAATATTTCATTCTACTTTCATCTGTCAGAAAATGTTTCATACAAAAACATTTTTCAATAAATTATTCTCGATGTTTGCGAAAACCTTCATAATAAAAACATGAAAACAATCAAATGGATTTAAAAATTACATTACGCAAAACGTTTCTGATATTTCTTGCTATTAACCCTTTTTGCTATAAATATTGAAAAGGAAAAAACCAAGATACATCGAAACTTTATAATTTCAGCATGCTAGTAAATTGCTCCTGCTGCGTAAACTTTTCCGAAAAATTCACGTTACAACGAAGCCGCTAAAATGGCCGACGCGTCATTGAATATTCATAATCAGTTAAATCTCAAATGTTCTGCCGTTGTTCGGATAGGAAATCTCAACGAAGAAATACTGGAGAATTAATCGTTACGCTGGAAATCATGCCCTTACACGATTCGATGGCGGCGAACGAACATCGACGATCGACGAAGGAGGCCACGTTCGCTGGGTAGATACAATAAAAGCGATGCTCGCTCGTCGAGCAGTGAACCTTTGGCGATATTGAATAGTATGATCGCGGTGCAAGGGAGACCGAGCTGTAAAACCATCGATACGCTTGTCGAGCACTGCACCTACCGGACCGGTGAATGGTCTCTGAGCTCGGACACGAATGCGCGTCTGACCAATGCTCGACTGCACTACCGAAAATTAGAAACGAAGTTCTCAAATTGCATGGAATATTCACGGTGTAACGAGTTAGAACAATACCTTCATACACCAGAAATTCTATACACAGATACTATACATAAATAAAGAACTTTCTCATAATAGTATATTTTATTAAAATTTGTTCTTATTTTAGTAAAAATATTATTTCAGGGAATTGAAATAAAATGAATAGCGTTATATAAAGATATTTCATAAGCATTTATACAAAAAGTTTTATTCCCTTTTAGAGTAAATATATGAGAGAATTTTTTTGGTAAAATTTGTAAAGTCAAAATTTTAATTTAGTGAAATTTAAAACATCAATTTTTTTTTATAAATTTACATAATAATTTCCGAGCGTAAATTAAAATAACACGAAAATTCGAATCTTCCTTACGCCGTGAAAAAAATTTTCCGGCGGGCAAAATATTTCATAAGGGTGAGAATTATTCATGTCGATGAATGATTGGTCACGTTACCAAAAAATGGAGCCGATAATCGAATTTTCCAGCGAGATCCATCATGCGCGCTGAGCGGAGTGGTGCGATTATCGATTATCACCGAACGTGTAGCATTCCGCGCGGCGCGGTACCGCTGCCGCGATTAATGCTTAACAATATACGCCGTGGATTAAGTGCACTCGGCAAGAGTAATCGACGTTGGTACCTGACGGTCTGTGAATGACTGATCGACGCGGTTTCCGCATCCCCGCGTTTCTGTCTCACGTCACAGTGCCATTGTTCGCCAACTAATTAGATTCTCCTCGAGATTAATTTGAAGATCTGTGCGAAGCACGAACGGAGAAGTCCCCGATTATTATTGCTTGTCAGAATAATCGACGACCGGGTATATGGCGGAGAATGATCAACTAGCGACAACTGAGTGCAGCTGATGGAACAAAGCCTCTCGCTAAATATTGCTTGTTAGGAAAATAAGGCACACTGTGCTAATAGCCCATTATGTCTGATTTTATATGGCGATCCTTCAAGCGCTAGTGGTGCAATTCTTGATGAAAATATTGTAGATGCTTTGTAATGGGCATAAATAAGGAAGATGAGTTTGATTTAATTTAGTGATATTGGAAGATATGATTAAACAGACATAGATTGAAAAATATTAAAAATTCTCAAAAATGTATGTATAATACATATATTTTTGAGAATTTTTAATATTTTTAGTATTTATAATTTCGAAACGTCAACATAAATTCTTTAAATTGTAAAACATAAAAAATTTCTACTTCAGAAAATTAATAAAGAGAAAATTATTTTGTCTGAAGAAACATGCATATAAAATCAATATAATATATTATAAATTTTTTTTCGATTAGCAAATTTTATACTAAAAGAAAAAATAAAACATAATATATAATTTAAAAAAGGGTTATTTAGCAAAAATACTGCTAGTATTGTATTAAAAAAACGGATTGTATTACAAGTGACGCACTATTATGTGACAATAATACGTTCAAGCATCCTTCATCGTGAATACTCGACAATTTCGCACTTACGGAACGTTTTATCGTCGAACTTTTTAAAACCCCGACCCTCTTAATCGGCCACGTACGGTCACAGCTCGGATCGATCGTTTGTTTTGTGTAATCTAAAACATTTACGATAGAACCCTTGCATAAAAGAAACTTTGGTACACGAAGTAAACTTTGATTATTTTTAAACGTATTACGACTATTTCACGTTTACAAGCAATTTTCGGTATTCAATCGATTTCATTGTTTGAACATCACTATAAGCATGTAAAATATTAAAAAAGAAAAATCGTGAAAGCTGACGGTAATACAAAAATATATTACGTTACCAATTTAACAATAAGTGAAACTCAAATGTGAACTCAATATGTGAATGACACAAGAAATTAGAAAAGTGTCTTATAAAATAAAGGCTGGATTTTCGTACTGGATCGATAATAATATTATCGATTTAACTTGTAAAATTATTATTCCAGCTTCAGTTTAGGATTATGTTTCAAATCCGACAATAATTGGCATGCAGTTTTGCCGTTCTAAAACTAGACGATGTAGTTAAAATTTACAAAAATATTCATAGAAACATTATTAGGCTCGATAAAGAGAACATCTCTATACTTTGGATTGTGTTTCAAATCCGACAATAATTAACACGCAGTTTTGTGAAATTGGAAAATTCATAGAAATAGTATTAAGCAGACTCGACCGTATAAAGTTTATACCTCTACTTATTCATGTTACGAATTTAATTGAGAACGTCAAACATTTTTATTTTGAATTAATGTGTTAGTTAGGTATGTTGCGAGCATTCTATGTTGTAGCAAAGTATACTGGTAATTTAAAAACTCAAGTTATAAAAATATGACCGCCGCTTTTTTCAGTTGCAAATGCAATTACAGTAGTTAGGGGGGAGGGGAACTGCAGTAAACACGGGTTTTCAGAAAAATACGTAGCGTGTACGTGCTTATGCGGAGAGCGAGGTGGAAGAAGGAGAAATTTTTTTACAACACTTTTGAAGACTAATGTAATTTTTATGTTTCGTATGTATGAGGCGGAAGTAACGCAACCGACGTAAATTTGAGAATCGTGCTCATCCATGGCATCGTTAATAATCCCCGAGCATGACCCTTTTTCTTCCGTTCTGTATCTCTCGCGTGACGCGCGAAAGCCAGCGGCAGGCCGGTGCCGAATTAATTACAACGATAAATCATCGGATCTCGTGCTGACCTCTCCCGAGTCACTCCCCTCGATCTCGCGGCTTCGCGCAAAAATAAATATATTACATTAATTGATTTGTAATAAATCCCAACACCCATATCACTTCGCATATACATATAAACATCATGTTATGTCTACTTTTAAAATAAAAAATATTACAATATTAAATTTGATCGTACTTAAAGTGAACTGTATTTTAATTGAAAAACATTCAAAAGTAATAAAACACCAATTAAATAAATTCATATTTCATCATTATAAATATATATAATATGTATATAATAATTTTTGGGAAATAAAGATTCCAATATTATACTCTTATTATAATATAGTTATCGTTTCTACAGTCAGTGATTTAACGAATGTATTCACAGATTTTTAAATCGCACACGATTTTCCAGAAGCAGAGAGAGCTCGGGTAACGCTAAGCAAGACACCGCGAAAAAGACAGAAGCGAAAATTTATTCGCGCTAAATGGCGGGGTTTGCTCATGGTAAACGCGGGATCTAGTTCGCGATCAAATTACAAACTGTCTCCGGTAAAGCGCTGGAAATTTTTATCAAATTTACCGCGGGAACGGAACACCCGCTTCACAATATCGGGTATACTGAATAAAAAATAAGCGCGGCCTTCTATAAAATATGTTTTACGTAATTAATACTCGTAGGTAAATGCATAAAAGATTTCATATTATCGAAGCGCACGTTCAATCTCTTTTCAATATTAATTGTCATGTTCATTCTTCGCTGTTCTCTGTCGATTAATTGAAGTATCTTAAATAATCATGATTCTATTTTATTATCCTTAAAAAGGAATAATCGATGTCAGCTGTACAGTCATAGTGTCAAAAACAAGCTCTTCCAATTATACATTATAATTTTCCGTCAGCGTTAGATTATAATTATAATTGACAGATAAATTAATTATTATAGTAGATATATAGATTATAGTATATAGATTATAAGTACTTCTTTAATAATTAAATAAATTCCGAAATGGTCATAACGTTATTTATTATATTATAGATTTTATCTTATTAAACACCATGTTAAGAATCTATAAAGAATATTTATGCACTAACTGAAAGATCTGAAAAAACATCCAGAAAAAAATTTTTAGAATATCCAGTGTTATTATCAACGGGAATAATCCCGAAAGCGTGGGATTAACGACTCAATTACTCGTGGCGGACGACGTTAGTTGCAGCTGCTGCTTGCATGTGCAAAAATGTCAGTAGCGAGTCTCGTTACTCGGTTCTCGCAAGAGCTATCGCGGGAACGGCGAGTAATAATTTCGTAATTACCAGGCCTGTTGCTCCCCGGGGAGGACTCGGCGCGGTCATGGCAAGTATGATTTCGCATTCACGCCGCGGATTCCCGCGGGTATCGTTGTTGCCAGTCCGTGGCAGGACGGGAGGAAGAAGAAATTGCGGAAGTGGAGAATCCCCCTTTGCATCCCCTCGTGATGGTCTTTTTGCCCGCGGAAATGCCGGGGTTTTCCGTCCCGTCTGTCATTGCGCCTTCGCTTTTCTTTTCTCGTGTTTGTTACTCTTTGTGTCTGCCAGAGTCGTTCTTCTTTCAGTTTTCACGTTTCAATAATTCCTCCGTTTCTATGTTCATTTCACGCTGTGTGACGTATCTTTAGAATATTGATATTTAACCAAATTATTCCAGTCGGATTATTCCGGTTGATGTACACTCCGATTAGTACACTTTAAATTCTCCACGTTAAAATGCTGTAACTAGTCTTGTGGTAATAATCAAATTCTCGTGGTAAATCTGGTATTTTGCTATTATCGGAAAAAATAAATTGGAATTCGTAACGCGCTGTTGCAGTATTATTAGCCTAAAGCGTTAAAATCGTTCACATGTACACACGTATCTAACATTCCCCCGATACACGCGAGAGGGGAGGAGGGTAGTCACGCCAGTTAAAATAATCCGTTGTATTAGATAAGAATAAAAACATTTTCATTGCGAAAAATACATGCCCCTCAACGAGTTTCTCGTTCGCGGAGTTACTCCCGTTCCTCCCGATGTAGGTATTTCCCCTGTTATACCCGCGCGTTACGCAAGAGCTACAGAATAATAGAGCAGATGTAATATTAACGTGCAAATAAAAACGGGGGAACACGGTGGAAGTCGCCGAGCGAGAAACGTGCACAAAGCGCAACAAACAAGCTAAGCCCGCGAGGCACAGGAATACGAACAAAGCGAGGAAATACATTGTAGCTCCTGATCATTGGAGGATAGGTGAGCTGGGTAAACGCGGGATATTCCGCGACTTGCTCTTTATGCCGCTAATGAATAGCAACAACGTAATTCTATCCCAGTAGTGCATATCACGCAGCTTTTAATTCCCCCTCCCTACTTCCCTCCGCACAGTATGTTAGTACGCTAAAATATAATACATCATTTTACCATATTGCAGGACCGTTAAGCATATTTCGTCCTGAAATATTGTTAAAAATAACATTTTTTGTGCTCGACATATTTACATGCATGAGACGAATTTTTTACCCAACAGGATATTTCCCGCAAAACAAAATATTAGTTCGGAGAGAAATGTTTTGCTGAATTTTTCTGCACACATGTACGAATTATTAAAAATTCTACATTCGCTCTTCCGAAACCTCGATAGTTGCAGAAAGAAAATAAAGTAATTAACTCATTTAGAAAATGTCAGAGCCGTGCGTCCCTGTGTAACGTTTATAAAATACACTTAGCATAAGTGCTCCTGCACCTGCGCCATACAAATTCGCCACCAAATTGCACGGCGCGCCATATAGGCGACTAGCAATATTTATGAGCGAATTATGCGAACATCTTTCTCGCTCGATATGCAAAACGAAAGAGTTTTGCGTCCAAAGGCAATTTATATCTCGTTGCGCTCGGTATAGATTTTTATTACCTAGCAATCGTTATAAACATCTTCTTTAATTACCTTAAAAAAAATTAAAATATGTGCAGTAATAAAAATTAATCTCATCTGAAAAAAATTAATTCTATTGCATTCAGTATTGCACTAACTAATATATTAATGTAAATAATAAATCCTAAAATAGAAAATATTTCTATTTTTCTTTTACTTTCGTATAAACAGAAGAAAATTATTCTTTTTAAATGTTATCAATTATTAAAAAAAAATTAATTGACACATATTACAAAGTCCAAGATACCTTTCGAAACAACGTTTACACAGCGGAAAGAGCAAAATAATGAAATAATGAATAGTTATAAGAGCAACATAATTTATATTAGGTTCAAACTGCTGAACTGTACGGTCACGAGAAATGAGATGGCCGGAGGATGGATCATCTATCCGTATCCGCACGCAGGTGCTGTAAGAATTATTGGGTCGCTCGCGGACGGAAACATTCGCTAACATTGCGTCGCGGAAGATATATCGCCCGGCAAAAAGAAATTTACAAGCTACACTCTCGGCCATACGGAACTTCTCGCGCACTAACTCGCGCGCCAGCAATCCATCCTGGCGAAGTTCGCGCGACGGCGCAAACTTTCGGACGAAAACTGCAAAACTACAAGGTCGGCGGAATGGAGACTCGTCGCGGATTGCGCGAGGAGAGAACTCAAACGGCATTTCGACACAAAATATTTTTTGCATAAGATACTTTCGCCCGAATTGCGAAACTGGAAACTCTGGTATGCGCGATCGCAGAATATAATGGTCTTATGAATTTCAAGTGCGAGACACACAATTCTGTGAGGGAGCGTTCTTTATGCGAAATCTCGAAAGCTGCAGATTTTTTTTCAAGTTTATAAATTGTACAAGAATCGCACATTAATGCTGTATACGTACACGCAAAGCGCGACATTATCCCAAAATTATTAAATATTTATAACTACTAAAGCAATATGTGTGTATATTATAGCTGATATTATTAATGCATGATATATTTATGTAATACATAATAACAATTGTATTATGCATATTAATGCATAATACAATAATACATAATAATCATGGCACAATGGAATATTTTAATAATACATTGCATTCAACGTGTCGTGCCCTATTTCTAACGCGGCGGTAAATTTTCCGATCAACCAAGGTGCTACAATTCTGCGCGTGTTGCGGGCATTGCCGCATGTCGCGGTACAACGCGACATAACTGATGCACACTCGGCGCGAAAGGGTTGCACGAGCGGGGAGAGGGTTGGAAGAATCCCCGCGATGTGCTCCGCAAGATCCGGCCGCCGCAAGCTTCTTGCCGACAAACTTTCGCCGAAAGTTTAGAGCACCGCAGAAGCGTATTCCGTCGCGAGATTCTCAAAAGCCATTCCATCTGTACTTTTTTCTTTCTCCTTTTTTCCTCTCCTCGTTCGTTTTTTTTTTTTCATACGTCCATCCCGTCTGTCTTTCTCGTTCGCCCGATGTCTCTTTTCGTTCGAAGTCTCCAATCTCCAATCGTCGCGAGCTCACAAGTAATACGTACTGCTACTTTCAGCAAAATCGAGCTTTCTTTCTGCGGCTGACATTTCTAGAATAATTCGCCATGCGAAGGTATTGCACAATATTGTGCAGTATTCTTGAAGTCCTTCCTCTACAAATACTACAAATACTACTACAAATTCTTGGAATCTGACTTTAAGTTGGAATCTGAGTTTGAGACTCAAAAAATAACGCCTGTGACCTAGCGTCATCATCATTAAAAAAATTGGAATATATGCCATAATTAAGTACTAATTTATTGCTATATTTATTGCTTATTGACCTAGTCCCGAATTTATTGCTCCTACCCATTCACAGTAAGTAAGTATCAAAAGCGGAGGTGCTAACTTCATGTTACGCTCGCATTCCCACTTTCGAAAAACAAGGTATTGTAAACAAAAAAACAACTAAAACAAGTATACTAAAATTTTGCTAACTTTTTGTTCTGAAATAATGAAAAGAAACTTCTGATAGCAATAGCAAACTAGAAGAATTGCGAACGACAGCAACTTATACATCGTGGGTCTATAATTTGTTAGCTGCAAACGCTCGTCCGTCGGAAGAGACGATAGTGCCGGAAGAGTGCAAGCACCAATTTCTGTGGATTTAGCCAGCAAACTCCGCGGTATGTCCTTCATACCTGGAGCTTCCAAGAATCAAATATAAGCGCTGAGTATCCTTCGATTACCGATACAGCACGATTTCAGAGATAAAGGATATCAGAGATATAAATCTAAAATCCATCGAGGTTATATCCGTAGATATAATAAAACTAAAAAGTAGATATAATAAAACTAAAAAAGCGATTAGATGGCAATTTCAAAATCCAAAAGAACTGGAAATTAAAAAATACTCGTACCCTTTATTCATTCCTAAATGCCGCGGCATTTACTGACCGGAGCAAAATTGTTTGAAAAGGAGAACGCAAGAATAAAAGAAATACGTTATTATGAGCAATGAATATTGAACAAATGCGTTACGGACGACTAATTCGATGTTCAAACTCCAATTTACTTTCCCAACTCTTAACGTAATCTGAGACATGAATATTCACAATTCGCTTCCGTGAATCGTTCTCGGCTTATGTTTTTCTTAGCAAACGGATCACGAGAGGGATAAAGAACGGAGAGAGTACCGAGTGGTAAGACGGAACAAAAAACGCAGGCGGAATTACAAATGGACGTTTTTCTCCAAAGGTAGAACGAGCGTCTGTAATTCCTTAATTAAATAGCCGAGCGGTGTAGATCTTGTAAGAGAAGAAATCAACGAATAAAATCCTGCTTTATCGCGGAGGAGCCTCAATGCTGAATGCGACGGTCGCGCGAATAATCATCAAGAATGCCGCTACGCTCGTTACCCTTCGATCTGCAGGAAAGTAACTTTTCTTCTTTTAGCGTTCCTCGCAATCAGGCGACGCGGCCGGGCTGATGATCAAAAGTTCCGAGGATTCGTTTCGCTATATCCCTCAAGAGAGTTATCAAAGTGCTGTCTCTTACAAATGGTATAAGACGCGGCTAACTACTGATCACTACTGTTAGGAAGAAAAACTTTTTCTCCGCGTAAGATTAAATATAATTTTTTTTTAGAGACGATTTATCGTTGAAATTTGAAATAGAAGTAAATCTTAAACTTAAGAGTGTCTATAAAGTTTGTCATTTTCTTTAATAAAGATACTAAAAATAAAATTATTAAATTAAATTTTATTCATTAATTTGTATCTTAACAAAAGAAAGAAAATCTATAGTTTCTTTGATAAAAATCAACATTTTCCTAAACGCAGCAGTTTAATTTATTTAGAAGACATTTAGAAAAACAGTAAATTAGATGGACTAAAAGAGAAACTAAATTGCAGCTGCTGAAGCCAGAATGTTAAGGGAACTCAGCTTCCGATAACCACTAGCTTGCAAATTCTACAAATACCGAACTGTCACTATCCTTTGAAGAAAGTTTCGAGGAAATGTAACCGTAAAGTAACGCATAAATCTAGATTAAAGCTACGAAGTTTTGATGAGTATTCATTGTCTTTCGTAATAGCAAAGCCACTTTAAAATTTCTGCAACGTTTTATAATTATGTAATCAATCTAATAATTCTTCTATTAACTTCAAAATATTACACAAAAAACTGTATCTGTACAGTATTAAAAAATAGCTCGAGAGCCACATAATATATTAACAATATTAACAGTTAATTTTTCTCAATTTGAGGAGAATAGAAACACTAATTTTGCATTGATCTTGTCCTTCGGAAGGATATTAAAGTGACTTCTACTGCACAAACGTTAGAATGGTGGAATGAGGATGTTGAGAGTGGAACGGGACTAGTGATTGCTATTACTACGGGAATTCAGCAAGGACTAATCTAACAGACCAGTCCTTTGAGAGATTAGAAATTAAGGGGAAACTGGTTGAAATGCGACTCTTGAAGGGAGAGCAAATAGTACTCCTGCTTCATCGTACCTCACGTACGTACACAGCAAGAAATATATTAACAACGACATATGTCTACAGTCGCTGGCAAGGCAGCTGCCGCTGATCTTGAAACTTATCTCAAAAATTAATTCCCAAGAAGTTTATACGGATATCTTATTAATAATAATCAACCAGAGGACGTAATATTTTGCGTACGTAAGATAAAAAGCGTCACAGCAGAACACATTTGCAACTATTGCGCCGCCTTCTTTAAGAGAACGTCTTTTCTCTTGAAGAACTCCAGAAAAATTCGGATATGCAATTTCGTGTCAAATCCCGATCAGAGTTGCACGCGTTGCGGAGGTTTCGAACTTTACCCGCCTCGACATGCATGTCTCCCTCGGGTTTTTCGCGGATTTCGAAATCGCTGCAGGTGCGAAGCCCGACCACGTCGCCTCAAGCAGGACTTTACATAACTAAGCCTGGCCGATGGATTTACTCTTCGAGCTTACATCCCCGCCCATGCTTCTCGATTCTCCCCAGTCGCATATATATATGAACGCTCACATACGGTGAGCGGAAAGAGAGCAACGTTTCGCTCTCGACGCGACAGAAACTCGGTCGTTCAGTTTGATCCGGATCTGTCGAGGATGCTTCAAAGTCGGAATCGAAATCGAACCTACTTCCCGAGGTAGGATCCACCTCCTCTCCTCTGATCGGCGGCTGAAGTACCCTGTGCCTCTTCTCCTCACAATTTGATCCCGGGGCGACGTAATCGATTTTAGCCGAACTGTACACTCGCTGCTGAATAATGCTCGAAGATCCGCGGACTTGGAAATAATCGAGTGTCCTCGACATTTGAGTCTACTGAGAATTCATCTCACACGCGACTAAATCACGCCAGGATATTAACGATATTGCATTGGTATATCAACGCTGCACAAAATTAAATTTTGCAAGTGAACGATATGACAGATGTCATTGAAAATTAATTTCATCTTTGTTTAAAAGCTGTAATGACCGCGGTAACAAAATAAAATAACAGCACAAACACAAATACATTTATGTACTTATTGTTATCTAACAAATATTTTTTTTCAGGATATCATATTCATGATAACAGTTAAATATATATGTATTTTTAATTAAATGTCAAAAATTCTATAAAGATAAACTGTAAAATAAGCTCACTCTGTAATGCAATAAAAAATGATTACAGCGTAGTGCACGGCAAATACCGTGTCGACCGTATATGTATTTCTTTAACGATTTTCACAAGACACGTATCGGTGAGAACACGGCACGTCGTTTGCTTTACGAGCAAGCCGACGACAATAACGCCTGTCGTTAATGTTCGATTCCCGTGCTGTTCTTTTCTGACTGCCTCTATGGCCCCTCCAGGACCTTTTTGCCGCCACTATTCCGCATCCTTAACGATTTTCTGTCGACGCACGTGCCGCGGGCGTGGCGCTTCAATGGCTGCTCGAGAGCACATTTGAATTTATCGGTCGATATCGGAAACTACTTTGCTGATCCACAATGGCTTATTGTGGCCTCGTGGACCCGCGTGCTGCCTGCAAAGTGCAGCCGCGGTTTCGCAACGTTAATATCACAAGCCCTGGTACCCGTCGTCCCCGTTTTTATGGTCCACTCCTACCTATTCCTTCGACCATCTCACCGCCAGAAAATCTTACTGGTGCCTTATCACACGGAAACCGAGATGGTAATAAAACGTTACAATACTCTATTGAATATAGATCAAGCTAACTTTTTATTGAACAAACATTTATCAAACCTTCAACTGATTTAGGATATTAATACATGTAATTTGACGCATTTAATAATAATTAATACTTATTGTTAGATGTAGGACCTTTGTATAAAACAGAGTGATATTTACTTCATATTATATTATTCAATTCATATTTCATTCATGTAATAATTAAGATATTAGATGATTCATAAAAGATAAAACAAAAGATGTGACTTTTAAATTGATATTCAATACTTTTTCATATAATTTTTAATTATTATTTAACCGTACTGAAATTTTTATCCAAGAAAACTACGCAAGTGAAATTTTGTAAATTTATTTTACATTATTTTTTTATATTGCTTTTACCATTTAATAAAAAGCTTTTTACAGTTATATATATTATAGTAGATAAATAGAATATATTAAGATGTATGAGACTAACAATGCATAATCTCTGACAAGAGATTACAAGAAGAATTATATATTTTCATTAGCAAGCCACTACACGTATCATTAATATCCATAATCAACTAAAAAAGCTTGTTCTTCTTCATAAAGGTTGACACCCTTGATATCCGGGAAAATAGTTTCGTATGCATTGTAGCATGGACTAATCGAAAACTTCCGGAAGTTTCGAAACAGCCGTCAGGCGCATCGCGAGCAGCTTCCTCTCACCGGCGAGCTTCTCAGGTGCGAAAACTTGAAACTAAATGCTGCTGGCTGGATGCAAAAGTTTCGCCGCATTTCTTCGGCTAATGCCTGGTCGGCACTGTCGGCAGAATAATCCCGATCTGAACGAGGATAAGGCGGAGCCGCGCGCAGGATTGTCGAAAGTCTTAAGCCAAAAATCTTGTATCTTTAAGTTCTTCCTTTCTCCTTTTCTCTCACACATACACACACATCCCGCCCTTACAACTTACTTTACTGGAATTAACCTTTAACTTTAAAAAGTAAATGGAGACGCCGCCGTACCGTCTGCCCCAGAAAAATCTCAGAAAACTATCTTTTAGCTACTCAATATTGCGGAATAAAAATCCAATTAACGTTGCGATAAAGTGAAAGCGTGAAATAATTGGATAAAGTGTCGCCTTTGTATTCTACGTGTATGCAACTTTTAGATACACCTCGTCGTTCGCAGGCGAGATCATGCGGCGAGATGGAAAGGTCGGAGTGTGAGGGGTGGGTGACGCTTTCATTCTCCTTTCAGTCACAGACCCCCGCGGGAAATGTGCAGCGGGACACACGCGAAGTCCAATAACTTTTTTTTTCCGTATACACACATTGACGGGTGTGGCGCCGCGATGGATTGCTCTTCAACCGCCGCGCGCCGGTCGGTGCGGTGCTGCGCGCGATTTTCTCGCGTATGTAGGTATGCAGCGAATCAGCAACGATATGAGCATCGGGGATATTGCTTCTTGGATATTGCGCTCGGTATGGCTCTCATCGGGGCGACTTTTCGCAGTGAAATCAATTGTTTACGATTTTGACATTTTCCCCGCGAATTATTTGACGTTAAAATGCGAATGAACGTATCGTCGCTTTTAAAGTTTCTCGCGATTCCATTTCAAAGTGTTATGGAAAATGCGCAAAGCAATACAGTCGTTTGCGAATAAACGTATCGTCGCTTTTAAAGTTTCTCGCGAGTCCATTTCGAAATGTTATGGAAAATACGTAAAGCAATACAGTCGCCTGCAATATTATACCTACTGAAACACGTGACTGTTATTTTAACTTATATTTATGTAACCTGGAATATAGAATAATTTTTCCTGATTTACAAAACTTTCTATATGTAATATAATATAAGTATAAATGTGTTAATAACTTTAGAGAACAAATGAAATTCGAAATAATTTCGAACTCAGCCATTATGCTGCAACGATTTGTATTCGCAATGACATAGTTTCAAACATTTTACGGTATAAAAATGGTCGTTAGAACTACACAAGATGGAGATGTTAGAACACTAAAAACAAGACAGCAAAACACACAAGACATATAAGCGAGGAGAACGAATCGATTGTAACGCCAAAGGATGAGTAATCGAGTCCCTTTTTCATGAGGCGGTACCAGTAAAGAAAACAAATGACTCCGCACTGATAAAACTGACCCGCAGCCACGTCGAGGCAATAAAGATTTGCAATGGAAATGGAGCCGCTACGATTCCTCTGGCGACAGTACGTTATCTGC
This sequence comes from Wasmannia auropunctata, assembly GCF_000956235.1. NCBI lineage: Eukaryota > Metazoa > Arthropoda > Insecta > Hymenoptera > Formicidae > Wasmannia > Wasmannia auropunctata. Next base: position 2,950,486 of record NW_012026890.1, read on the forward strand.
TGGGGTATTGAATCCCCTGCAGTACCGCAGTCAAGTCATAAAACACTGACCTTCCGCAGTGGTACTATTTATGTCACAATGTTTACGTTTTGACGGAAATTAATTTATTTAGAAATCCCGTACGTGCGCGCACGAATATTGTGATATTTTCTAGCTACCACATGTATGGAGTTAAAAATAGAAATAAACTATAGGAACAAGGGGTGTTCCCTGCATTCTTATGAAACTATTTATACATACGTTTATATATATGTGTATAATCTTATGTCATATGCATATTACGTACCTATATATCAGATAAGTGCATACATACAATTATCTGATATTATTATTTATTCCATCATGCCTAAAACTTCGTTAGATGCAAAAGAAACTTGATACAATTAATCGAATTGACAACAATCCATCAACTAATAAATAATTATTAAACACCCTTTACGTGTAATAATACGCGTAACTGTACGCAAAGCAAAGCAAAGGATCTGCTAATGACTAATTCATTGCACATTCCGTTTCACCAAAGCTCAACCGCACAGTGCTCCTCGAGTAGTATAGGTCAGTATTGGACGCAGCGTAGTGGAATAACGAGCAAAGCTGTTCGCGAAAGCTTTCCGCACAAAAGACATTTCCGCACAATGGCGAAATATTTTACAGTCACGGCGATAATTTAATATTTGCTCGCGCACTTCGTACAAATCCGCGCTTTTCCGAGTTTCCATCTAAAAGTAGGAAAACGCGCGGTATCAATTTAGTATTTACGTCTAAATATTTTCTCGCGAATAAAACCGGGACGCCTGCGAGGTTCTCAAACACGATGTGCAATGTAAATAAGCAGCCAACAAAAATTTGCAACGCAAACATGAGCACCGCGATTTCTAACGCAGTTGCCACTAGACGAAACGATGCATTTTTCATAATCGAATAGATTCAAGAAATACATTCTATACGATTTTTCTTAAATTAGAGTAATTTCCTGTATATATTAAATCGCAATACAGCAAACAAAATAATAATGAAATTAAATAATAAAGTTCCTTTGTTTTATCATAAATATCTGTGTTCTGTAAAATACTCGCTTGTAAAATTCGAAACATAAAATATTACGATACAAATAAAACATAAATTGCATGTTGTATTTAATGTTTTAAAGTGTTTTCATTAAAAATATAAAATGTATTAATTATACAAGTAGATATAAGAAAAATACCAAAATAATTAAAAATATTTTTAAATGTATTTACACACAATTTTTCCTCGGATAAAAACATTTCTCATTGAATACAGAAGTGTTAAATTCGATGTAAAAGTGTTTGTCACGTCGTAATGCGCTGTTATTCCCATCGTCATAAAACCGCGGCTCGTCTTTGTAATAGTTCTTGAAAACTAGAGGGGCCCCTAGAGGAGCAGCATGCGCTCATCTTCGTCGAGCACGAAGGAAAACGAGCGCAAAAGTGAATGGAAAGCACGAAACGCGGGAGATGATTTACGACGGGCAATTTCGAGCGGGCGTATCACAGCGCCCGGGTTCTATCCGCTCGTATTGTCCGAGGAGTCGCGGTAAAGTTAAAAAAAAAATCTCATTCGCGTCGGAACGGAACAAGCGCGACGCGACGCGACGCGACGCGACGCTGCGTAATGGGCATACTTCTGTACGAACAAACGTCGATGATTGCCAGGAGGGGAAAATGCACCGTCGATTTCGCCCCCCTCCCCCCCTACCGATGTGAATTACCGGCGCGGCGGCGCGACAGATAACGTTGATAATACGTTCGGCGTATGAGCTAAAACGTAATTGTCGGCGGAAAACAAGGGAGGCAAAAATTTGTGATAAAAACATTTAATCTAGATTTATTTAAGTTTAATATAGAAGAAAAGTAAAACATGGATATTGTTTATACTTGTAAGATATAATTAATATGTGGAGGCACATGTGTAAAACTTAAACTGAACGCGAAATTTATCAATCCAATTCGGTTGAAGCAACGATTTCCCAAACGCGTCAATGTCAGACGCGAGGTATGGAGAATATAACGAGATCCCGCGGATAATCGCAGTTAAAAAGGAGACGAGGTGGCTGTGAATAATTGACGAAAAGGGGATTGAAAGACTTCGACTCGGCCGAGATCGGGACGGCTCAAATGAAATTGAGAATGGAAGGCGAGAGAAAAGTATAAAGAGAGGTGACGCTCTATATATATATATATATAAAGAATGCAGCGATAGCAGATTCCTTTCAGAGAATTAAGAGGAACCAACATGATTTATACATTCAGCAATTCATCCGCTATCTGATTACTGATAACACAAAACTCGGTACTCTCAGCACATTGCAATTATTTTTGATCCACTCATCGATTAGAAATAAGTACAGAAATATATATAAGATAAATCATACACGAAAATTAAATTAACAGTCTGCTAAATTAAATTTCTTTTACAAGTTTTGAATGATTACATTTTTTTTTTGCTACTTGCATATGAAATTTTTACGAAACTGCACTGTATCAAATAAATGTTGTGTGGAAATTAATGAGTTGCGAATGCAATTACTTTTAGATTGGTGGGCAATGTAATATACTAAATATACAGATTTTTTTTTGCTTAATTTGAAGAGGCAAGAACACGATTTATCCCAATAACGCCGGAGCGAAAAGCAATGAAAGGTTCATCCTCATATTTTAAAGATCAATTCAGCAAGACGAGGGGAGATTAAGACGTACTCTCCGGACGCCAGAAGTCGAAGGATCGATTAAGTGAGATGTGGAAGGGATGAAGGTCCCTTGGGCAACAAAACCTCTATGAGAGCCGACACGGGAAAATGGATTCTAATCGTCCTGACGCTTCGACCGTAGGCGTTGCGAGGCATTATTCCTCCATTAAGATACTGAATAATTCACAAACCGGATGTCTTAGTCGCGCAAACTTCGGCCGTCAAAGCGCGCGGATACGCGAGATGTCTGTGGATAAAAAACGGAAAAGTGCAAGGGAGAAAAAGGAAAATCTTCTCCCTCGTCATTTACTACTTGTGAGTGTAATAATATTAATAATGCAAAAACAGTGTGATTTTCTAAATTTTTTTCTATGTCGAACTTTACTCGTTAAAACTTGAAAGAGACTGAGATATTCGAATGTCAGGCGTACGTTTTTTTTTTTTTTTAGTAATTTTGTTATAATTACGAAAGGTCAAAGTTTAAATATACACGGAGAGCGAAATGGTATAATGGCAATTCTTTGTATTCCACGAATTATAATCGCTTTTCTCGATAAATATGACTGACATTGCAATAAAGTACACAATTAAACATTTTGCTAGTATACCATGCATACGTAAATGGCAGAATTTACGTGATATTTCAACGAGTGATTTCAGTCGCTGCATACGCTCGCGTATAACAAAGTTTAGCATTATCGGGGTCATACCTGCCCGGCCTGCCTTCGAATTACACTCGAATTTTCCATGCAAAAGTAGTAACGAGCCATCGAGCTTCGATAAATTGTCTGTGACGATACCGGATACGGCGGAACGTTATAGAATGCCCTCCCTCGTGTACGTGCGCCGTGCATATAGGTGAGAGATTACATTATGCAGCTACAGGCCTGGTATGATCGCGCGCGTACACGCACGGGGCTAACGAAGTGCCTCGTGGGAACAGCGCATCGATTGTAACTGCAAATGGACCAAAGAGATGCACCGGTCCTTCGAGATACGGCCTTCGGACACCTATTTCATCTGTGTGTAGTGCGAGGGGCTCGATCTACTCATTACATTTGAATTCACCTGGCCGTAATATTCGTAGCACCATACCTTGATCACAATAATGGATATTTCTCTGATCTGGTTAAACCGTCGTGATGAGAGAAAGAGAGAGAGAAAGAGAGGAGAGAAAGAGAGAGAACTGTAAATGTGTCGAAGTCTAATCGAGACGTTTTATATATTCATATATAATTTAATTGTAAATTAAAAATTTTAATTTATAATATTATTTCTAATTGCATCTCTAATTGTGTTAATAATTATACATCTTTGTGCAATGAATTATTTTCTATGATATTATTTATGCCAACGTAAACATGTCGTGATTCAAGACATAGCTATCATTATTATTTGTAATTGTGTTAATAATTACACGTCCTCGTGCAGTGATTACATCTTTTATAACATTATACGCGCCAACGCAAGTGCTGTGTATTTCACGATCTAGTTATTGTTTTTAGATTGGACAGCTTTACGACAATGATTTCGGTCGCGGGTTTTCGAATTGAAAAGTTTGGAGCGCAACGTTTTCCCGGAGCGATCGTTTTGCGAAATACTGTACTCACGCTTCCACGCAGCAACGAAGACGGGGGTGTAGGTATTATTCCGAAAGACGATTACAGATCGGCCGCAACGGCTGCGGCTACACCGCAGCGCCCGTGGCGTTGCGACGATGTTTCTGCTGCGATGAAGGTGGCCTCGTCGTTTGCCTTCGCTATTGTATGTCGTAGAATTCGTAGCGCCGCACCTTGTTCCGCGAACGTGAAGTTTAAGAGCGGGACGTGTAGCTCTGCCGCGCGCCGCGCGCCACGCCTCGTCGCCAGACGCCACCGCGTCGCTTTCGGCGCGTGGAGTTGACCGTGCGAGAGTGAAGCCCCCCCTTCCCCTCCCCCCCTCCGCCACTCAACGCCACGACGCCAACTTCGCACGCATTCCATTTGCACTGTTTGCAGAACGTGGCGGACACGGGATGAATCGGCTCCACGAAACGAATATAATAACACGTCGCGACTCGTTGGTAAACAAAGCTTCTTAATCTTGCATTTATTTCTTATAATACATTTAAGTAACTACATAACGTATAACAGATTCGACATTCGTACACTAGATAATTCGTTCGATTACGCGTATCTTGCAAGACTTGTTTCGGCCGTCTAGATTTATCGTGCGAATAATGCACAAAGCGGCAATCATCTTTTTTTGCATATCTACCTACAATTTCACCTTGCATACATATTTAGCTTGCATTATAATGCGAAAAAATGAGCCAAGAACAAAACGTGTAGCGCCGCCGCGTTTCTTGGCGCTTGAAGTTGATTGCACGGAAAACCTTTTCGCCATTTTCGTGAATTTTCTATTATTCACGTTTTATTTTTGTGAAATATCGCGGATATCAAACATGCTGTAATTTTGTACGCTCCTATTTTTTTTTTGCTGTCGCAACATGATTAAGTAGTCGTCGCGTGTGATTAATATCGAGAATGTCACAAAATATGACATAGTGGCGTAATCATTTATATTCTAATAATTCGTTGTAACCGCGCTTAATTGTGATCAACAATTTGTTTGTAACGCACAGATGTTACGTGAATGCCACGAAGAAATAGTAATTGGGAAAAAAAAAGGAGAAAATAAGGCCAGACAAATGGTTAAATATAACGGATTGGAAATAAACAATTCATAGTCTATTTTAATGTTTACCATTAGTGAAAGTAATTATTCGTTTTTTTACACAATAATACCCGATTTTAGATTGTATAATATATCATATTATACGTAATACTGTGTAATAAATGCAATATTTTAAATTATATTTTAAGATTTTTTTCAAAATATTTAGTAAGGTATTTATGAGTGGTTAATATTGATAAATATAAAATATTTCCGTACAAATATTTAAGATTTATAGTTTAAATTATATTAGAATTATAAATTTCTTTTTTATTAAATTTTATACAAGCTGATATTTGAAAAAGCATTTTTATTAAATATTTTTAGAAATTACGAATGAGATTGTAATTATGTGAAAAATTATTTTTTTTATATATTTATTTTAAACATTATTTTTATTTGAATATATTTGATATTGAAAAATATAAAATTAAATTCATTATTTTTATTTGAACATGCGTTACAGATTAGTATTGCATATTTACAACTCCGCTGTTGCGCATCGTGAGGCGAGTGCAACTTGTGGAGTTTTCGTGTCGTGAGGAAGTGAAGGAAGAAGCGTGATCCATGAAGGTGGAGAATTCGTGGAAGAAGCTGGAGATCTAGAAGAGGCATCGGGCACTGGCAGAGCAACTTTGCGGTAAGCATTATATTGCTTACTTGCATAGAATTACTCGGTTTTTCTCAGATCGAATTTTATTTTATTCATTTAAAAATAATAATCTTATAAAAGTAATTTGAAATTTTATAAAAAATTTATTTTTGTGGAGTTCTTTTACAGAAAATGTACAATTATTTTAAAAATATTTAATTAGAAGATGAATAAAACATTAGATGCTCGCGTAAAAATTATCTTTTGAAATATTAATCATTTTTAGCGCTGTTTTATTCTAAATCTTATGTTTATACATTATAGAATCAATGTAGCTACGTTGCTGATAACAACGCGTTGCACATCGATTGGTGAGTGACAAAAAAATCTTGATTAAGAAACAGATCAGTAAAAATTGTATTAGAAAAAAATATATATATATATGTATATTAAGATTTTTTCAAAAATCTTGATTAATGAAGTAACGGATCAGTAAAAATTGTATCAAATATACATACATATTTTCGTATCAACATCATTATAATTATATATTCGAACTGAATATAAAATTTCATGACTCCATTACCTTAAAATTGACAGGCTACAAACAATAATTAATCTTAAATTATTATATAAATATATAGTAATTATAAAAAGGATCACAATATTTCCCTTTTTAAGGAGTTAGCCCCTTGAGGTTTTAAAATGATACCTTAAGTTTGGTATTTTTTTGTGGTAAATGGATAACTTTATTTAAAATCTGCTTAGAGGACATTATTGTACATATATAAGAAACCAAACAAACATTTTTTTACTTTCTTATATATGTACAATAATGTCCTCTAAACAGCTTTTAAATAAAGTTATCTATTTATCCACACAAAAATCCCAAACTTAGGTATCATTTTAAGGCCTCAGGAATGGGCTAACCCCTTAAGAACTATTATTAATAATTATTAGCATGCTTAATCTTTTAATAACTGTTATACATTTTTAACGATCTTATAAGGTATCCTGTAATTGCATTTGAACAGATTGAATGGTTATATTATATAATTTTTTTAGAAAATTTTCACTTTTTAATTTTATGAAAAAGCAGCAGTTATTTGCTAAAGTAATGTATATATATAACGGCATGTATTGCCTATATAATAAATAATAGGTAATATTTTTTTTAAGTAAACATTGTTATTTAACTACCGTAATGTGCACATAGCAAGTCATTTGTCTTTATGAATTAATGAGTAATAATATGATAAAATGTGGTATGTGATTAATTGATGTTGCAAGCCGTCCTCTAAAATCTAAAATGCTGACTCCTCGCGTTAATAAAATAGGTCACAATTCTCGAGATGCACGAAATTTTAAATTAATAAATAAACAACAACGTTTATTTAATTATTAGTTAATTCAATTTTTCCTGTTAAAATGGTTATCGAAATGCCAATTTTTCTTATTTATTTTCTACCTTCTGCTTTATTTGTGGAAATTACTTTTGAGTATATATCACATTTTTTTTAAATAATACTGCAGTGTTTAATAAATTACTTTTAAATATTTTTAAGAACATTGCTTATTTGATATACTATCGAGAATGGATATGTCATTAATTTTAGTTCCAAGGGATTCCAAATTTACAATGATGAAGTATCTTGAATTGTAAGCGAATGTAATCGATTTGTACAATTCAACGGAGGTAATGCAACGAAGTTCTGTAACGCGATTCAATGCAGTTATTCACTGCACTTCTATTTATTCAGTTCGGTCTAATATAAGTCAAACTGATAATAATTTACTTAGAAAGTTTCAAGAGCGACAGATCGAAAGGTATCGCCGTACGCCGGCACTGTATATGCAAAGGTCCCGTGTCGCCGATTCGATTTTACGTCAATTGCCGCGTGGCGCGCGGTGACGGAAGAGAAAAGGGAATATTTCGAGTACAATGGTAGCTGATAGTCGGAAATGAGAAAGTTTCAGTCTCTTACCGCGCGTGACGTGCATATAACAATTCCGTTATCCCCGCAGGTAATTTTAATAGTTCATAAACTGGCGAACAAATTGCTGTTAGTCCACGCGTCGATAATACATATTTTTTGCAAAGCTCGAGCACAATAAGCTGCTTTAATATTTATCGCGTTAATTTTACGGCCAGTAAATCGATTCGCAAAATATCGCGAGTAACCGCCAAATTATACTAATTTCCGATCTGTAAACATTGCAAATATTTGGATTAATTAAGATACTTTATCTCGCGTATCGCGTATCTCGCGACGCACCTAATATATTTTCTTATACACGGATTAAACAAAGCAACCGCGCCCGTTTACCCTACCGTGAGCTAACCCGGTTAGCTCGCCCACGTAATTTCGTTAATTATACAGCGATCATTCGGTACACGGCGTTAATTACAAATCTCTCGGTGTGTACACATTCTCGCCTATCCGATCTACATTTACTTAGCCCTCGACGATGCATGTACAAACAGACGCGGGCGTATCAGATGTCGAGATAATGAATCGATAATCCGTTCGAAGTTTATGAGTATCGCTATACAGTGGAGTTTCGTAACGGAAGTACGAGAGAGATTTGCAAAGCCGCTCACCTCTCCAGCTTTTCTGAACTTTGTCATTTATCGAATCGCCGCCAGGTTGGGTAAAAGGGAGATAAATAAAACGGGAAAATAGATACGGCGCGCAGCGGCGGCGGCGGCGGCAACGGCGGCGGCGACGGCGGCGGCGACGGCGAGAAAAAATGTACAGGTTGCGCAGGGACAAGGGAGGACAGGCACAGCGCGACGTTGAAAAATCTATTTATATATGTCCGATACTCCGGCCCGAAGCATACCCTGTGCCAGTGTGTCAGCGTCAGATGTGACGACGTCACACAGGCGAGATGGAACGCCCGTCTGACCCGTGCGACATCGAGTTTTTCTCACGAGAGATCGGTATTTCATCCGGGATATGTGCGATGCTTCTTATTTGTTGCACCGTAAATCCAGAAAAGTTTTCAAGCATCGATAGATGTCTGAGAAAATTTCTCGATTCCCTTCTTGTAACTTGTTAGTAACGGTGCGTGCTTGAGTATACCCGTTGATAATTGAGACGAATTAAAAGAAAATATTGAGAAGAGAGATAATAATAAAATAAGTCGAAATAAAATAATATATATAAGTTCAAATATGGCAATAAAAGAAACAAAAAGAAAAATACGTATATATGAAAGATGAAAAATACTGCGAAATCTTATTGTTCTTCAGTACATAGTTTTCAATCTATGATATTAATGGCCGAAGCTTATCTAACAGACATCTATTTCCGCCAATTACTAGTTCATTTATCGCTCTCGATTAAACGATTGATTATTGCATAATACTAGTCTCCCATGCGGCTTCCCGTGAAAACATAATCGATGGTGAAACAATACAACAATCGCGCGCGCGAGTAAGGATTATCCGTTATGATCCACTTGTCTACGCGATAGCTTAAGCTCTCCCGGATTGTTCGATTCGATCTACTTTAGTCCGCTATTAGCCTTAAATAGCGGGATTTCACCTGATCCGATTGTATCCGATTTACTTAGTAATAAAATACTCATTACACGGTAATCCCCTTCCCAAGATGTTGCAGGAATACTATTAACTGGATATTTATACGCCGCCGTTTTCCAATCACAAGACGCGTTCTCGCATTGATCAGCTGAATCTTCCGCCCTCTCGGAGTGCTTCAATTAATTCCGCCTGGAATTGTTTTAGCTATACAGCTTGCATCGCATTCGATCGCAGCAACGCCGAAATTTATACGCGTCGTGCATTACAACGTGCAATCCCCTCGTTTCTTCACTTCAGGATCTTCCTGATGAAACTAACTTCATTTATCCCATCTAACGCTCTCCGACGCTCGATATACCGACGACGTCGCTCCTATCGCTAATCTCGAATAACGACGTTCCGATAGACGCCCATAAATTCCGACTAATCCATCCTAATTTGAAGAGAAGAATGCGGTTCCGTGTCCTCTCGACTATGAAATTTCATCTTGGCATTCCACCGGGAGGGATAACACATTCATGACTATAATAACAGCGGCAATTATATTGTTCGCTTAACTTAACTGGATATGTCGCGACTTCGTTAGAAGTTATTCCATTTGCACGCCTGCACCATTCCGACCTTTCCGCTTTTCTAGTCGTCTCCCGTTTCTTCAGTCGCTCTCTCACTTGTCGTGTCATTACTTCACGTCTCTTCGTTCTCTTTGCCATTCCTCTTTTCCCTCCCTTTTGCTCTCTTTTTTCTCTTCTTGCAGGATTTATTTTCTCAATAATGTACAATTTAAAACGTAATAAAATCCAATATATAAGTACCGTAAATTTTCTATTCAGACAAGACAAATAAAACATATTTCTGATATAGTATTACGTATTTTATGAGTGCATAGATCGTCGTATAAAAATTTAGAGTACTCTACAAAGTTGTCTACTTTTCGCGCTCACAGGAAGGATGCTTCCACTTGAATCGATTAAAGGACGAGTGCAATGCGGACGGGAATATTCCCGTCTCTTGCCAACCGTGAAATAAATTTATTCTACGACCAATCTGCAATCAAACAATTTGAAAAATTTATTGTAGCAATCCTTAATTAATTAATCCTAGTCAATTGTTGTTAAATTATAATTGAGTAATTAGAATTAAATAGATTAAATATAACACAATGGAAATTGTATTTTTAATAAGAAATCTATAAATATCAGTACTCTTTTTTGTTTTTTAAGATCTTGAATAACCATAGTAATTAACTTCTCTCATAATTGATTAAAAGGCGTGTTCATCTAAAAACTAAGTAACTAAAATAACAAATATTAACCAAACTGAATAACTTTGGGTATGTCTAAACCATTAAAAAAGCAAGAATCCTCCCGCATTCTCCCTGTACACATTTACACGACACTGCAGGTAATTACCTCGTTACTGCAGCGATATAGTTGTTTTCTGTTGAGCCACCTGCAAGACCCCGTTTGTCCGCGGCGAGAAGAGGAGAACGACTAAAGGAAATAGTACTTTTAACCGAGATTAAATACTCACCTCGGAAAAAAATGAGGGAGATAGGAAAATTGTGGTACGGTTGCATCATCATGAATGAGCAGTTTAACGAGGACAATTCACAATGACACGTAAAAAAGCTAAAGAGCATACATGAATGTTAAAGCTAGAAGAAATTGGTGAGAGAGCGAAAGAGATGAAGGTAAAGCTGCGAGACCATTTAAGGATTCTGTGAATTTTAGAAGCAATGTGTGTGTGACTTAAATTATTCTCTATTCTTTTAATTTCATTTCGACTTAATCTTCGTACAACTAAATTTCATGCAATTTACATTTAAATAACTAAATTTAGATGATTCAGATAATATGTATACACAAACTTTAAATATCTGACTTAAATAATTCTCGTAACTATTACTGAAACAACTCGATTAGTACTTTTCTCCTATCCGACTGTATTCTATATTTTAATATACGTAATATTTTATTTTATTCTGTGCTTTAATATATCTATGATATGATATTGTTTTAAAATAATTATTCCTCCTATTTGAATTTATTTCTAAATTATTGATCTGCGTTCCGTGTTGCGTGTTTATATGGAAATTTTGATGACAACGCTAATCATAAGCCAGCAAATAGGATATACGAAAATGAACTCTGATCGAAACTTGCCACGTTTGCTATTTGCGCGCGAATGAAACCCTCTCCCTCCGCTGTAAATTGTGGGATTTCCCAATACGAACGTGTGGCCGCGTTTGCGTTTCCTTCTGACGTGTGACAATGAATGACTGTTCCTGCGTAAACGCGAATGCGGCGTGTCGGAAAATGAGGATCGATACGCCCCGAAGAGTTGATATTTTCGATTAAACGGTGCCGTTGATCGCCGAGTTTAATATATTCGGTCATGCAACGGCCGGAATTGATACGCCTTTTTTTTCCTACACGACAATATTTCCGTGAGTCTGTGAGAAACTCATTTTATTTTCGCGTATCATCAAGACATGCAAAAATAAAATACCACCACAAAATTATAAATTACAACAGCATGCAATAAATAAAATAAAAAATGGTAATTAAAAATGAAATATCTTAGTCTCATTCTATTTTCTTCTGTAGATATTCATATCGCTTATAATGCTAAAAATGGAATGAAGGAAGATTATACGTACACTATGTACATACTATATCTATATATGGATCGTCCTCCATCGATATAAATAGTACACAAAATATTGTAAAATTATTGTTACATTTGTAAATTCTTTTACATGTTTCAAGTTGTTTCGTCTTTAATGAAATTATTGATGCATCATTTTCTCTCGTTCTATCAACTTTAACGGATAAAAATATTTTAAAATATATTTTCTAATAATATTATATTTAATAATATTATAATCAATAGCTTTCATGAAAATAATATTAATATTTTTTTTAATAACAAATTGACTGTTAAGACATGGACCTAGAATTAATACACATTAATATATTTCTGAGTTTCAATTCTTCGAGCCCAACAATCAAAGAGCCAAACAAGAAAAGTGAGTCAGAAACGGAAGCTCTACAGGAAAAACAAATAAAGATTTTCACCTTTAACATTAAAGGCATAATCTGTTGAAAATTTTACCTAACGTGAAGGTTAATTAATTTAATACAGAGGTGACATTTGTATTTTATAGAAAGTTGACACACACACACACACACACACACACACACACACACACACACACACACACACACACACACACACACACACACACACACACACACACACACACACACACACATAATAAATAAATAAATAAATAAATATTGGGTAAAATTTTAGTCGAAAATAATGCCTATTTTTTTATTTTTTCGATTATCTTCAATGTAATTTACAATTAAACACATTGCATGATTTATCGCAATTAGTCCGACTAAAATCTAAACTTTGAATCTAAATTTTAGCGAATAATGTTCGCACTCGCATTGAAAATTCGCGACATGTTCCGGCGATTATTCTTTATTTCGCGGGCAGGCCGCCCATCGTTGCCCGTCGTCGCCGTGTTCGTCGCTGATTCACCTACGTGATATCACGTAGATCTTCGTGGAATATATGTTCGCCCGATGCAAATAAATTGAGTATAGAAAGCCTTCGCGACCGAGAAAGAGATTATGGTAATGCGAGATTACGCCGTATTTAAGTGGAAGCCGCTTGCTATCCAGTCAGCAGTTCGCTATTAATGTCAGACTTCCGCGCGACTCTCGCGCCTGCGTGAATGCTAATTAGAATAATAATGCCAGGCTTGACAGAGAGCTAACGAAATACCGAAGTTAATTGAAATATTTCATCGTGATAAACGGATGGAACTGAATCTGCAAAGTAATTTAACGCTGACGACACGCCAGCATAATTACAGCGTTTAAAAATTAATCCCGTTATTTTTTAATAATGATTCGTGTATTAACAGTAATTTCAGGATAATATCTGATGTCTTCTCTGTGAAAATAAATTATGAAATATATATTTAACAAAGCATTTCCAAAGATTCATCGCAAGACGATAGTCTATATATCAATTGCATATTTACTGCTAAACGTTTTTATATTGGCATTGAATAAAATTTGGTAGTAAGTGACCGCTTTTTGTATGAGACACGTGCCAAGTTATGTCAAAGTAGGTCAACATGTCTCCAGTTAACTTTCACCAAACTTATTGTTAGAGAAAAAAAATGAACCCGAGCGTTACTCCCGTAGTATCACCGCTTTTTGTTCCTGTCATTAGCCTGACTAATTTATTATCCGCTATCAAAATACGATTACTTGTTTTTCTCCACAACTAAATTGCGGTCGTTACGAAAAAAAAAACTTGACCGATGATGAAAGAGAATATCGGCTTCGATGCTGAAACAATCTTCTTTGTGTCCCTTTAATAATACACTGGCAAAATGTATCGTCATTTTTATGATAAATGCAGTGACATGAAACCATCATCAGCAATAAATGAGATTTCGTTCAGACAAAATAGAAAATAATATAGCGCCCGATAAACACGAATGAAACTGTTATTTTTCACATGAAATATTGTATAGGACTTGACAATATTTCTTCGACCCAGAAAAAAATGTCATTTATAATAATTTTTTATTAGGCAACTAACGGAGATTATTACATTATTAGTCAACTAATAGAGGTCTCTGTCGCCCGAGGTACCGCGCGGCACCAGCAAGAGCCAATTTGCACGGAGAATTTAATTGAAAAATGTGGCCGAGCAACGGGTCGAGATTACGCGGCGAAAACGTGTGGAAAATTCACGGGCGTCCGTCGCAGTTAAGCACAATCGAGCGATTTACTTCTGACGTTAAGTTGATGGAAAAAACGGTGTCAAAATAGGCTAAAGCCTGACAAATGACGGTAATGCTTAGCTATAATTCGCCAATTCCGTCCTGCATAACTGGAAATATGCAAATTTTTGTCTTTTTATACAAACATTTCAAACATTTATTAATCCATTTTATAGAAATCTAGATAATTCAGTATTTATTTACGGAACATTGTTACAGAAAAAATTATACAAAAAATAAAATAAATATATACTAAAAATATATATAAACAGCAATTTATTATAAAAATTTTTAATTCAGATTGAAATATAATACTAGTATTATTGAGAATTCTAAAAATATAATTAGTTTGCGCCGCGTCGAAGTATATTTCTCGATCTGTCTTAAATTATTCTCCTGCGTTTTCTCGGAATTCTTTGGTGCAATCGCGATACTAAGCATGGGGAGAGATCGCCCTTGAGTCTTTCGAAATTCCGAAGAATCCCTCACGAAACTGCAGGACTGAGTATTCCCGTCCGGTAGTAAGGGAATAAACGGCGAAACCATGGCAGCGGGATTTCTCAGGAATGTAAATAATCCAGAGAATTCGCGCGTAGACGGAAACGGCTGTTAGAAGAATTTAATATCGGTACACATCACTAAACAATATGCAAGTCGTCGACAATATTTGGCATTTCCCCTCGTGTAATTAGTCGCGCCTTGATTTAATCCCTCCGACGAGACGGCTTGGAGGATTAAAGCGATCGATCAACGACGACGTGGTACACTGTTGACGATCAATATCGTTTAACCTTAGGTGAAGGATGTCAATATTTTACTTTGCATGAGGAAGCGAAGCCCCCAATTCGCTCCTTCCTCGAAACGAAAAAAGATATTGCAAACTTAAAACGTAAGTGCAAATTGACGTATAAAATATATTCATTTTATTTAAAAAATTTTTTACGAAATCAAACGTATAAAAATTATTTAATTCTTTACACGGGTATTTAATTCTACAATTAATCCTCAGCGGCGTGAGTTAATCCATTTAAATAAGGATCTCGTTCTAAAGCACTGGGATCGAAAAAACATTGGAAAAGTAAGTCTAAGTAATTTTGCGCAAAGAAAGGATATATGAACGAGACGGCAGAAGAGCAGAAAATTGGCACGAGAGATCTAGTTTTATAAATCTTCTCGTTGTTTTAATCCCACACATAAGCTGTTCAATTGTACCCGGGGCTTTCCCAAAATTAAGGGAAATTTTAATACCGTTATTCACCCGCCACGTGATCTGTTACATATGCGGCGATTATATACGTATAACAAAAATATCATGGTACATTGCTTTGATTTTTTAAACTCACTTTTAAAACCATTATTTCTCGTATCGTGTCTAAAAGCGCCGAATATTTGGAAAATTTTTTACGTAAAACAAAATTTATAAGATCCCTGCAAAAAGAGAAAACTTCGCGGTATACTTTTTTAATAATATACTTATTTTTCTAATTATTTATTACAATTTTTTTTTCAAAAGCTTTAACTATAGTAAGTATCTACTTGTTGCAAGTTATTTTTCGCTATTAATTAATTATGTACGTCATCTGAAGTTTAAATGTTTCCTTAACATTATTAGTGATTTATGTCCTGAGAAAATATATATAAACTACGTTCCAATTAAAAGTTGTGCGACAAGAATTAACCTCATTTTTCTTTGAAATTAATGATAGCGGCATGAGATATAATATCTGAGTAAATAATCTAAAAGTTCTTTCATAACGGATATCGAAGTTGACTACTATTAACATTATATTGATAAGGCTATGGAATAATATTTCTAAAATCTATACTTGAAAATGTTTTTATTTAATCAAAACGAGTCAGTTTAAATCTGCCTAAATAATATAACTAACATACATATCTATTTATTACTAAAGAGATATTAGCGACTTCAAACTCGAATACTGCTTTGCATTGTTTTATATAATGAGTACAGATTTTCATTGCATAATGGAAATTATTCAATGTGTTGAAAACTTTTCTACATCATATAGCTCGAAAAAGTTCAATCTATTTTATTATATATGAGGAAAAGCAACTAACCGGTATTTTACTCAACGAAATCCGTAACAGTTATTGATTTTTCGTATTAATACGCGCAATTAGCTTCTATATAATATGTATAATACGATAAATAGAACTTTATTTTTATGTTTCATAAATAATATTTTATCCGAGCTTATCAAAATTATTAATAAACATGACCAATTTGACATCAAATATACCGAGATTGAAAATGTTACATATATTCTATACATCATGTTGATCCACGATAAATTTTAATAATGTAAAAACACCCTTATATATATTTTAAAACATCAAAATATCTGTATTTTCCAACGTGTAAATTTGATCTAATATTTTGAGAATTAAAATCCGATAATTTTAAACATAATATTGCGCTCTCTCTCTCTCTCTCTTTCTCTCTCTCTCTCTCTCTCTCTCTCTCTCTTTCTCTCTCTAAATTAAACTTTTCCTACAGAGGATTTCATTCACAACCTAAGCTGATCCCGATCGCATAACACGAATAGTCAGAAAATCTTCGATTAAGAGAAACCATCACATCGATTCTCGAATCCCACGTAATCCCACGCCTATCGCTACTTATCTGACCCAGTTTCGTACGTTTTCTATATAAAAAGACCGTAGAGAAAATTCCGGTTTAATCAGGCTTCCGTCACGTGCAGCCGCGAGTATCGTCGCCATCGTAATGACGCTGTTCGATCTCGCGCGCGTCCTCGATTCTTCTCTTAAAAAATAATAATAAACTTAATCCGGATAAAACTTAGGGCAGGTATGCCCCAATTTCAGAGAGGTCTCTTCTCCGATCTCTTCGAACCCTTCGCAGCATGAATAACAACGAGTCTGGCCATTAAGCCCTCAATGTCTCGTAGGAATAATTGCTCAAAGGGAGCCCGTCCATCAGATATCATGAAAAGGTGAAAAACCGTTTCTTGAAAGAAACGGAGCTTGAATAAGCTTTAGATAGATATTATTATTCCAGTTTTTTGACGTAATTGAACAAGGCGAACCAAAGTAATATAAGCATAATATTTCCAGTTTCTTGTTCGTAATTAAAAATTATATCTAAATGCGCGAGATATTTTTCTTTAAAATTTTCCAATCCTATTATCATAATTTTATAATTTAGAAACAGAAACATCACAAATAAAAATTTTTAGTTCTTTCTGTTTTATATAGTTACATCATTTAAGTTGATTTTTGCTAGGTATTTAAATATTAATATTACGGAGAAAAAGCTGTTTGATTTCGCTTCCATTAAAAGACTTTTGCAAAGTTGAACGAGATAATAAGCCGCCTTTTGTGAGATAACTTTGTGTACTTCAACTCGGACGTGGCCACGATCATCGTGGTCACGAGAGAGGCCTGTGTCTGGCCGGCTTTAACTATTTCCTACCGGCCGCGAACAAGTGCGGCGTGACCCAGTCCGCGTTCCTTTTATTTTAACGAAAAAAGTGTGAAGAGGGAAAAAATAGGGTGAAAACGACGCCGGTGCTTGGCATTCTCGGGCATTCCGCGCGATAAAAGAGGTAAACGCGCGTGCTCTTGAGCTTAACGGAAGTTGAAAACGCACCTGGAGTTTTGACTCAACTCGCGCAAAATGTATATGTTTATTCTAGAGCGAATTAAACAGTATCAAAGGGGTTTATAAAAAAAAATTCATTAAATTGAATAAACATTTGTCAATTCACAATGTAACCTTTCATATTAAAAATCTATCTGGAGATTTTTCTTATATAATTAAAATTCTACAAAAATTAAAAATTTATGTGCATATAATCTCTTTACTCTCCAATATAATTTTAAATATTTTATTAACTGCTGATAATTATTATTATATGTTTATGCGTAATACATTGAAAACGGATCAAAAATTGCTGAATTATAACAGATTAACAGGTAACGTTCTTATTTAACTTGCGTTAATGTATTTGCGATGACACACGTAACATCATCCGCGATAATCCTGCGCGCGATTTGCTTTCTTCTACATTAAATATTTACTACAATAGATTTATAGCAGTTCTATATATAAATGGCAAAATGAAGTCCAAGATAATTATTGGAATAATACAGTGCAGTATTTTATTGGAATAACATAGACATGCGCGCTTTGAATAGGCAGTGTCGATAAATACCTCGTTAAACATTGTGCGACAGCTTTTTGATCGCGTTTTGTATCCGCTCACCCCCGAAATGTTTGAAAATTCGTATCGACAGGAATTATTTGTGCTCGCGACATAACAAAGCGCTTTATACCCTCTGTCATTCTATTGATTACAACACAGTTTATTAATGCTCGCGCTCGTAAGCCTTTTCTTTTTCAAAATGTCATTCAACGCAACCTTTAAGCGCTAATTAATTGAAATTATTTTCTATTCAAAAATAAGCTATATAATTCTTGTTATTCAAAGTGCTTTAATCTTTACTGAGCGAAAATAAACCTTTAAAACTGTATTTCTATTTCGTTTCCCTCGAAAATCACTTATTTGGCTTTTCTTTATTTCTTGTAATTCTTCTGAAAATCGCGTTAATTATCATCTGTTTGATGTATACAAAAGAGAAGGGAAATTCCTTCTTTCACCTACCTTCTGGTTACAGCAGTTTAATTACGATGCTTTAATTACAAGTCTTGCCAACGGGTGTACAATACAAAATTAGTATTTTAACCAATAAGTCCATCGGAAAATATATGTATATGTAACTTCGATATGAACTTCAACGTAGTAAAATTGCGGTAAAAAATACGCAAATAATGAAAGCAATAACGATTGCTAATTATAGCTACATATGTATACCTATAATTGTCGTTTTACATAATTTGGAATATAATTTGATGATTTACTAATTTACTGAGCAGCATAAAAAATGGACTTTAATTAAGAGATCGTTTTCCATCTAAAATATTTGATAAATTTTATAATAAAGTAATTAATATGAATTTTTAATTATTTTAACTGTATTGAATGTTAATGAAATAGAAATTTCTATTAGAATATTAATCATTTTACGTGTAAATTATATTCAATATAAGTAGAAACAATTAATTCATATCTGATAATCTGTTTACTTTACTGCAGAATCGCGACATTCTTCATCTTGGAGATTCCGAATAATAGATTTTACGTATGTGCACGTTCTGTTCAATTATTCTTATTATTGTTATTGATTTAAAAGCTCCGAGAAGCGCTTTCATTGGCGGCTACAATAATGAAAGCTTTCTCATCCGTTGCGATCTATCTTTACCACCCTTCAGAGGGTAACTGCACTTCCTCGCGCCATCCAAAATCGGATGATACGCGCGAACTCATTATACCCGCTCGACTCGGTCCGGCGATTTGCATAAATTTTCCACGACAGGGAATGAAATTGCCCGCAAACTGTAGCGGATAGTAAAGTTCCGGTCTGTTCTAAGCAGTCGCTAACGATGTGAACGCGGTGGACACATGTGCGAGAAGCGCATTGTTCGGGTTATGCGGATTAACCTTTTGTGTTTCAGCGATAGTAAAACTCCATCGAATAAATATATGATGCTTATTCAAAAGAAATTAGAAGAACACTTGCATATTTTCTGAAGCGCATCATGCAGCAAATTCTTGTGTAACAAATAAAGTTTAATGTTTCACTATACTTTCAGTTTACTTTCTAATTTTTATCTGGAATTTTATCTATTAAATTTGGTTAGTTTGTATATATACTACTTTACTATAATATGAAAATTGATAAAAATTTTAATTTCTATTTTTTATTATTATTTATAGTTAATAAAGTAAGATTTGCAGAACATTTAATTTAAATAAATATTATTTTATACATTTTTGTTCAGTTTTATAGTAATATCTCAATTTTCCAGTATAATTAAACAAAATTGAAAGATAGATAAATAAATATTAAAATAAATTTGACCTATTAATAATGACGCGTGTACCGTCGGTTATAATCACGTTTCATTTCGCGCAGCTCGGTGAAAACTGCGCATCATAATAGCTTCATGCACTTTTTAGTAGCGGCATATACTATGAACTTCATCGATAATCTGACATCATAGAGCAACCCGGCATCATGATTTAATACCGGCTGTTGCGGCGCCATTAGTCGAGCTCGTATAATTTCTAGCCTGCGCATTATTCGCTTTAAAAAGCTTTCCGATGCTCGCGGTTACATGTACGCTTTCTCGTTGCCGCCGCCCGTTAACTCGGCCGACAGGCGGAAAAAATCGCGCGTGTAGGTGAAAATATGAAAATAGATAATGTATATACATATATATACGTATATACACAAGCGCAGTTGTATCGGTGCATTCGCGCACAACACCCGCGTCAACTTATCGGATGGACTTAACATCATTGATTAAACAACATTGAGTCGATTCTTTTGCGTACCTTGAATTTTTGAAAATTTGAATTGAAAATTTGATTAACTGAATTTTTGATACTGAAGAAATAACCTTCTTGAAATCAAAATCTATTGCATCTAAATCAATTAGAATAATTAAGATTCGTGACATTAGAAGCGAGTATAAAGGATTGGTAAAATATATAACGTGAAAAAAAAGAGTTATTACGGACGCAAAATTACATTCCGCTGTTCTATTCACCTGTTAGACACAGATTTATTAGTGTACGGAATACTCCATATATATAAATGTGAAGACATGCTCCATCCACGTAATGGTGGAGGTTAGCAGAAATATCCTATTAATGACAGTCCATTAGGCTGCCAGCTCAAATTTCCCCCAATGAACCCTTTCGAGTTGCTCACTCACTCTCGGGACCACTTTCATTAAAAAGATAAACTTATATATTTTTCATTGTGTTCGCTCCATTCATCTATCTCAACTTCGCGAAACCGACAAGTTTATTCACTTTAAAAAATTACTAATACCTCCGATGAGTGACAGTTACCGATCACTCTGTAATGGGCAAGTTAAAGCGCGATGCATCACTGATAAAACTGCAATAAAACTACGATGATTGCAACATAGTTAACGCGACAGCGAAAATCGAATTTTTATAAAATTAATAATATCGAAGTAGTAATAAAAATAATAATAATACTAATAATATAGTATAGTTAATAATAATAACTGTGTCACATGCAAATTACGTTCGTAAAGGATAGCGTGCAACGAAGTTGGAAAATATTTTGCCCGTCAAAGGTCATAAATTGAAGATAATGATAGTAAATGTACATTAAATGAATTACGTGTCTAAGTTATGAAAGTAAATGAATCTACATAAATTTAAGTAATTGACCTTTCATTATGATCAATAACAATAAAGTGAAAAATGCGGCCGCGTAAATGCTCAAGCACCTTGATTATTATTCACAAGGTAAAAGTCGAAGCGCGTTGAGGAGCTACGAATGCAACCACCCCCATGCAAATGACAGAGCACTCGAACCCGAGATTCGAGTGCTCGCCAGCGGGAAATGCACGTTCCGTGCGTAAAAAAAAAAAGAACCTCGATATAAGAAATGAATGCAAAGCAATGTAGGAAACGTAAAAGCGAGAGAGGAGGCGAAACCGTATCCAAAAGATTTACCGCGCTGAATCTCTAACAGGCTGTCCGCTGGTGTGTTGTCCGCCCTCTTTTCACGATATCCTTTTAAAGCAGCCGTAAATTTATGTTATGCAAATACAGATTTTCACGGGAAAACATCGCGAGAGAGAGAGAGAGAGAGAGAGAGAGAGAGAGAGAGAGGAGGAGGAGTGACATTTCGCTTCACCTCTCTCGCGAAGAAGAATATAAAATTTGCGCTTCGTCATTTGGCTGTCGACGAAAGTTCCACTGCTGTCGCATTAATATAGATCGGATGTGAAAACTTAAAAAAAAAAACAAATAAAACATCAAGTGAGACGATTTTGGAACTGAATATCATTACAAGTGCCGCATTACTTATTTATAGAAATAATTATGGACTTTAGTTAAATACATTGTAAACGGGTGTCGTACGCGGTTGTACGAACACACAAATAACAAAAAGATAAAAGTAACAAGCCAATTCTATTAAAACGGGGTACGGTTATTAGCAGTGAATAATAGAAGCGTCTACTTAAAACAGAGATAAAGGAGCCTTTATGCGATAATCGAACAAATAAGCTTTGCTTTCACCGAAATAACGAATTTCGAACGTGGCCTAAAGAATAAAATCAAAATCACGGGACTGATTCGATAACAACAACCGCCACGGTGTACCACCACTATGATAGACCACAGCCGATTTAAAGTGGAAGAAGCAATTTGCAGACTATCGTACCTATTTTCCGGCGCGTCACGAGCAGACGCCGCTTATAGACGCGATCTACAATCGACAAATGCGTAGCTAAGTCTAAAAAGATTTCCATTCTACAAAAAAAAATTGTTATAGCCACACTTGCAAAATTGATAAAATTATTTATTTAACACAGAAAAGTATTCTATCTATAAAAATAAAAAAAATTAGGAAATATAGATTTGCTTATAAAAGTAATTGCTTATAAAAACTTATAAAGGCTTATAAAAAATATAACTTACATTTCTGCAGTTGAAATATAATATTTCAAAATATAATTTAGAAGTTCTATTATTTAATTTTAAAAATGTTAAGATTTTCTTGTATAAAAAAAGTTTCCAACTTCATCATATTGACAGAATGATAAGCTTTTTATCCCTATATTCTGGGTCATTCAATATAGTACCTCAATATACGAGTAGTACCTCAGACTTGACGCGCGGGCAAAATGTTTTATTCACTTAACAACGCAATATTTGCCTTATCTTCAGGAGACAGGTCTATAGCATAAATTTGACGTTATACACGGCAGACGTTTGACATGAAAATTATCTAATATATGCTCATCCTCCTCCTGTCTCGTTATTCTGAGTCTTCCGTTAGTGCACGTAATGTGTATATGTTTATAAATGGAAAATACAATGTCTATGCATAATGCAGCGGCACATGATGCATAAATATTTAGAACTAATTTCTATGCGGCATATAATTAAACATTGACAAAGTGACTTATATTATAACAACTTTAGTAGACTGTGCAAATCTCTTTTGGAAAACTTTAATTATCTTTAATACATTAACACCAAGCCCGTCAAAATAATAAAGCTTGGAATCTTTGTTAAAATATAAATTTCTTAACTACATATTTATTACATATTTCTTAATTACATATTTAAATTTAGATCTTAAATAATATTTAAATTTTAGTGTAATACTGTTAAATAGAATAAGTAATAAAAATATAGTTTTCATAGGTAATTCCCTATAATATTGATATTAGTTTATTACTCGTTTACTTTTAATTTATTTAATTATTGATTCATCGTGTAAGAATTAAGAAGTTTCTGTTTTTTGTAATCTTTTCTTATTGACAAAATTTTTTCTTTCTTTAAATTAACAAATTTAAAAATTTTACAAGAGATTGGCTTTATCAAATGTTCGGTACATTTCTTTTTTAGAAAAAAGCAAGAAATTTATATTTTAGAAATACATAACGAAATAAAGCCTAATGCGAGCGAATGTGTATAATAATTTTTATATAAGAATTGTGTTTTAAAACCGACAAAAATTGTGACGCCCAGTTTGTACGAGGCTGGATACTGTAACAATAAAATGAAATTATACTGAAACTGGATACTGTAACAAACAAATGAGATATACACCAACATCTGTATCGGCTCGCATTAAGCTTTACTTCGTATGTATTTTTAATTTATTCTTGAGAGCTCAATTCATTCAATTTAAATTTATTTTATATTTTAATTATATTATAAACATATCACATATTAAGTTTTTAATCAATTATTAACGTTAAAACTAATTCTTATAATACAAAAGAAATACATAGTTTTATAATGTGATTTTTGCTAAAGAGTCTAACAAAAATATTCTTTTTGCAAGCATGTCGAATTTTGTGGTAAAAAACATGAATAGAAAGCAGATAATAATATTCAACAAATGCCCTCGGAAAGTTCGAAAAAAGAAAGCTGATATAAATACTCGGAAAATCAGAGCGCATGTTTAAATGGATTTTTCAAGTGGATATTATCAACTGAGTGCTTTATTGTAACGAAGAAGAGCAATGTAGGACGTTACCATTAACGTGGGTCGTTTCCAGAAGTTCAGAAGCGAAAACAATTTATAATAGTAGTTATAGCTGCTTGCGCTTTTACTCCGTAAACTCCGCAATGAGTTGATGAACTGGAAGAACGGTATTCTACAACATTCCGCACATTGTTTCTACGTTTACTTCCAAAATATTATATAACATTTCATTTTGCTCGTTAACAAAATAATGCGATTTTACTAAAATGATTAACATTTATATCTTCTCTAAATTTTGTAAACTATCTAACAATATAATATCTCGTTGTCTTAATAAAACAAATTAACACAACCTAGATAATTTACAACGTTTCATGTTGTAGCGATAATTATCTAAATAACGTGTTTCAATTTTTTTAATGTGATTGATTTTTTGCTAAAATTATTAATATCTACAGTGGATACAAAAATATAGTACAACCTATATTTTGAAATAATTTTATACAAAAAGAAATTTATTTTTTAAATTAAATCAAAATATATTATTTTCGTATTTATATATACTGATATAATTGTACAAACATTGTAGCAGTATGTTGTTTTTTTAATGAAAATTATTTTAAAACATATAGAGTGTATTATTTTTGTACTGCATATTTTTCTTTGAAAATGCGAATTAAATTACGGTAAAATTTTTTGTAACAGAGAATACTTTATCTCGTGTCACATTTTTTATTATGTTACATTTACGTGCAGGCTTTCCGAAAACTATTTTGCGTAATAATGTGTTAATAAATTTTAATAATCTAACTGAATGAGCATTTAATGCGCGGCGCGTTTACGAAAAGCGAAATGAAATTGCATGGCGCCCAATCGTCGGCAGCGTATAAAACTTCCATTTCAATTCGCCGCTCGTGCAAATTTAAATTTCCGTTCCGATCTCGCGTTTGGTCATTAGCGATAAGGATGATTATTTGATACGTCATGGATCCTAAGGAGCAATCAATCGCTCATTTGTCACCGGCCCTACTTAAGTATCAGCTTGAACCAGGTTCGAATTACGTCATGGAAACTGTCAAGGTGGGAAATAGTTCACCAACTATTCCTGCATAGATGATAGCCAAGTTTCTCAACTGACATTCGAGCCTCGTACGAGCCGTACGTTAGTTACAGTTTCGACAAGTAATCTACGGTTATTCTAAACGTATCGTCCTAATGATTAGCTGATATGCCTCTATACGAATCGCTCTAACGATCACTCATTTCGGATCTTCTTACTGCATCCGAGTAATGCAAATTCAACTCTATTTACGCATACGTTAAATTGCATCGTTAATCATTTCAGTATAAACAAAGGATAATGGAATTTCCGTACGCCGATATACGAGGTTTTGCGTGAAGAAGAGAGAATCCATAATATCCGTATAACGTGTACGTACATCTCAAGTTACGTTTTCGACAGCAAAATCGAGATTATCCACATCCATGATTCGTGCCCCGTGCGAATACTTCATTAGGCAAACTGCGCACGTTGCGCGAAACGAAATTGCAGCAGGAGTGTAACTCGCGCGCATTTAGGAATGAAACTATACGGAACCTTCGAAGTAACTCGAATTTCTTTCCGACAACGATAACGTAATTTCTCTCACGAAACACGCTAATAAATTATCGTTAACTTGTATTAAAAGTTTCGAGAAGATGAAAACAATGAAGCGATAAATATGAAAATTTCAATTAAGCACAAGAGAGGCAAAAATTATCACAGATCTCATTCTACATGTAAATAATATTTCCTATTTCTATACACATAAAAAATGTCGTCTGATTTAAAGAGGCGATTGTCTGGACAATAATAATTTCTTTTCCTACGTTACATTTCGTTTAACTGCATGACATGAGAGATATGATTTTGAGTTGCGGATTTCATTATATACATCCACCACCTCCGCTCAGGCGCAGGTGTAAAGAATGAGGAAATGCATTTCCACGACTTCGAACAAATGGTTGCGGCTTAGAGGAATAATAATACGCATCCTGCACATTTGTGAAGACAAAGGAGACCGCTCGCCGCAACGCAATGCGAGAATAAACTGCATCCTTAGATAACGTCCGCGTCAAGCGACAATAGGGAGGAGCGATTATTTAATCAGCTGTTTAACTACTTATATAGAAAAAAAAATAAAGCTTTCCCATTACGAGATTTCTTCAATCTCAATATCTAAGATTTGTAATATTTATGTAATCTCGTTCTCGTATAATGAACAAGCTATAATTAAGCAACGCAATTTAATCTTGTGTGTATATATGTACACGTCTGCATACTGCATACGGTGTAACACGCAGTTTACATAATTAATGAGATTCAAAAACTATCTGTGTAAATGCTTATGTAAATTGTAATCGTTGCAAAACAACGACTGTTTGCGTCTGCGGTGGATCGACTTGCATCACGTCGCGTATAATATTTATGTGATAATGTAGTTTTAGGAAACCCGCAAATTTTACATAATATATAGCCAATATTTGGTTAGAGCAAAATTAACGTGCGGCTTATTTTACGCACAAACTATTTTAACATTTTAAATCAGTCACGCATAAAAGCATGCAAAAGCACGAATAAAATTATTATTATAGGATAAAAAGTTCATACCACATTAATGAAAAGTTAATATTTGAGTTTTCGCTAAATCCTGTATATTTATCTTTATATAAATGTTATATAATCTTACGTACGCAACTGCAAAATGGCAAGATATCCTGTTCAAAAATTGACTAAATGTTAAAGAAGTTTCTGTTAATAGAGAAATAAGCTCGAAACTGTTTCGAAGCATGGTTAATAACGCGTCAGACTCATTTCGCAGAGGCGAATATAAACTGGAACGGAGTACGAATATGGGTACGAGTGTATGAAAGCCATCGTTCCTCAGAAACTGACGTAATGACGAAAGACAGTTAACCGCGACGACGGAAGTCGCGAGCTGTCTCCGCGAGAAACTCGCACCGTAACTTCGCTTTGCGATGCGTACTTGGAAGGAAATTGCACGCGCCCTTCTCTCACTCGCTCTCTCTCTTTCACTCCCTCTCTCTTGCTCTCTTTCTTTTTACTTCGGCAAACATCATTACAATTTACAGTTTACAGATGTCAAGATAAATCTCAAAGACCGAGATAATAATCGGTTTCACGAATCACGCGTTTCCCGTCCGTCGATTGAAGTGAGAACTCCAGATAAATCTTGTACGGAAAACTCGTTAACTCTTTCATTTCGAGTTACAAGAGAACTTACACGGGGAACGGATTCGATTACATGAGCAAGAAACGCGTATCGATCTTCGTGTCCCATCGCCGAGAGATGTAAAGCCGACGACGAGTTCTTTTCAAGTGCGAAAATAACGCGGAATGTCGCAATAATTGGCTAGAATTGAGAGTCTATATATGCTCATTACCTCGTTTTTGTTTCGACTTCTATCACTTTTGTTCGCAATGCTTAGAACGGAAAGAGAAAAAGTACGTAAATCTAGGGATTAATTTATCTTATAGATAATACTTTCTTTGCGATAAAAAGAAATTGGATAAAATTTTTGATCGTAACTTGTTTTTATCCTAGTAAACTATGTGTAATACAAAAATAAATTCTTAATGGCTTGATCAGCTTGATAGCGCGCGAATAAAACGCTATAATGATCATCAAATATGCGTCATGACTTCGAGATTTAGCTCAAACGCGTCATGCTTTCGCAACCTTCGCTTAAAAAAAGGAGAGGGATATACATATCTACGAAGGTATAGGTTTTGCATATGTGTATGCACCGGTTTTATGATGAAAAGAAAGCGGCTTGGGCCTCGGGTTGCAACTATTTTTACTATCCTACGATGAGTGATGCGAAATGAGGAAAAATTGGTCCTTTAACAAGTCAACCAGGAGGTGCGAGTAAAATCCCATATTATAAGATGAACATGCCTTCGAATTGGATTAAAAAGAAAAAAGAATCGACATGCATTTCGAGATTGCTAATTGACCCAAATTGGAGCGGAATACGAAATGCTTGTATGACGGCTGGTCGCACGTTTATTGCACTGCGTGCTATTAAATGACAACCCGAGCAGCAGACAATGTTTTTTAAATATTTTTTACATATTTATTTAATATTATAATGTTAAGTAAATATTTAAAAAACATTGTCTGCTGGTTCGGAAAAACACAACTTCGTTTTCCGCCGATATACATTCGCTCGAGCCTTTGGCGCATCGACGAGATACGAAATCTCGCAGTGACGATACGTCAACGGACAGGCTGGTGTTCCTATTTCTGGGCGAGCGCGTATCCAATTTGCAACGACGGATAAACAGGCGCGCAATAAATTATTCGCGACGCCCGCATACCCCTATTATTCTCATTTTATCGTAATGGAGAGCTTCGTGTGTCCAGAGACCGATGTCCCCTTGGAATGACTCCAACGTTGCAGTGCGATACGACGCATCGACATAAAAAAGCTGTATCGAGTCGGAACGTTAACGGAAATGATATGTCGATATTACTGCGACATTGGCGATACGCGGCCGCAACTCGCAATTTTAAACTTTTTTTTAAAGGAAATACCGAAAAATATAATGCAAAAATGTATTAATTATGTACAACGCACCGGCATTAATTGAATTACTAAAACATGTAATACACACAATGCCGCGGTGCACAGAATCAATGTACAAAAATGTACGTTGTGTGGATGGCCTATATTTATTTAAAAAAACCTGCTCCCTCAACATCGCTATAACAGCTTTTAGGAATTAGCCCGAGCGAATTTTAAATTGGAGTAGCCTGACTCTCATTTGCGAACAATCGAGCGCAAGATAAGTTACGTCTTGGTGATCGGTTATCGATTACCGTGAATGGGTTACAGCGAGGAAATCGAGGGAGAAAGAGGGAAAAAAGGCAACACACACAGTCTCCTTAACCTCGCTTTCTGCTTCCGCGAGCAAGGCAAACACGTTTCAGAATCTACCTCGTGCGAGCTCTTCGAACGTGCTGCACACCGGCTTCGCTTCGAAATGTGACGACGTTCGTCGCAACTTCATTTCCAGACAAGCGCGAGATACTTTATCGGCGGCAATTGTGCGTCATCGATCTCAATCCCTACGGCAATTCTGAGAGGCGCACGTAGGAGCGATATATTAACTTTTTAACAGAGAAATCTCTTGCCGGATGTACTACATCTTTGTAATAAGTTTACAGAGAACACTGTGAGAGGTAGTTACATATTTCTATGGATTCAGCAGAAATTGTCACCTATTTTTCACAAGGATTTACATTGCAGAACTTTATATTCGTATAGAAGCTTATAAGATATAACTTAACAGCTTTTATCCATTTAGTACAATTGCTATCCTTTATGTGTGAATTTATTAAAGGTAAAAATTACCTGTATCGCACGAAATATTAGATATTGACCGTTGTTTTAGAAAATAATTCAGTATACGTCAACTAGTATGTACATAGGCAAACCTGTCATTTCAAGAACGACAAAAACGCGTCATTCATGCTAATTAGTCGAATCGATATCCAACCGATGAGCCTTAATACATAGATACGATTAACTGGCTCGACTGTGCTTAACAAAAATTACATCACGCCAATTTCGTTGATTGCCCGGATCGGCGTTATTTTAACAATTAAAACGTAACAAGTTCTTAATGAAGTGACAATTACTCTCTATCGTGCAGTCTAAACTATTTCCCGATAAATTTGTCCGTTTCAAGTGTAGCCTCGTTGGCGCTTAGTAATTTATCGGACAAGCTTCCTGATTGTCAAATTTAACGAGCAAATAATGAATCACTATTTATACTTAATTCCTCTCAACGACAGGGAAATCCATTCGCCAATAAATGCCTCTGTTTCATTGTCGAGCCTCGGCATCGATTGGTGCATGACATTCATGAGCTTTGAAACATTACGTTTCCAAATTCAACGATTTCTCGATATAATTGTATTTTATCAATAAATATAATGACTTTTTTTTACGTTCAAAAGAAAATTGTATGAAATATCTTTGTACAAAGCCACGACGATTTCCCCATATTGCGTTACAGTTTATAGAATATTGACACGAAGTTCGCTTTTTGAACTAATTAATTCATGTAAAGAAACTTGATTAATTCCGAGAGATAATGAAAAATATGCAGATATTAAATATATGTAAGTATACCTAGTTTTTAGTTTGTTTCTAAAATCTCTGTGTTTACCTCCTTTTCCATTAGGTTATCTCTAGAAAATCGCGTATCGCTTCGCAAGAATTTGTCAATACCATCGCTGTTCGGCAGCTTAATTAACCGAAGTGCCTCCAATCAACCGTAACGAAAAATCAAGCATTTGATCAAACTTTTGACCGTTGAACGCGAACGTACGGCGGAGTCTCGAAAGAACGGCGTCTCGATTGATCCCTTTTGGGGGTTTCCGGCTGGATGCTCACTCACCCTTTGTCGATCACCCAAGGGTCGGATGCCCGCACTGACTGTGACGTCGTCGGCGGGAAACGTCGCACAGATCGGGCGTCAGCTGAAGCGGGCGAAGTGTGACGTGCCTTGCACCACCCGGTGCTCGCAGTGGCGAGAGAACGACGAGGTAAACTTTTCACCACCGAGCACAACCGTCCTCACCATTCGAGGGTGCGCGGACGACTGAGGTCCGACCGTCGTCGTGGGTGTAGCTGTGCGGTGGCAGCTGGCTCCCTCTCACCCTCTCTCACCCGTTCGCACGAGAAAGCGCACGCTCTCTTTTATCCACGAAGTTCTCTTTCTCTCTTTCCTTTCTCTTTCTCTTTCTCTCTCTCTTTCTCTCTCTTTCTCGTACAGTCACGAATTCTCCCTTAACTTCGCGAAGCTTTCCGTCCTCCTCGCGCACGTCGAAGCGCGTTCTTCGTTCATCCAACTCGCTTCGTTCATCCGACGCTTTCCCACCCGGTCACCCCCTTCCCTTATTTTCCATCCCATATTACTCTTCGCTCACACTCTCGACTATCCTCGTCGCTCTGACGTCGATCTGACTGCCCCTTCTCCTCGCGCATTTCCGCGCGTTTCTCTCTTTTGCATTCCAGACTTAATGTATCCTTTCTCCGATGTGTACATAGTCCTCTCTTCTTCTGTTACTTCCTCCCTCTGCAACAAAACGGCATCCCCTGTTCTCTCGCTCCATCGTGTCTCAATCATCTCATTCACCCCGTCTTTCTCGTGCGCGATTCTCTGGACTCTCTCTCTCTCTCTCTCTCTCTCTCTCTCTTTCTTTTGCTTTCCTCTCCTCTCTCTTCAGTTCGCGTTATTTCATCCTCGACTACCTAGATCTCTCTTCGATCTACCTTCTCTCTCTCTCTCTGTTGCGTTATTTTGTCTCTCTCGTACACACGCATACTATCTTGGAAAATTTCGCACCCTCTGGCAATCCCACAGCAAGAAACGCTGGACCCGATTCGCCGACCGAGTTTACCCGACTGGGGAAGAAAGAGAGAGAGAGAGAAAGAGAGAGAGTGGGAGTTAGCTTCGATGAGGGGTGGTGGTCTGGTCAGCGGAAACGACAAAGACAAACGACGACAGCACGATCGGCGCCGCGAGACGAGCGAGGGAGAAAAACGGTGCGTCCGAGCGTCGATCGTTGCAGATGGGAAGGGGCCCGATTTATTGAATCCAGGGGACCTATCGAAGCTACTTGCAATTCTGATCGAAAACGCGAGTTTCCGACAGCAATATTGTACGTGTTTTGCAATCGTGAATCTCTTTTAAAATCGGTTTATATCAATCGCGAAGCAGTTGCAAATGAAAGGGCGAAAAAGGGGATTTAATAGAGTTATTTTGGAATTGATTCTTAAAAGTATAATATGCAAGAGCAGCTGACAAAAATAATTAGAATTACAAATTGTAGTTTAATGTGCATTATTTTTTATAAAGAAAAAAGCTTAAATACAATTATATATTTTTATTAACAATATATTTATAATTTAGAAATAACTACAAAAAATGAGTAAAATTATATTTAAAATAGCACAACATGTAAGCACGCTGTCTCTAATGAACTTAAATTAATTAGTCTTTACTTCAAATGCAACGTACGGATTAAATTGAGCCTCTTAATAAAAAAGTCGACCTTAGGACAGACCTGTCCATCTCGCCGGTCACCACGCTACTCAAACGGAAAATCGAATTATTTGGTGAAAGTCGCCCGATACGTTACGGTCTTTTAATGCGAACGGTTCTTCAAAAGGATCTGCTTTAATGCCATGTTGGCAAGATTCGTGGGCGATACGTATATTAGAGCACAGAGATTTCCGGAAGATTCATATCGCCCGGTGTGTAACGAAATTTATCGCATCATTCGTTTTCGAAATAGAACGAATGTGCGCGACGCAAAACAAATACCGAAAGCTCGTTAATCTCGAAATCGAGTAATCTCGAAAGCTTTTTCCTCATTTTTAGCGAAAATAAAAAAAAATTATACGATTCATTACAACCAATGACATATATTTGTTTCTATACTTTAATATTTAAAATTATTCTATTTGACGTACATATATATTTAATGCAATATCTTATTTGTTGATTCTATATCTCTCCTGTCTGTCTTCTCGCAACAGTGCAGCACACAAAATCAAGCTGTTGTAGCCAGACAATTCGCTTAACTTTAATTCGCGTTGTCGCGCCTCGCACATTTCACCTACACGTTGCCTGTAACGAGGTCCAGCCGTATGTGAAAAGTTGGAATTGACAATTTCTCATTAGACTAACTTAAACAGTTTGTGTGAGAACAACCGTGAGCTCCAACGATGTCGCGCCCGGTACGGAACATCCAAGCAGACAGCTTTCAATTTGCCGCGAAATAATTTACACTTTCCAGTACGGCGATTCCGCTGGGAAATTTATTGTGAATATGCATGCAGTACTTATGAATATGAATATGAGAAAATTATTATGCCAACGACGGCGCGCGCGATGCAGGAAGTTCGCGCGCAGAGAGAAGCTCTTCCTTTCTCCGTCTCTCTCTTTCTCCGTCAATCTGTCTCTTTCCTCCTCCCGCTTCGCTCGCGATTTATCTTTCTTCTCTCTCGAGCTCGCTCATTTTCAAAATCTCCCAAGAAAACGGGAGACTTTGCGCGGACGAATAGAAAAAGTAAGTCGCGTCGATTATGCGACGCCACTGACTTTGGAAATCAAATTTGGGCAAATAAATGGGTCGTGCGTCTGAGAATCTCGACTGTATATATAGTGACAATACAGCAAACTACGTTTTAGTACACAGAACGCTTCTGTAATGTTTCCTAGGTAAGTCACAACGACCACATTACTCGTGATTTAGCGCAATGGTCAGGAAACGTCTGTGCGCAACACGTGCTGCAACGTGCACGCATTAAAGTAAACTTTAAGCTATTTATTCAGAAGTAGAGACGTGCAAGCCGCAAATCAACTTGAATGACGTATTAATAATCTAACGTCACAAAGTGAAGTTTACTCTGCTAAAGAATAAATCATGCAAGATCCACATATATAAACATCAA
Source organism: Wasmannia auropunctata (assembly GCF_000956235.1). Classification (NCBI taxonomy): domain Eukaryota; kingdom Metazoa; phylum Arthropoda; class Insecta; order Hymenoptera; family Formicidae; genus Wasmannia; species Wasmannia auropunctata. The sequence goes on from NW_012026890.1 coordinate 2,984,492, forward strand.
AATGATAAAGATATTCAGAAAAGAAATTAATTAAGATTTCTAGGAGGAAAAATCGAATATTCGCATTCACGATTACGCGATACGCATCTCAAAAGCAAGTATAATGTGAGATTTAAAATCCCGTACAATATTGTTGTCAACATGAATTTTTCATGTTCACGAGATTAATTTTCATAAATTTGCATTTATAAATGTGCATATCAGTTATAAATAGTTACTAACATTATTTATACGCTCTATTAAAATTATTTTTAATACAATATATTAAAAATTTGAATAATCAAACGAAATAAATGAAAGATAAACGAGAAAGAAACAATTAATAAAAATATAAAAGAATATACAAATATAATTATGTCAAAAATATGAAAGAATATACAAATATAATTATATTACGATAATAAATTATTTATTCTCCTGATGCCTTCCCTTCCCTCCTCTCTGATTTCTTTTGACTGCAATCACACAACACAATACTCTCTCGCGAAAACACGACTGCACGAATTAAATATTGAATACAATCGCGCGACACTGTGCATGACATTCCTGAAATTGAAACTAATTGAAACGCAACGAATCGCGCGTCCGCGACAAACTGAATACAGATATACTATTGATCACTTTAAACATATTTAATTTATAATTCACAATTTTCATCGATTGGATTTATTCTTTAGACGAATAAATTGCGTGAAATATATATCTATAATATTTCGATCTATTTCGATAAATACCCGTCGCACTGATTCGCTTAAAAGTGTTTAATCGCAATATTAATTACGCGAGCTGATAATCGTTAAACGTGCGGAATAGTCGCGAATGGCATCTGCCACGTCGTGATTATACAGTTCTAGTACCACATATGGAGCAGCACGCGCCGCTGCCTGCCTGCTCGAGTCTCGTCGCGCAAGTGACGACACGGCTACTTTTATGTAAACATCCTGTGCTCTAAGCTTTGAATCCAACTTGACGCGATAAACTTTTCGTAATACGTTAAACTCGGAATTTATACTGGTACATATAAAGCTCAATGTTTTTGTTCCCATTTTCCATGCCATACAGCGCGCCGTCCGCTGCGTATCCAAGACCACCGTGTTATCATTCATGCTGTAAGACTCGAGCGAAGAGATAGTGTCACTAGCTCCATATGTCATCTCGTTTATTATCCCTTGACACGTGATTGTGACTAGTGTCATGAGAAAATACGAATATTTCTTACAAACGAACTATCGCGCAATTATTGAACTCTCATAACGATGCGTAAGCGTATCGAGGCGACGGCTGTTTATTCAATCAGATACATTGCGCAATTTATTCGCAAAATAAATAAATAAAAGAAGTCGCGAACAAAGTCGCGAATGAATAAATTGCGCGATAAGAGATGAAAATTCTGATTTATTGTATCACGATACAAACAATATTTCTTTGGCTTGATGATGCTTGCTGATTCGAATATACCTCGCATTTTACTTTAAATGTCTCGTCAATAGTTAATTTCTCGATTGTCGGATTAAGAGAACGTATATAGTAATACATCAGGAATCATCGGATCAATTAGTTCGGGTAATGATTAATACATAGAGCGTGAAATGATACACCAATCGCTAAGTCGCGTAATTTATATAATGGAAAACCGCAATATATATAGATACATATATGTATACCTACTGACCTATTTATTAACAATTAATTAAAAATATGACAAACGAAATATCCGATGTAACATTATTTTATAAAGCGTTAAATATTTGCGATGATAAACTGTAACATATATAGAGAGAGAGTGTTTCCACGTAAAATATTTATAAAATTATTAAAATAGTAGTGAAAAGTAATTCATTGTTTATTAATAATATTTTATAAATTTCGCTGGATTCTAAGACACAAAATTTACACGAAAATCTTTGTTGCAAAGTGATAAATATTTCGAGGAGATAATCGCGTATACGGCCTTAATGCTAATTTTAAACGTGCTATATTATTATCACGAAATTGCCACGCGTAATAAAATCACCGGCAAGCAGCGCGCATTATGACCTCTCGCACCGCGACCGTCTGAACAATGCGCAATTACCTCCCGCGCGATAATTAACTAACTCTTACGTTTAATGATTCGGACGCGGGTACCGAAACAATGTCGACTCGGTCAAGCAGGTCACATATTTCCCGCGATCTATTCACTAATTGTAAGAAATCATGTACGACGGAAGAGAGAGAATGCCGAACTTTGATTGCGTACTTTTGCACCATCCGTTGAATCTTAATTAAAATTGTTGACTCGAAATTACAGTAGTCTCGCGTAAATACAATTAAGTCTACGTCATTACAATACAATTCAAATACAATTAAGTTAACGTCGGGAGCGTATAAAGTGTCGCGGAATTATAATTATTAATTAACTATATTTTGGTGAATATTGTGCGAGCCCGACGAGGATAGGAGGAAATCTAGGAGGTATCGAACAATGACGGAGCAACCGTGGATGAGTATCTCATTATCATTTTATTCATGCCTGCTTTGCGGAATTGAATATTAATAAATAATTAATAAGGCCCTTGACATTCAGTCGCTTAACTTTCCTTCGCAGATTGATCTCATGAAATCCAATTGATGCGGGACAAACGAAGATTTGCTCTCCGTCTTAAAAATTGTTTTTCTCTGTGACGACAACTTACCACTTGACAAAGAGATGTTGATTTGGTTCACATTCAGCCAATTATCTTTCAATGATCGAGGCAATAACGTGATATAGCTTCTCGAGATCTTAGAAAGTGAGCGTTAAACGTGTCATCGATCGTCCCGTTCGAGAGACATCGAAATCACATAAAGTCGCGATTAAAAATCACTCTCAATTATATCTGTTGAATCATATTTATTACATTAAATTAATAATTTTATTATTAATAATCATAACAAAAAAATTAATAATCATAACAAATGATTTACATTGCACATTATAAATGTTATAATGTTATTTTATAATAATAACATAAATACAATCTAAATTTATAAATGTTATAATGTTATAAAGATTACAAATTATTACAATCACAAATATCATCGATCCATTTAGGGTCATGGAACACGAACGAACACCACTAACAATAAGTGGTAGAACAAAGTCGCTGATGTGTATGATTCAGTAACTCTACTGAATAGCGCCATCAAATGATGAATGTACACGATTTTATAGTACCACAAATTTATTTACAATATGAAGTCCGATGAAGAAACGCTTTTATTAGCATCGCTATTCAGTAGAGCTACTGAATCATACAAATCGGCGATTGTTCTATTACTTGGTGACGTGATTGAGTTGTCAGGTACATACTGCGACTCTTACTCATCGTATTTACTGTATTAATTTCAAACCGTGATTGACTTATTCATTGATTGATATGAAATTTTGTCTATTTTTCTGTACGACTAATTTCAATTTTCACATAATGCACTAACAGTCAAAAGTGCTCTCTCTTACTACCGAGAGATATAATAAATTTATTATCTTTGCAATATTTTATTATCTTTACAATTGCTCTTGTTATGAAGTTGAATAAGTTTTATAATTTTAAACGAATAAATATTATCTTTTAATTATCTTTTAATATACATCAATTGCTAATGCAAATAAGAAATCTTAAGAAACATGGGATTATTTGAAAACGTCCGCATAGAAAATTTTTTATACAATATATATATATATATATATATACATATATATATAATATTTTGGTGTTGTATTAAATTGTAAAATAATTTTTGTGAAAAATAATAAGTAACAAAAAAAATGTTTAAATACACATGCAAAGAAAAGCGAACTGCAGATTAGAATTGACGGGGGTGGCGGGTGATGGAAGGCTTCTACAGATTGGATTGCTTTTACCGGATAAAGTTTAATTAAATTTAAAATTAAAAAATTAATTCGATTACCAGGAAAATACGAAATCAAATTTAGCCAAAATAATGCATTCAATCGCAACAATATCCGGTAAAAAAAGTGGAGCAGTTTATAAAAAGATCATTTATTGATTTGTCTAGCAATTATCGACAGGGTAAAGTTAAATTATGTATTACGACGAGTAAAGTGTCAACACAGTTCCCTCCAATTGAGGGAAGGAACGGATTCAAGGGAAACATCTTTCAATAAATTTCAATTTTATATATTCGAATGACGATCTTTCAGAGATCTTGAAAGACGCATACCTATCTCGATGCTTCGCCTCGATATCGGAAAATTCTTGTGACAACTTTGACAAAATCTTTCGCAGTTTTTAAGAGAGGCGTATTTCACTTGTGCCTTCGCTCAATTGGCACAATTCGCATAAAGGCACAAGGTTTTGTTATTCTCGCGTCACTCGCGTAAAACATTATCGTATCTCTTAATTATGTACTATATATATATATATATATATATATATATATATATAGTTCAGTAAAATGCGCATATGAGACTAATTTTTACATATTTAGAAAAAGTATCTGTCCGCGTAAGTAAAGTAAATTTTCGTAATAGTGGTTTTTATTTTAGAGCAATAGTAACTATAATCGCGATTTAACGGAATGACCTATAATAAAGTAGGTCGTTCGCAATGATAAGATATGATAGAACAAAACTGCTGGATTTCCGGATAAACATTGCGGGAAAACAAGGATGGCGCCGCGACGTCGCATGTTTCTGGCGCCATGCACTCTCTGTGTAAGAAAACGCGAACATTAACAATTATCCTGTTTTTATCAACGACTCAACTGTAAAATTTACAAGAAATTCAATTGACTTTAATTAAATATTTGTTTTAATAATTTGAGAATATAAAAATACTAACTATTAAACTAAACATATTTGGAATATTATATAATTAACTTTAATATAAAGTTAATTGACATTATTTAATTAAATAAACATAATCTAATTTACATTTACAGAAATTGAAAAATCTATTTTTAGATATTCAAGATGTATATATATCTTTTTCGTGATTATTACATTTTTTGAGAAATAAAACTGCATTTTAACTATTTCAAAGCATATCTTTATATGCATTATTCATTAATCACGGGTATTTTATTTTACAATGCGTTTTGAATAATCCACGTTTCTTTGACCTCGACATTTTAATATTTCTAAATACAGGTATTCTTTTAATTTGCCTTCATTTAAAAGTATAATGTAAAAGATTCAAGTTTTCATACTCGAGGTTTCAGTCTTATCCTTTTGAAAAAAATGCACGATAACCAGAAGTGAATAGTAATTAAACCGGTATATGAAATAATTATATGGAATAGACGTCAAAACGAGACAAACGTTCACGGTTGCCGACTATACGTCGTACTCAAAAATAGTTCAAGCTCACTCGTCTCGGTAGCATGTCAGCGCCCTCGTAATTTATTCATCCCTTCGCCCTCTTTCTCTGATCTATCCTATGACGTCACAGTGACCCTTAAAGCCCATCCGGCTCTCGCGACTGCGTTGCAGCAGGCGGTCGACACGGTCCAACTTTTTCCTGGCAAACAAACGACACGGAAGAGAATTTAATATGAGCCGACAGCAGATCTCCGTTCGTTTCGCGAATACTATGAATTCGTAAAAAGAATCGGACGTGTTTGCACTCGCAGAATAATGCATTGTCTCCGCGTGCTCGGTACTCTTTTGAAAATCCCGTGGTAAACAGCATGCATAGATAAGTATTCGAGAAACGCATACACACGTACACATTCTATGCACAAATTAAATTACAATTTTAGAAATTCAAATAGTTCTCTTATTTGGCTTATCTCCAGTGTATTAATATTCATAAATGTACGATTATCTTTGAAACATTTAGAAACGAAGAATATAAAGTGCATTTATTTTGTTTATTCACTTTATAAATTTGTGATTAACGATACTGTTATATCTGCAATGTTTTTTTTATTATATCCATATCAAAGATTAATTATAACAGACAGAAATGCAACGCATAATTAAAGGGTTTACTGCAACAATGGTCTAATCCATATTTTATAAAAATGTAGATTAGTCTATTTTATAACATTTTATAAAAATGGAGAGTACTCTAAAGTTTATCATCTTAACTTTAGAGTTCATTTCCATCGCTGTCTATCATATATGTGGTTTTAGTCCACTATTGCAGCGAGCCCTTTAATTAAATCTAATAAATATATAATTTCGTCAAAATATAATATATACGAAATCAAATATTGTAAAAAAATAACTATATAAATAAATGAAAAATAAAAAAGTAAAGAGAAATGGACGTTATTGCACAAGCTGTCAGTCGCGCGAGCGATTTAAAAATTGGGGTAAAATTTCATTCACATCTAAATTTGTTTTAATCGAGTTTTCGATATAGAAGAGCCCGCCAATTTGCGCTCTAATTATATTTTACCGAATCAATTTCCCTCTCCACTCGCGCGGCTTTGCTGTATGCCGACAGTCGTCGTTACGATATTAAGCCGAATATGTGCTGAGCATACCAATCAACGCTCGGCAGAGCTCGTTCATCCGGCGACATTAATTCGTCTGCAATTAGAGCGAAATATCGGCAACGATATGGCAATGGAATGCATCGGTTTTAACCCACATTCACCAACAAAAGCAAAAAGTTGGACAATAAATGTGAAATCTCTATTGCAAATTGACAATATATTTTGTTTTTAGTTATATTAAAATTTACGAAGCAATTTTGTAGATTTGGAACGTACAGAAAGAGGAACATTTCAAAAGAATCAATTTTCCGAAATTATAATTTTGACAACTACTGCATGCATACATTTTACTGTATAACACATCTTTATTATTAATTAGATATCTACATATATTTAGCAAGTTCTACAATTATCTGTAATTAAAATTTATTATAATGTATGTCATATGTCTTAATTATTTAGCCAACAACGCTTTAATTATAAGATTAAAAAGATATTAGAGGGACGTAAACGACATTAATCTCGTAAGAGAAAAATTACTAATTAGGGTAAAGACAAATTAGGTCAATGAAGATTAATGATGTTGTTTTTGAAAAATAATTATTATATAATTATGTGGTTTTTTTTAAAGATAAAATATTATACTAATAATGCTATTCTCTAAAAAACAATTAAGTATATATGTACATTATTATTACAATTTAGCATTGATTTAAAACCTTGGCATTTCGAAGACAATTTTAAATATCTTATTTAATTATATATTTTACTAATACGTAATATATTTTTCTATTGTTTTAATGTTTCTCTTTTTTTCTATTGTTTTGAATTCACAAAGCTTTCTTTGTATTATAAATCTATGTTAAACTCAGTATTTTAATCAATATTTAATATCTTAAAGATATGGTTTTATTCCTTAATAAATTATGATAAATTTTATTGAGTAATCCATTATGTTTAATTTCAAACCTTAAATTGAAACGTTGAGAAATATTTCAAGATTTACCGATAGCTGTATTCTTTATGAAACGAGAAAAAATGAAAAAGAAAATAAAAAGGAGCAAATCGCAGGCGAATTTCCTCGTCGAAACAGAACGATCGGCTCGTTATCACTTTCTTCACTTTTGCACGGTGGTTTATCCGCGAACACATCGAAGCGGATTTTCACCGACGCGACGCGTCGCATCTCGACCGGAAATGGAAGGAATCGGCGGACCGCCACCTTGTAATTTCCGGTGGGTGCGAGATGGCCGAATCGAGAGAGAAATACCGAGAACAAATTCGTGATTGTTTCGCTATTGGCACGTTGTGACGGTAGGTCTTTCTGCTCTTGCTAGCACGAACGTGATGTTGTTTCCGATATAAAAAAAAAAAGAAAAAAACATTTGATAGCTCGAGTACAATTCGTTCGAAATTTTTCTTTTCGTCATAAACTGCACCATTTTATTAACATAGCGATATTACAATGGCGATCTAGCTGCTGGCAACGTTAGCGTTAGTTTGACAAAAATGTATTTTGAAGGCATGAATGATTTTTTTGCATCCAATGTCCAATATGATGGTCATATCTTTTTTCTCTTTTGTAATTAAAAGTACAGTTTCAAAATTACCCAGGTCTATTATTAAACTCGAATGGTAGAAAATTACTACCATTGACTGCGAAAAGATTGCAAAAATCAACAGTACTATCCTTTCAATCTTAAGCTAAAAATTATTCATAATCATCTACAAATTATTTCTTTGGCTCTTTCTAAATAATGCTCGGGAAATTTGTTCCGAACCTGAAATTTGCTCCGAACGTTCGGCGGCACGATATTCTGCGGTTATTATCGTGTTCTGCTTTCGACTGTCAGCATGTCGGTGACAGGCCAGTCCTAATTGAATTTTCGCGCAGGCCTTTCATAGGGATACATTCGGCCTGTGCTTCTACACGCTCTAGGTATGCCGCTACGTCGCGCGGAGCTAATTAGCCGTCGTGTGACATCGCCTTTGATCCCCGTAAATTAATAATGACATGGCGCTGCCTCGACAGGGAATTCAATTCGGTTCCCGCTGCTGATGTTTTCTCTCCTTTAGGAACTCAAGAGGCTTTAGTTTTATTCGCACTGTGATTATTAGCAATTAATTGTTCGGAAAAAATGTCAAATATTGATTAAATACTGAGCTCAATACAGTAGTTCTACAATAAAAAAAATTTTTGGCAAAAAAGTGAAAGCAATAAAGAAACATTATATTAATAAATATATGCAATAAAAATAATAAGTAAAAATAATGTTTTTATTATTATTAAATTTTATTGTTAGATATTATTTATTATTTTCTTTAATATTGTTAACCAATTTAGTGGGCAAAATTAAAAAGTAAAAATTGAGCCGCAAACAAACGAATTAATGCGTCATACAACGTCAAATAAAAAATAATAACCATTTACCTTTATATTGGGGCTGCACATGTGAACAAATTGCACCAATAAACGTATTGGATTTTTAGCGTTCTCCCGTTTTCCATCGTATCGCCTTTCCGGTCGCTTTTATTATCACCTCGCTCTGTCGTTGTACAGCCGCGTGCGTGTCACTGTTATCTTCGATTGAGATAGCTGCACTTTATACGTCGCCCGTGACAGGCGTTTCTGTAACGCGAGACAAGAGCTGATAGGACGACGATAAAGTGGACGCACGAAATAGCAGTATGTGATACCGAAGGTGTAAACCGGGGAGCATTCGTTCTCTCGCGATTTTTCTCGCGCCCGTGATTCTCCTGCAATCGCGTGAGATAAAGATTGCTTGAATCTCTCCACTCTATACGGAAGAAAAATTATTCTACAGACGTTGTTAAATCGATATTTGAATTTTTAAGTAACTAAAATAGTAAGAAACAATGTACGACAGAGATAAATATCTCTTACATCGTAATCTGATTCAGAAAGTATTGCGATAAAACGATTGTGCTCTTATTTTTACTACTTCTAGAGAAAAAAAGATTATTAAAAATACTCTACGTCTATATCTTCCCGTTGAAATGTAGTTCATCGATCAAATTCAAAATTATTTCTGAAAACTGTCGACTACACTACTAACTTATACGTATGCACCGTGAGCGCCGTTCTAAATAAATGAATTTGATGAGATTAATACGGAAACGTCACTCTAGTTCCGCTTCTGCTCTATAAATACCAAAATATCACAAGCGACGGACTGTGTCGTCGTATAGAGAATTCTGGTAGGAAATTACAACGATAATGGGCGATTTTATGGCAGCCTGTTAAAACTTGTAAGTGCACTTTTATCATTCATCGTGAAATCAAATGATACACTGCCTTTAAAGTTTCTCAGCTTGATACCGTAAAAACCGAAGAAATCCGACTGAAAGAAGGAATTGCTTCTTTTAATTGCTTACAGTCTGTTAATAACAGAAAATAGTCTAGTTTAAAGACTGTTCAATCAAACAACATGTTATTAAGAAGGCAATAATTTTACAATTAAATATGTTTAATAAACTCAGTTAATAAATTTATTAGACATATGCACTAAATAAAATTTAATATAATTTCTGTAAAGTGATAGATGTAAATTATATTATTCAATTAATCTGAGGAAGAATCTATTTATTTAGAATTATATAGAAATGTGCAAATATATAATTAGGATTATTAAATTTATTCATCAGTTGTATGACAATTGATGAATAAAGAACAATTATTCATCGCTAACTAATGTAATGCTAACAAATACATCCATGTAAATTTCCGTTTGCTAATGGGATGAATTTTCCCCTTTATCAGAGGATAAGAACCCGTGATACGGGTATTGCTATTAGCATAAACACTGTAAGCTGTAAGAAAAAGATGCGTGCTTATCACGCGTCTTTGAATCTCGTCGATACAATGAACCGTAGCGCGTCTCGTACGTTGCGCGTGAAGATGAAGAAGCTTCGGAAAATGAGCGTCTAGTAATAACATCGAATTTTTTATCGCTTGTAAATGAATATCGTTTTTCCAGGCGAACAACGAAAAGGTGACACAAAAGAAGAGTATCATTTTTCTGACAATTGTGTCGTTTTTTTTTTAAATTGAAGCAAAGGAAATACATATTGTTATGAAGAAATTAGACCCTAGATAGAATTACTAGATACGATCATAAGAGAAAATTTCTTTTCAATTTTAGATAGTGAGAAACAAATGATTTAAAATATTTTAAAAGATTAAAGGATTCGTCGAAAATATTTATTTCAAACAAATTTTCTACTCTTTCTGAAATCCAATATATATAAGCGATTACATAAAAAAGCTCGAACAAAAAATCCTTTTTGTCGCAAAAAAAAATATAGATATCAGCGAATCTATAAATCCTAAAAACAGGAAGAGAAATTTTTCCGCTCTCGCCTGCGCTTCAGTCCGGCGCGATCAAATTTTATATCGGCTTTGCACCAACGGCGGCGTCGCCACACGCAAAATAAGATCGTTCATCGTCAGTAAAGGTTGACGCAACGCTAACATACAGCGATATGAGAGAAAAGAAAAGAGAAAAGGAAAAAAGAGTGAAAAATGTAGGACAAAAAATGGTTTCCACGTTACTCCACCGCCCACGCTCCTCCCCTATTTTTCATCGTCCGACCTCGGTGATGCTCTCCCCGACCGTTCTTTCATTTACGCGAGAGAAACAGAGGAGGCTGCAGAGAGCTGAAAGCTTTCTGAATTCGATCCTTCTCTCTCCGGGGTTTCGTATATCCCGCATCCGTCTCCTTTCCCCTCTCTTTCTCGCTCACTCTCTATTTCCTTTCGTCAGTATCCTCACGTTTCCTCTCGCGCATTAATATACCGACGACTGGATTAAGCACGTCTACGGTTTATCTCCTTCTTGCAATACGTTTAGGCACCTCCGCGCCTAACATGCCCGACCTGCGCGGGATAGGGCAAAAAGCTCATTTACCAAGGGGCTTTATCCCCTTTCCGCCACGCGTCAACTCTCGAATCCGCGAGAGCTGCTCGGCGACGACGTCGGCGAAATGTATGCACGTACGTACGGTTTGCACGATAGAAACGCAGCGGAGGAATTATGCGCAAAAGTCATGCGACACTTGCACGACTTCTCGCGGTGATTCGACTTTCAAATGCGAAAAATCGAACTGATTTTAATCCACCGGCGCGGGCGGAGGATCTTCCACGCGCCGCAACCACTCCATGTAGGAATAAAAAATGTCAATCTGCACTTTGAATACGTGAGATTTTGCGGAGAGAATCGCGCGCGGAGGGCATTCGGTAATCGGCAAAAATTCATAAAAATTTAAGTAACAGAAACTTCATTTTGGAAGCAGGAACGGAGGTGTCACGATACTCAAGAGAGTAACTGCGCAGATCGAATATAGGCGAAACTAGGTCGTCCAGAATGTGTAATGAGACACGGAAGAATGAACACGTCCAAGCCGATTTTATTCGAAACATTCTTTTTATGTTATCTCTCCGTTTCGACGATATTCACTCAGCCAATTGAGAACGCTTCTCCCTGTTAATTAAGCGCTACGAAAAACTGCAATTAAATCCAGTGAGTCGCACACTTTGCATCGCCAATTTATTTCCGTTGTTTTATGAACATATACGTTGTACTATTGTTTTAATACTATTCCCCTTTTGCTATTTAAAATCTCTATGTTTTTAATCTACTTAATTTATTTTGATCATCGATACGTGCGGCGATAATTATTTCGTTACAAACTAGAACGCCGCGGTAATCAAAGACCACAAAACAATAAATAAATACATGTTGGGAATATCGATGCGACTAGAAATAGCGAGCTAAATAATTCCCAGATAGCAAAACCGGCATTACGTGCTTCTAGAAATTTCTCGTATAAAATATACAAAAAGAACAATGTTGCGACTTCGCGCACATCGAAGGTCACCGTGTGTATTCAACTGCATCCGGTGCATATATTCGTGAAAATACGACCACGCCTACATTTTTCTATTTATCATCTCCTTTGAACATCATTACTATCTATTTTATTAAGAATAAAAGTAACTAATGATTACATATATCTTTGTTATTTAAATTACGAAAGAAACTATATAGAATACAATTATCACACTTATAATCACACTTAATCACACTTTTACAGCGTATCTCGCGATAAGATCGCGTGAATATATGAATAAGAAAAAAAGTAGAATCATGAAACATAGTGAAATACAGCGAGAAACGGGAGCATCGATTTCGCATCAAAGTCCGAGCGTCCGTAGAAACTCCATTACGTATCCGCTTTTTATTCCATGCATTTATGACACTTTTATCATATTCAGCCATAAATCATTGAAATAGCGATACAGCCCACGTAACAACGTAATAATCAGATAACAGTAGTTGAAAAAAGTAAAATATTTTTTTCTACATTAATTTCAAACTTTAAAGAGAACTGTAGAGTTAAAAAAAGAAATTCCATTTTTGATTAACTATATATTTTATTTAATTGAAATCGATAACAGTAAAACGAAATAATGAAAAAAATTTCAAATATTGTGGTGAATATGTTGTTCATTTTTCCCTTGTATCACAAATATTAAAATAAAAGGGAACTAAACATACTGCAGTCCGCAGTGTTCTAAATTCAAAGTTTTCATATATTTCAAACCTTACAACGTGCAAAATACATCATATTGTTGAAAGTTAAGAAATTGCATTTAGAGATAACATAAATAATAATTCTAAATTTATCAAAAAATTGGAAAAGCAATCTGTAAAATGATATGAAAATATAAACATGGCCAAAATAAAATAAAATGTAATTATTGGAGCCATATCAAACAATTCGTGCATAATATGAAACTCTAAAAAATAAGACGCGCGCATTTTGGAAGTTAATTTACGAAAATATCTCCGTCGTGAAATAACAAAGACGCGGGTAACATATAAAAGGTAAAGTAGCATCCCGGTTTTTCTTTGGAGTGCTTCGTTTCTAAAGTAACGAGTTGGAAGAGATAAAAATTAGTTTTTATATCGGCGGAGTAGATAACGTGCATACATACAACTGTATTCGCATCTTCTCGTCCCAGCATGTTAATTCTGTCATAATGATTCGCACAAAAGTACATTTCTAAAAAAGATAAAACAATTGCAGCGCCGAGTATGTACACATGTCTCCTATAGAGAAGATTCAATATCATATCAAGAACATACACACAGTTCAACTGCGGAAAGTGCGTCTATAGTCACGATACACATAAGTGTTTTCCTCACGTCGTTTTTTTTTTCAATCCCATCCCGAATCGAAAGAACGCCTTACTTGCTTCCTAAGAACACGGTTCTTGTACATTCGACACTTTTTTCCTTTTAACAAAACGAAGATGCGAGAATCAATAGTATCAATATTTTTTTTATTGTAACTACAACATTTATAAGCATCTTCGATCGAGGCTAAATTTTGGCGCCTAATAATATTTTTATATGAATTTTAAATCCGGCCTTTTTCAATTGCACCTCGAATTAATGTCGGACTTGCAACGCAATCATAAGCTGAAGTTGGAATGACGAGATCATAATTAAATTGATCTTCTATTTTTAACAATGCGAACACTACAAAAAAAAATTATTGCGAAAAATATTACCTCATCCTGAGAATGGTAATATTTTTATTTAAAATTTATTTGTGATATTCATTTACGCGGTCTAGTTCAATTTATTATTGCTTATACAACACTTATATTATTATAACGTACGTATTCAGTAACTATTGTATACATTTATTATCAATAATTTCTGTACAAGCGAACTGTGACCTATTTTCACTAAATTTGCTTATTACAGATAATATATTTAAGACGTCATGTGACATTTTTAGATGACATATCGAGGAAGCAATTAAGCAAAAGAAACACGAATTTATAAAATTCAATTTTATTCAAAAGGCTGACATTATGTAAATTTCAAGTACAAACTTAGGTCAATAATTATCAAAAGATTTATGTAACATATGTTTTTAAGGCTTTTACGGTATTCTCTTTAAAAATGCTAATAGGTTTACCGGTTTTCTGCATGTTTTAATCCATTGTTCGTTCCAACGTTTCATGAACAATGCTGTTAATTTCATCAGCTGATATTGTACCTCATCACCTGACATTGTAATATCAGGTTGTTTCTCATTCTGATAAAACGAACAGCATTATTCACGATACGTTGACATTAATAATGAATCAAAACACGGAGAAAACCTATAAACCTCTTAGCACTTTTAATGTAACATATGTATATGATATAATAGATTTAACAAGAATAACGAGAAATACAAATTTATAAAAATATAATTCTATCGCATTCTGTTAAGATATAATATTATATTTTTGTAAGATATAATATTATCTAATATTTGTGTACATATACACAGTTGAGTCTATCAAAAATAGAAAAAATTTTGTACATATTAATTTTCTAGTTATTTCTAATTGTTTTTAATTATGTTTAATGTCAATTAAAAATAATTGTGAAAATGTTTTACATTTAATTATTTCTTTTTGAAAAAATAAAATTTATTTATGTTTGTTTTTTTAAATTATATAAATGTCTTTTAACATTACGTTCCGTTTTTGATAGACTGCAAAAGATAATTTGTACATATAAATATATATTATGTACATATTTATATCAAAGATTTACAGTTTTATGGAAAAAACACTGTACACGTAATAATGATATACACCCATGGAAAATTACATTTCACCTACGTTCGTTTATATGTGCAAAACTTTTAAATTTTTTATTATTAATCTTATTTAAAAAAATATCTTTTTATCAAAAAGATATGACTTTGACAACGTTAAGACTTATAGGTTTGCTTCAACTTCGATCTTAGAATTTTTCCGCTTGCATTCTTCGGAATGTCATCAACGAATGTGACTCCACCTGAGAAAAAGAGAAAAAGTATATCTTTTCTTGAACTTTCCTGATAAAGCTTTCTTAGCTATCCATTTCTCTCTATCTCTGAATTCTTAGACCTACATTTTAATCGAATTACATAACAAAATTGGTCATTTCTCTAAATATTTGCAATTATTCGGATGTCTGGATAATAATTATTCTAAAGGTCGCGACACAACCACTATATCGATATGCTAATTAAATTAAACTGATTGCGCGGCAATTAGAAATTTCCGCGATTTTGTAAAACTTGAATCAAGTTATACCTTCCAGTCGCTTGTAGTCGGAGACCTTCCCTTTCACAAAGTTCTTAATGTCGTCCTCCGTGGGTTTCTTACCCTTGCTCGCCACTATGAATGCCTTCGGTACCTCGCCATGCCTCGCGTGCGGAATACCAATCACTGCCGCTTCCTCCACGTCGGGATGCGTTCGCAGCAACGCTTCCAGTTCCGCCGGCGGTACCTTCGACCAGGCGAAAATAACGTTTTAAATTAAGGGAAAAGGCGGTCACTTTAAACGCCACCGAGAAATGAGGTACCGTCAAACAGCGGAAAACTTTGAAACTTTGAAGCGATATTTTAGATATAAATTACAACTGTTATTTATCATCCATTTCCCCAAGCAACGTGAATAATTATATAAAGTCCAATAATATGGCAAAACTGAAATTAACTTCTTAATCAGTCTTAATGTGATAAAATTTCTTATCAGAGATTAAAGAAAGAAATGTAAAGATTTCTCGATCAATTTTGTCGGAAATAAATAATTCTGCTAATCATTGCATAACACAATTACGTAATTAAATGATTTGAATATTTTTTATAGTGATATAGAATAATAATGTTCAAATTGTAAAATAATTTATAATTTTAATAAAAAGAATAAATTACACTATATTAGGTATATAACATTTGGGAAGAAAATTTTACTTATAAATAAAGCAATTATTTTCTAAAGATTATTTATATAATTGGAATTTTCTTATACCACACATCGATCAACATTGCAAAAAATATAATATATGTCTCAATTTAAAAATAAAAATACCAAGTTACATATTACAATAAAAAAGAAAAGGCTCTTTTCTCTCAACAGAACAAGTCGTTACCTGGAATCCTTTGACTTTGATAAGTTCCTTTAATCTGTCTGTAATATAGAAATCGAAATCTTCATCAAAATAAACGATATCGCCCGTTTTCAGCCATCCATCCTTGGTTAACGTATTCTTTGTAGCGACTTCGTCATCCAGATATCCTTTCATAATGTGAGGCCCTTTGATCCATAATTCGCCGGTTTGACCAGAAGTACTGACGTCCTGCTGTGTCGTTATATCTACAAGGCGTACATGGCAACTCGCCACATTTTTTCCGATGCTAGAAGGTTTTTCACCATGTTCGACAAACGCCACTGGTGAACTTTCCGTCAATCCGTAACCTTGAAAAAACATCGTAAGATTTTAAATAATTAGACTTGATATCAAAATAAATATTTTGTCATTTTGAATTCTATCGATTCTTTTTCTCTTATTTTATATTTAGCGATATATTTTAATTTATTTTATATTTATATTTATATCGACAGGAGAGAGAGAATAAAAAGTTTTAATAAAGAATTTTATTAGAATAAATGGAATCTTCAAAATAGTTACAAAAATGATAGTTGTGAGATTCAACGAGATGGAACGAAAAAAATTAAAAACTGACACGAAAAACGTTAACAAACTTTGCAACCTATTATTGACACGTAATTTGTCAAACTAACTCTGAGCCAAAAACAATTTTGCTGAATAAACACGTGTAAGTGTTAAATAAGTTAATATACATATATCTGAGTGAAACCTCTGTTTGCGAAAAAAATAAATAAATAGATTCTGTCGATTAACACTGGCATTTTTTTCAAACACAATAAATTTGCCGATTTCCACAAACTCGAATGTGCAACAAACAAACAAGAGTAAAATTTAATACGACATCGCTCTCGATACGACGAACTTTATTTCAGAATCTGCGCGGCCGATTCGTCGGATCTCGTTAAAAATTGAATGTATACGCCGTTCGTTCGTTCGGGCTCGCAAAGCCCACAAATGCAAAACTCGTCCCTCCTCCTCCTCCTGCTCCTCGACATTGCTACCCCCATCGGGAAAAAAAATATATCCGAGCCTTCAAAGCTCGCGCACGTTGAAACGCGACCCCGGAAATTCGATTCGCGAAACTCGATAAACATCTCGTTCGCTCGCGAGTCGAGAATTTTGCGTCGACAACGGCTCGATTTTGCGAACACCCACCTTGATGAAACTTGAAGACTTGTGGATCAACGTTGTATTTCTCGTAGAATCTATCGACGTCCGTTTTGGCGAGCGGCGCGGCTCCACTCATCATCATATGCATATGATCGAAATAATGCTTCTTCACAAGAGGGGAAGCCGTTAAAAATAGCACTATAGGTGGTACACAAAACAGGACAGTTGCCTACAAAGTGCCATGTCGCGAGTTTAGTGCTTTAAGCCTTTTATAATTTTTTTTATACACAAGTGAAATCATAATTTTCTAATTGATGATGTAAAATTGTAAAAATATGAAATCACAAAAAGTGCATGATGTTTTGTTTTAGATTAATTTGAATATATTCAATCGTGCTTCATCTTACATTCTACCTAATAAATCGAAATTTTTAATAAAAAAATGTACCGAAAAATCTAAAGAAGAGATTTATTCGAATATGGCAAACGATAATACCTTGTGTTTTTCTAATACGCTGAGAAACTGATCCGGTACAAATTTTGGAATGGTAATTATCTTGTTGCCGGAAGCAAGACGTGGAAATACCACACCATTCATTCCATAAATATGGAAAAATGGTAACACAGTAGGTATTATTTCTTGAAATGTACCTGAAAAAAAATTAAGAAATTTTAATATATGATGAATATCAAATCGTGAAGCTAGAAAACAATTTTAAATTAAGGATTTTGCAAATATAAAGCTAATTGATATAACATTAATTTACAAAATTTTTACAAATTTTGGAAAGCTCAAACAAGAAGATTGAAATCATAACTTGTTGGATAAAATGGAAGGTACTTGTAGTAGGATGAAATGCGTCGACAGAAGCTGTCACCATCATTATATTAGACACCAGATTGCGATGTGTTAGCTTAACACCCTTTGGTAATCCAGTCGTACCACTTGAGAATGGCAAAACCGCTACATCGTCGCAAGTTCTGTCCGAATTTACGGGTGGCAATGATTTACCTCGCGTTATGAGATCCTGAAAAATTTTTTTATATTTATTTTTGTTTAATTACTTTCATTTGTAACATTTAAATATCGCTCATTTATTTGAGAAATATCTATCTTAATTGATTACTAACATCAAAAGGTATCGAACCCTCTGGAGTAGAACCAGTCTTATCGTCAATTACAATAAAAGGAGTTTCATGTGGAAGACATGCCCTTGTTGCAGCGAGCACTGTAGATGCAATTGCGGTCGAAGTGATGATTGCTTTTACTTTGGCTTTCAAAAACTGCCTCTGCATTTCCTCTAAAAATTTTCATCATGTCTATCAATATTATAACAATACGCTTAATTCGCCCATTTATTTTAAATATTTCATCATGTTTATATATATATATATATATATATATATATATATATATAGTATACATATTAAAATAAAATAGTTTGAAATATCAAGCTCACCAGACGTATACAGTGGATTCACGGTAGTGACAACAAGGCCTCCTGACTGGCTCCCAAGGAAACCTAAAACTGTGTCCGGCAAATTGGGTGCCACTAATGCTACCACATCGCCCTTTTTAAGACCCATGTTCCGCAAACTTCTACCGATATAACTTGTCGCATCCTTGGCTTGCGCGAATGTGTATTTCTTGCCATTTACACCGCATTCCTGCAAAGTATGATAAAATTAATATACAGCGTCTACAATCTCCATAAGATAGATTCTCCATTAGCGAATATAGGTCTAACTAATTACGCTTACATTTGGTCACATATTTTCCGTCTTTGCAAACGTTTATTCTTGATTTCCACATACACGCACAATTCCCTCCCCCCCCCCACATTAAAATTTGTTAAATAATTTATATTGATCTGTTTGAAAAAAAATGACGCAATTAGTTAGAAACGCTACACATCAAAATAGATTATCTATCGTATAGAACTAATAGAGATACACACTGGAAAAAAATCTGGTTGTATTAATTGGAAATCTATATTCAATCAGTATATCTGTTCAAAAATCGAATTGTTGTTGGATTTACCAGACGAATATGATTAATTCTTTCCTATTAAATCTACCAGAACTTTTGTTGCATCATCTTTCCTGTCAAATATACCAGAATTTTTGTTGACCGAATAATTCTTCCCTATTAAATATAGTAGAATTTCTTGTTGGATGTTGAGCCTCTTATATTTTAGCATGTTTTAGCATGTCTAATATGGAATATTTAACTTCCAGAAATTATCAAGTTCTTGAAATAATTTTGGTGCAAAACTAAAAACTGTCAAAATCTTTCTCTCAGTTACTTTTATTTTCGGTTTCTCTCTTTTGGGAATTGTGAAAAATCTCATGATGCTGCATGTTTTATTCTCTTCTGTGTGACGTCTACTGAATATAACGCCTACTGAAAAGAAATTTTACAGATCCAACTAGTAATTAAATCCGTGTAGTAAATAAAGTCTATCAAACGTTCTAGTTATGAAATGTCGAATCCTATATTATTATGATCAGAAATTCTGTTTGATTTTACCAAAATTCATTCAACCATATCCATCTTACAATTAGTAAAACTATTTTTCCCAGTGTAGATATAGATACGTAGATCTGATAGATCTATGCGATAGATAATAGATATATTTATTAGATCAAAAAAATTACCAAAGCAATGTGATTAGGATAACTCTCGCTATCGTTCCAAATGAATTCGTGGATCAAGATTTCCGGGTAAGAAGCTTCACCGGCTACAGGCATAATAATCTTCTCGTTATTTGGCCCCGTCACAATTCTGGGTTGCGACGAGGTCGATGCACGTCTCAATGTGGAGTTCAGCGTCCTTATTCCTGCATCCAGTACCCGATTCAGCCTCTGAATACCACGAAATGCGTGTGTTGCCATGCTCGTATAATGGTATTAACTTATCGGCAATTAATTGCACAGTTCGTAATCTGCAAGCGTAATAAATCATTTTATTAGTTCAAGACTGGAAATAAAATCGTAAAATAAAGACAGATTATGGTAATTGTATGTATTAGAAGACATAGAATTATAAAAATGTTACCTAATACAAAAATAGATAATTTTTTAAGTTTTATACGTTAATAAAGTTTTTATTATGCATGTTTTTTTAATTAAATATTCATGTAGAAATACACATGTAGAAATACAAAAAGTACAATTTACATCATATTTCTTTTTCGGAATAAATGTCATAAACGAATGTAGAATTTAAACGTAAATATAAAATATTTGTTAAAAAAATAAACGTAAAATATTACGATATAAAGATTTATATAAAATAATAGTAGATGTTTTCGCAAAAAATTAGTTGTGCAGTTTTTGCAACTGAATAATGGATGATGGATTTGCGCGAAAAAATACCGCGCAGTTATTGACACTATGAAATGCATGAATATTCTAAGTGTCGTATGTATCCGCAATTATAAAAATTTTTATTATCTGCTTATTTAACGATAGTATCATCGTGACATTTGTACGTTACACTGATACATTCATTTCAATAACAAACTCATTTAATACAAAAGTCAAGATCAAACATCTCCATTTTTATTTAAATATGTTTCGAATAAATATATTATACATATTTGTTTATCAAAATTAACTTAATTTACTACAATAAGTAATTAATGGCTTCCTGATCATTAAAAAATCATAAAAAATTAAAATAAAATCTCCTGTTCTCGCCATGCAATAAAAGGCAAAAATAAAAATATATTATACTGCATTACTTAACTCAAGAAATTGATTATTTGTTTATATATCATTTATTCTTTAAATCATTTTTTTTTGTATCTATGATATCTACATAAATTATAATATAAAGAAAAACATAATTGTGTAAAATCAATCTTTTTTACTATACTATTTACGTATAAAGCATTAAGAAATTAAAGTAGCATATTTTTCTCCCTTCTTTTTAAATAGAGAAGTCTCATAGAAATGCCTCATTAATCTTATCAAAATATTCCAACAAATTGAAACACTAAAACAAAAAAATTACAAGTGATAATTGACCGATATAGATAACACAAATAAGCGGTGAATTTTCTTTCATTACCGATGCTGACTAGCAATACTATTAAATCAGTTCTATTAAATTGCTTATCAGTGTGTGCTATTAAACTACTTGATATTACATACTCCAGCTTCTGTTTAGGACTATGTTTCAAGACCAACAAATAATTGACGCGCAGTTTGTATGAACTAGAAATTATAAAATTAATACAAAAATATTATTGAATATGAGATCTGCTATGTTTGCGAGCAAGATCTTAGTTTATTCTAAAATAAAATTTTATTATAGTAACAAATGTTATTATTAAAATAACATTTTATTAATGTTAAAATAAAATTTCAATTGTTTCCTAGAAAAGTATAAGGACAAAGTAATATAAAATATGATAAAAAGAATATATAACTCCCCCCATAATAAAATTGCTGCTATGAGTATACATATTGCTACTGTTTTATATAAAATTAATATAACGGATATAATGTTTTATGTAATATTTTAAAATTAATATAACGGATATAATGTTTTATGTAATATTTTGTTTTATGCAATAGTAACATTTTAGACGAGTATAAGTAAACTTCACTTCGTGAACTTATCTTTTCGTTCTTAACTTTATCGTTTTTAAACGCTGAAATTGTTTGCGTTTATGTGATATAGGCATTAATGTCAGGGTCACAGTTAACTAAATTGACATGAGTTGGCCAACGAAACAATTATAAACATGCCGATTCACCTTAAGTATCAAAAAATGATTAAAGTCAACAATGCACAATCGAAATTTTAATCGATCAGATAATGTATAAATATAAAGTGTTCAAAGTTCAAACGCTGCTTTTAACAGTTGCTTTTAACGTCAGATTAAAGTCTGTAACTTGATATGTTATCGTTGTCAATAAAGAAACTCAAAATTCTCAAAAATTCAAATAATGAAAAATTTTTCATCTATTCGAAGAGAGGCGACTTGTCTAAAAAAAATATTTATATAAATATATATAATTATCTACATGTTATTTATTAAATACTAGCTATTGCATTGATATGGAGCGATATCATCTATTTATTCTTTTGTAGTATCTATGATATCTGTATAAAATATAATGTAAAGAAAAACGTAATTGTGTACAAAATCTTATTTATTTAGTTTTTTTATAAAAATTATATTTTGATTATTCTTTTAATTTTAATTACACTTATTTGTAATTTAACTTTTCATTTTACATGTCCTATGAAACATACCTCCTGATCCGACATTTTAACCGGCATTTGACTCAAACACTTCATCCAAGGACCGTCCTACACATCCTTAGGATGTGTATGATGTCCCTTGGAGGTGTATGCTATATAGGAAGTCATGATATTCTTCTTAAACATAATAAAATAATTTTTTTACTAAACGCACGTGTCTCGAATAAATCGAATAAATTATTTGAATAATATAATCACTTAAAGCACGACAACAATTTTATAATAAAAAATTGATTTTATTTATGAAAATGTTTGTTGCATGAAATATTTATCTATTACTGCAGCTAAACAAATAATATTGGAAATAATTTTTTCGATATCATAGAACTATTTTTAACTTAAGACTACTAGAGTAATTCCGGTATATACGCCGCATCTATTAAAAATTTAATTTATCAGGTATTATTAATTATGGTTAAGGTAAACTATACCGGTAAAAACTTTAGACTGTCTATTACTATAAAAAAAATTTATTATTTTTTACATTAAAAAAATTCTTTAAACCCTTGCATTTTTATCGTATAAAAATATGGGTGGGTTATATGGCTACTCACGGTTGGAATGAAAGACTCAAAAAGTATACAAATAATCTAAAGAACTAAGCACTTGTATTTTGCTATACTCTATTCTTTACACTTCCTCTACACTTATATACCACAAAATAATCACGAAGCCTTTTATATTTCCTACAATAATCATTTTATGTAGATTATATTGTAACTTATGGTTGCGCTACTTATTACAGTGATAAATAATTTAATTTACAATAATTTTATAAATATTAACAGTAAAAAATTAAAATCATAACACAATACTAATATAACATAAAGGTATAGTGGCGAGAAAATTACTTTCACTTCTTCTATTTTTGACTTCTGCGGCATAAATCCTCGTGCGGAATATATACCGAAGTTACTCTATATATACAAAAAAATAGTTTGAGATATCAGATATGATTTATCTAAACTTGGACATTATAAGTGAAGTTCATAAACGCAATTGAAGTTAGTTTTATTCTGCAATCAATAATGCCAATAGAGCTTAGCGGATAAACAATATTATTATGATTGCATAGTGATAAATGGTATAAGAATAGAAGGTCAAGTGAATTAAATGTACGCATGTATGCGCAAACGTACATAGCACATGTATATTCATGCGACAATTCAACATGTAAATTGAATGAATAATGAGAAAAAATGATGCCGAAGTTCATTTATTATTTATTCAAGCTTACGACGCTTACTGTTTTTTTCGTATTCTGATAAAAATCATATGGCACATCGATACGTGTAATACTGTATTAACATCATTAATTATATATTCTGTTGTTATTAATTATCACACATTACATCACATAGTATGTTCCATACGTATCGTTATAATGCTAATTAACATGCTTGCAAAAGTATAGTCTATACTAATGTTTGCTAATGCAATTTTCGCAAAAATAAAAATTTGAATTAAAAAAACTGCACAAATTGAGATAAAGAAAGTTGAGAGAAATATTATTCATATAAATATTTATATAAATTCATATATAATATTTATATAATGTTGATATGTAATTTTTGAACAGAATAGTTTTAGATAGTGCTTCTACTTCACTAATTATATTATTATATGAATTGTGCTTGTTTTTACATAATTAAGAAGTCCAATGTATGTAGAACGTATTCCACTGGTTATCCGCTCATCAAAACTAAATTTATGTTGTTTTCAAGTTCTCTATAGTCAGTTCAAATACGTAAATCATAACATCGCTGTACGTAAATACTGCACCGTTATATGTACATATCATACATATGTTCTTGACAGAAAATAGTACTACTGATTGATGATATACAATATTTAACGTAGACTTTCTCATATGAGAAGAATACGACCTAATCTTACAATTTAAAATTTAAAATAGGATTTATAATTAATTTAAACTCGAAACAAATTAAACAAATATTTTGTCTCTTTATATAACATATTTTTATTATGTGGAATCATTTTTGATAATATTTAATATTTGCTAAATATCGTACGTAAAATCATTACATTCATATTTTTCAAAAGTACGTGATATTTCATGGATCTAGATTCTTACGTCGCCTTTCTCTCTGTACTTGGTAGATTGTGAACCGTGTTTGCCGCTCTATTTTTAGAGATGTTAGAACGCTATCTCATTGACGGTGATATCTCGGCGATGTCTGGCAAGAAGTGCAATGTCGCGACGTTGGAATGCTCTGGTGTTGAAAACTTGCAATTTTCGCGCGCGCGCGTAATATTTCACGAAAAACTCGCGCAGAATTGAACGGTTGCCAGTTAGATCGCCGTCGATCGTCCGGCCACCGACGTTTACGTAGCAGGTTTCCCTGGCGGACTGCCGAGTTGTTCAACAAACCAACTGAACTTGAGTCGAGGCGATTTCGTTTGATTCCCCCACCATCGACTTGCCATGCTGGAAAGATGTACGAAAGGCAAACAAGAAGAAAAAAAGATTATAACGAAAATACCGGTCTGTTGTGCTTTATAATGTGAACGTCAATAACATCAAAATAAATAAATATATATATATATATATATATATACATATAATTATATTATAGAATAATATAAATATATATAATAACGTCAATAACATCGAAATCAAGAATATATCAATTATTATATTAGTCATACACTGAAATATATAAATTATTAGTCATATGCTGAGATAGTAGATACTTCTTAATGAATTTTGTTATACAAGATATTCTTTATACTTATAGCTTTACTATATGTAGTTTTTTACTAGTTGAAATAATGTGACAGTATTACAAAATAATTTTATAATTACGTAAAAAAATATATTGTAAAAAGCCAAATAATAGATATAAATATAGTAAGAAAGTCTATTAAACTTCGAATAAGTCTCATACCATCTTACTTAGAATACAAAAAATTTATTAACATATAACAAATCTTAGAAATACATTAAAATTTTTTAAGTAAAGTAATAACCAGTTTGTATAAAATCTTTAATTTTGAATTATATTCATTTAATTCTTTTTTTTGTAATTCCATTATTTGTATAAAAAATAAAAGAAAATTGTAATATTTATTTAATTTTACAGAAAGGTACAATAAAAAAACTTTCAAAGTTAATTCTTCATTTTTAATAAAACTAATCCTATAAAAATTAAAAAATGTAATAAATGCAATAAAAATTTGATGCAAAATTGTAAATGTTTTATAAGGTCTACAATGGTATAATTTGATGAGACAAGATTGTAAAACTGTTTTGCTTTAAAATGCGTAAACAAGCGTCTACGTCGCACACGTCTAATCATGTACAAATCAATTACCTAAAAGGTATATTTACAATGCATAATGACGAATTCTTCAAATATATGTATACGCGTAAGATTATATACGCAATTTTATAATTTAAAATCTAGTATATATCTTAAATAATTATATTATTCCTTGTGCAATATACAATTTTTTAAATCACGTTTATTTAATGTTATGTCATTAATGTTTGTTCAATTGTTAGTGTGATAAGATATCATCTGATATGCAACAGTAACGATTTAACAACGTACAATTTTTTAAAACCATTCCTTTTCATCATAATAACGACCATACAACAATATACCTATAATATTTTATAGCCATCTCTTTTTATCGTACAATTATTTCTTAGTATTGACGAAGTCATTAGTTTAACAAGTATAAATACATTTAATACGTATCTAAAAAGCAGTTATGTAATTGTTTACATTTATGGATCCTTCTACTGCTCGATACCAGAGAATTGGTATTAAAGTATCAATAAAATTAATGTTATTTTATTTATTTATTAAACACAATGAGATAAATAAATAATTTAATTTAATTACTAATATCATTTAATACTGGATATAGAATTTAGGAGAGATCATTGTTACTCCAGTAATTAAATTATATTTCAATTTTTATCGAATAGCATATAAACGTGATAGTGAACGTGATGTGTATAATATCTTATTAATAGAAGCTATTTCAAAAATAGATTCAGACATTTTGATTATTAAAAAGCAATCAAGAAAATTAAAACAAAACATGTTTCGCTTGGCCTTGTCTTTAAGCACATTAGATCATCAAAGACTTATGAGATACTTCATCCTCTTGCCATCTAGCGTTATACTTGACGCAACGAGGAGTACGTTGCATTTACCATAATACCATATGGCATATATTACAATTTACATCAATAATATCGCACGCGCGATTTTCTTACAAAGATATTATAAAACATTTCGAATATTTGTGTCTTATACAAAATAATTTAAGAACTTTCATATTTTTTATTTTCTTATAAAGATATTATAAAACATTTCGAGTATTTGTGTCTTATACAAAATAGTTTAAGAACTTTCATATTTTTTATTTAGGTACATTTGCATGTGATTATTATTTTCAGTGTTATTTATTTGTTGTTTTAATATAAAACCCACGCATTCTTTTCAGTTTCTTATTGTTAATTTTTGTGCTTCTTCACTTCTTTACTTCAATTTTATCACTCGAACACATATCAAAATTCTTTGTGATAGTTACTGTTTTACCTTAACATTGTTTTATCTTTTCTCGTCAAATTTAATTGATTTAAAAATTTTAGTATTATAAAAATTTTAACGCTTCTGCTTGTCACATTCTTTTCCGTTGAAGTGTTGCACTGAAATGATGGTCGTTTAGCTCTCTAGTCAACTTCTCCTACCAGAGATCTTCAGGTAACTGAAAAAGTTTCGAGAAAACCGGTTCGGCTGTTGACCGGACTATTGTCCTTTTTTTCGTATTTTCCTATTTTTTTTCTTTTTGATTTACTTTCTCTCTTTCTCTCTTCATTCATACTACATTTCGCTAATTTGATCAAATTGCATTGCCATTATTATTTGTTATTTTACGTTAAATTCTTGGTTTATCGTCGATATATGTAAATGTTGTTACACATAAATTTTTCTTTGATAAGTGTTTTATTATTTATTTAAAAATACGTAATATTTGTGACTCAAGCTCTTATCTTTTTTTTATTACTGCCAAAAGTTGAATACTTAATTAATTTGCAACAACATAAGTATAAATTTATTATACAATTTCGAAGTAATATTTTATATTTTATTGCGCATAGTAATACGTTCTTCATAATACCGCTTGTTTCGCAATTTCTGCGCGTTGGTTGGTTTCAAGCTTATCGTAGCGGTAATGCGTCGGCGCATCTTCATCGACGCTGACGCCGACGCTGATGACGCTAGGCAGGAGCGTCTCGAAAGACCTTCTAGTAATATGTATTGAAAGATCAAGATGTAATATAAAATTTTTCTCTAAGTACAAATACATTTATATTAAATATAATTACAATTAATTTATATAAATTAAACAACAATACAGTGAATTTAAAAGATTATATCTGTATATCAGTATTCTTTTATGCCAACAATATTATTTTGTCATTTTATAAATAGTTTTTTAAATTTAGATTTTAAACAATCTCACACTAACAAAACTCTTATAAAACACTGTTTACATGCTATATGAAAATTATTCGTTTTATAGCATAAGGAGATAGCATATAAATACACGTTACGAAAATTGTAAATAAAGAAGAAAACCTATATATACACGCTGTTTAAAGTGATTTCATTAATAAAATGCACGAGGATTTCGTAATAAGCTGCTGATACGTATCGGATGGTGATAAAATTTTGTGTAACTACCCCTAGACCTACACATGCCGGCACTGCGACATCACTGTATATGCTTGAAACCTGCGCCCAAGGGGTGACGGCCATGTCGACGTGGACCCTGCAGTGCTCCCCCGTTGCAATCCGCATACACCCTCGGTCCGCGGCTACTTTGACAAAGAAACGACCGCTTTCAGGAAACGGACAGGATCATCTCGAAGCAAAAGTAATCGTCGCGCCGGATCACTCTTGCACGCAGCATTTGGGCTATGAATGAAGACCCAACCCTTTCACCTCGAGGTAATCATCCCCTATATACTACTCAGCGGTACATCGCGTGTCGTACTCGCTCGATGTGTCCGGGGGATTCGTGAGGCGCAATTGAAGTTGCCCCATCGGAAGAGTCACGGGTCTTCATAGATAAGGAAACGACACGCTTCATCGTGCCGTGATTAAAAGTGGTGAAAAAGAGGTAATAACGTGCGTGAGCGAGTGGCGACGTTTTTATCGATTGCATTACTTATGCATGTGTGCCTCGAGAAAGAGTATTCTTTCTCTGTGTGCATATATATTGTTACGGAGTGTATAAGGTTGATCCATCCACTCGTGCGTCACTTTGACGTTTGCCATTTATTAGTCGATCGTAATGCGGCCTTAATTAAAATATCATGCACGTGAATAAGGAAGCTCTCTATGTTGTGCCCCCCAAAAAAAAACATATTAACGCATTTGATGCCGTTCGAGTGCGTCTATACGTAAATATAGAACGTGAGGAGCTCTCTCTTCCATTTGCCTTGTTATGAAAGGTAATCGATGATTTGCGACTCTTTAGCGAGAAAGAGCGGCAAAGTTAAACCTTTTTAACTTTTTGCATTGCGGAAGACGCGTTGACAACATGTCGATGCACACGTGTTTATAGCGATTAAGTAACGTTGCATTATCGTTAGGTTTTAGCAGTGTTGCTTCTATCTGTGATTCCGTGGCCGGGTCCCAGCGTCTTTAAAATATCATGCCCCCGCGATCGAGCGTCTGTAGTGAGGAGGATAGTTCACAAGGTAAGAGAAAGTATTATCAGTTAGATAGATAGATGAATATATCAATTAAAATTATTAATTAAAACTATCTGGTGAATTAATTATGCGCGAACATGTCTCTAAAAATCAAACGATTTGATACAGAAATTATATTTTTACTTGAGAAACAAAGCATTTTTCAAAAATCTGATAACAATGTTTTCGACAACAGTTTGCTGAGTTACAAAGTCATAAAGAGATGAGAATCGCAAAGTAATTTTTTAAGCCTCGTCGAAATTTCAGAGATGGATGCCAATACTGAAGAAGTATCAGGTAGAATTGCCATTGGAATGCCCGTTCCACGAGAGTCGAGATATTTTTCGGCCACAACAAAAGGCAAAGCATCAGCACAGACCATCACAATGGACCTGCGGGCTTTGCGGGAAGTCCTTCTACGCCGAGAAACATCTAGATGCCCACTTCGATAACAGACACAAGAGCAATGTTAATACGGTAACAATAACATAAAAGATAAAAGATCGCACATTGTCCCTCGATCATTGTAGTATATATTCTAAAAAGAGGGAGTAGATAAGAACAAAAATTTGTCAGAAAATATATATTATAACACAATAAGTATATAGCAATATATTTGATAAAATATAGTGTATATATTATTTTATTTTTTACTGTATCTATACAATTATATGTTTAAAATTCTATTTCTCTTCTTAATTATAACTGCATAGATTGCATCTTGATAAAGACTCATAAGTCTTGATTCTTATTAATCATCGATTACTAACAATCCAAAGCTTTTTATTAGTACACTGAGAAAAAAAATTACTCAAAACAAATAAATATGTTTCAGGTACCCCTCAAAAAAATAATTTCTTGAAGCAAGTAAAATTTTTTTGTTTTAAGTAATTTTTTTTCTCAGTGCAAACACTTTTACTTAAAATAAAAAAAATTTATTTGCTTCAAGAAAATTATTTCTTTGAGGGGTACCTGAAACATATTTATTTGTTTTAAGTAATTTTTTTTCTCAGTGTACTATATTAGGAACCGATGAAGCTTCAAGCACTAAGTATTCTTTCTTTCAGGCAGAAGACGCGATATGCCTAGCGGACTACTGCGACATCATGCGCTGCGAGGTGCTGGGCAACCGCGATTTCGAGAACTTGGTGGACGACGACGGCGGTCACCTAAACACCGATATCCAAGTGTGGCGCGAAAATACCGAGCAGCAGAAGCAACAGCAACACCGGCGCAGCACTTCTGTCATGCCATGCGAGTCGCGCGGCCTCGCCATGTATCCTGCAGACAAGTCCTGCACCGTCACTGACGGAACGGTGACGAATTCGCAGCGTTACTGCCGTCGCGACGACCACGACGATGGTGAAATGCACAATCATAGACTAGCGAGATCGTCCTATCACAACGAGATCGCCGAAACGGACAGTAAGAACAATGACTGCGAGGAGGATGAAGAGGAGGAGGAGGAGGACGAGGAGGACATGGATGATGAGGAGAATCTGGTAGAAGCAGCGCTGCCCGCCGTCGACAAAAAACAGAGACGGCGAGGGTTGCATTTGAGGAAATTGAAATCCAATTGCAAGCCGGAGGAGCTGCAAAAGCTGAAGACCCAATGTGAAGTGAGTTGCCACGAGTTGAAGTGAAGTTACTGCATGGTCATTGTGACTTTACCTGATATCTCTTTATTGCCTTGAGTTATAGCATATAGCCTTGAAATATTTTCGTTGGAATATATATTATTAAAAAACAAAAGGACTATGATATATGTATATATGAAAGCTCGCGCATTGTCTCTCGATCGCATTGTAATATGCATTTTCTCACGGCATATAGATAATTCAATTAAGATTGAGTAGCCGCGATTTGAATAATGCGCGATCTTTGATCTTTTTAATATTAATATGAAACAAACACGCAAAGCACGCTTGCAGACACACCTGTCTGCGAATACCAACGATATGTAATAATCGCGTTTATCACGCGATCGTCAACAGATACTCGTACGCGATTGCATCGCCGGCTTACTCGCTAATCTCTCTGTACGGGATTTCCAAGAGATCGAAGGTACGCAAGTTCTTTGCACACTCCGTAACTTAATGACGTTGACGTTCCCTCATCGATCGTAAATGATATCGACAGGGGAGCTCAATCGTGCGATTTGCTGGTATCTCAGCTGTGACAAGTACTGGGAGGACACAAAAAGACCGCACCGTCACACACCTTGGTACCTGCTGACTGTCTTCATACTGCTCCTGTTTTCGTCGATTTACGCATGTTATTACATAATCTGGGTTTGCTTCAAGTACGTCAAATTAAAAAAAGCTCTCTCTTCACAATTTTTTTTCGTAAAAATGTTAAAACGTCAATAGCCCCTAATAGGCGAAGATTGTCTTACATTATTAAAGAATATTTTTTCTTTTTAAAAATTGCAGATAATAGTCTGTGTTGAATAAAAAATAATCAAGAAATATCGTACGACTTATATAATTTTTTATATATTCAGTATTATTATTCACATATTCAATGAACTTCTTTGAAATAAGCTTGTTATATTAGACGACGAACTACCTTTTTTGATCCACAATTTTATTTAATAAATACAAAGCGATTAAAAGTACGTTTAAAAGAATGTTTCAAAAATATAAAAATTGTAGAAAGACTATTAACTTTCTTTTCGCCGTTAAAACTTCCAAATAACTTGAAATAAAGACGATAAAACATAAAATGTTAACTATCGGCAATATTACTAAGATGCTACGTATCGTTTTCCATCGTTCATTATGTTAACAAAAAATTTAATTTTTTTATATTTTCGTTGCGTGTAGCACCGCAGACGAAGACAGACTGGACGGTGGCGGAAGTGTAGATTACAACGGAAGCACGGATCGCTCGGGTACTTCTCCGTTGCACGATCCGAGTATTCACAACGAGGGCAGGTTAGACAGACGGAAGGGCGATCATGGAGACGACTTGCCCCTGTCGAGCGAGGACATGCCTGATCATTACATCTACGTCTCGTACCCGCCCGAGCTGAAGCGGCGACTTCTGGAGAGGTATATCGACTCGCGCGCGAAAGCGTAGCCGCGAAATATATCTTATACGTCATAATTGTATACAGTGATCCTCCTGCTTACAGCTGCTACAACAGGACCACTCGTCTATAAATCGACGAATCGAATTAGGAAGGAAGTACCTACGCGGCAAAATTTAAATTTTACCCGGGATCTGCACAAGGAAAGGTACTCGAGGCTGTAATCCTCACTCTCATTTTTCTCGTTATTCTCGTGTTTTGTATACCAAATGTGAATAAACTGTATCATGGACACGACATCAACTGTGTTCGTTCTATTTCTCTTTATTCTCTTCTAAAAACGCTGTATCGCGTATGTATAAAAAGTTTAAAAGTTAAAATATGATGTGTTCAATACATATGATTCCGAGAATAATTGAACTTTCACAGTTTTTTTTGTCAATAATAATAAATTAAATTAGATTTTTAGTTTTAATATTATTTTATTTTGGTATTTTATATCAAAGGAATTCGTGATTAAAACAATACGGATGAGGATAATTCGTCATAAATATAATTTGTGCTTTTTATTAAAATATTTTTATTAATATATTTATTTATTTGACAGAATAAATTATTTCTTCATTTATATATACACAAATATTTTTTCTTTTGTATATATCAAATATTTTATAGATCAAATAAAGGGATAGAACATAATTTAATCAAATTATTAAAAAATATTTACTTTAATTGTAGAAAAAAATAGGAAAAAATTTCACTTTATTTCGACTAGAACTGCGTTCGATTTAAAATGACGAGAACTAAAACCAATAAGTCATCTTCATAGTTCCGTCGGAATCACGTTGAGTATCCATCATGCTGGATTGACGAGCCAAACGGCGAACGCTTGCCGTGCTCGGCCGTTGACGTTCTTCCAAAATGGATGAAGCAAGCAGAGATTCGGGTACTTCTTGCATCTCTACTGTATCTCGCATCGACAAGTCCTCGTAAGAAGCCGCGATCGATGATGGTCTAAAGAATACAAATTTTAAGAAATCTATCCACAATCATAGGAGAAAAAACAAGAAAATACGGAAGTTAGATTAAGGATATACAAAACATGTTATCAAAATATAACTTTTGGGTCATACATTTAGTTTTCGATAAATTAACATAATTATTACTATTATATATTATTTCGATTTAATTGAATATTCAAGAAAAAATTTGTGACAAATCAAAATTTTTGATGTAAACGCAAAATACATATATAACAACTGACAATTAATTGTCAAGTGCATACTTTGTTGGAACGCAACGGATGCAATCCGCGCATGTCCAATCTTTGCCAAACAATTCTCCTTCCTCAATTGTTTGTGGTAGACGGTGATGCAATGTTTCCGGTAGTCGCAGTCCGGATAAGCCACCAATTACTGAGATCGCACCCAAGATGACTAAAGGCAATACAAGATTTTCTTTTCCCTGCGAATCATGTTCGCAAATATTCGATACGTTGCAAAAATATAGATTATAATCAAAGATATATATATATATATATTTCATCTTTGATAATTAATAAGATAATAAATTAAGTAATACATAAAAGTTAAAAAATTATTAGCAAATTATATAAAAATATATCTTGCCGAGAATAATAACAGGAAGAAATAGGAAAGCATTATATTGAAATAGAATTCAAACATCAATTCCGACTCACGAGATATGTTACGAAGGGTATAATGATGAGTCCGAGGCCGCTGATGTACGCGGAGAAGCCAATGGCAACTCCACGTAACTGCGTGGGATAGAGTTCCCCGGCGAAGGGGTAAATAATTAGAAATGAAGCCGATATCGCAGACTTTGATATGAGAAATAGTATTAAGGTCTCCGTGACAGCATCTTGAATGAAAAGCACAAAAGAGTAACAATTATAAAACTGACACATTGTAGCTTTTTTCTTAGTATTTCCGATAACGTGCATGCTCAAAAGTGATACATAAGACGTCTGCTTGCTGTTGTGTGCTGTCTAGATTACAATTCCGCACGTTATTAATCGGTCAACTTTATTGCTCACGTGCGATATCGGCACGTTACACAATTAACTGATTATGTTGCCACTCTTGTTAATTAATCAAGTCATTAATTAATTAACCAGCAGCGCGTACCGGGCGATAACAGCACCGTTGCAATGCACGACACTCCAGCCACGACCATGCACAGGCAGAGCGGCCATCGACGGCCCCATCGATCCATTACAATCCAACAAGCGACGTAACTGGGAATCTCGGCGAGGGAAGAAAACAGAAAACTCAAATGTTCCTCATTCCCCAAGGCCGGCCCGTAGTAGGAAAGACCAACGTACACCATATTATTGGCAAACCTAATCGCAATAAATTAATGATTCATTCATTCCCGTATCAAGCGAGACTTTTGTAAATTGTCTTTGACTTTTGTAATTGTACTGTGTTATCTCTGTACTTCAAGGTATTTTATCTGATTAGAAAGGAGATAAATCTAATTAGAAGCAAATTATCTCATTCAATATATAATCAATTAATCTTTGTATTTTATTGATTACAAAGATCAAGGTTCATAATATCGATCCATGTGAGATATTAAAAATTCACAGACAAACCGTGATTAAGTACAAATTTATTCCTTTCTTCTAAGTAAGAGTAATTATCTGAAATTAGCTTAATATGATAAGCAAAATCCAGAAGAAAACTGCAAGCAAAACAACAAGGATCGCATTGATACGCGAACTTAATGTACTTTCGTAAAATGCGACCTGTAAAACGAATAAGTGCGCTTGTGTACTTCGATTTACCAGTTTAAAGTGATGAGACACGTCTTGAGGCGCATATTCGGCGATTTGAAGAGTGAAAGTACACCGGGACCGGTTCGCAATCTCTCCTCCTCGCTCTTTGACCTCGACATTGTCATACGATGCCGGAGTTTTTGCGTGAACGATGCCGGAAGTTCTTTGCCATTCACGCGGGCCAAAGTCTCAAGAATGGCATTAGCCTCGGCTAGGCGACCTTTTGCTAACAACCACCGCGGTGATTCCGGTAAGAACCTATAATAATCTCCAATCTTTCATATTTTGTCTTGGATGTTTACATATGTATAAGCTAAAAAACAAGCTAAGATTATTTTAAAACGATGTGATCTCAAAGCCATCACACGTAAAATAATTTTAATCGGAACCGTAAGTATATTGACTAATCACAGTCAAACGTTCTAAAACATAAGACCGCAATTTTGATTGGTCAATTTGCTTACGGCCATATGATTACAACTTTTGATTAAAATTTTTGCACGTGTAATGATTTTCAGCTTGAACACACTTACATTAAGGATAAGTGTACGCGTTAATTTTTTCTTGTATTTGCTGTGTACCGCCATGAGACATTGATATGAATTTCAGAAAGCGCTCATTTAATTGTATCTCAAAACTCTATCTAAGAACTCTATAAATGTAAATTGATAATTGATTTGACAACTGATTAATGGATGTAAATCAGATCTGAATAAATTCCCTAAGATTTTTGTAATTACTCAGTTCACACTAACGTATAATGCGATTTAAAAATTGTCTCATTCTACAAATACAAATCTGTAATTGCAAATCGCAATTACAAAATGTAATTAACATGTTTGCACTCTATTAATTTATGCAATCTCTCATAATACATTCATTACAATTCTCAATGACAGCGTTATCTACAGTTCACTCACCACCAGTAAAAGAAGTATATCAGAAAAGGCGCGCTCGTGATTACGGCGAGCGTTCGCCAATCGCGTATTAGATAGGTGACACCTGCTAGCATGCAAAGGCCCATCGTATAGAAAGTGCAAGTCATAACCGTTACGAATGAACGGTAATTTGGCCCGACCAGCTCCAAGGCTAAAATAAATTTATATTGAATCCGAAATTCAATTACATTAAGTGTCGACGAAGTTGAGATGAGATCTTAATATATTAAACTATAATTAATCTTTGATCACTGTCCAGTAAACACAAATTAACGGTAACATATCATCAATGTTACAACATCAGACTTAATAATATAATTGTTATGTAACATATGTTTTATTAAATTGATTATTAAGTCTTACGTCATTGTTATTTGGTATTTCTTGGGTGATATATCGATTTCAGTGAAATTTATCGTAAGATTTAAATGCTTACATATAATAAAAGGTATTTGATAAATCGCTGGTATTGTTAAACCAACGATAAAGCGCGTCGAGGCCCAGGTCCAAAAATTGCTTGACATTGCCGTTAGAAAGCTGCCAATTATTAATGTCGCCAAGCACGTAAAGAAGGATAGCCTCCGACCGATTCTACCCAACAAAATAAATAGATTGCTATTTATAAAGCTATATATAAAGAAAGATAATTTTCGCTGTATATCTTTTGTTATATATAAAACTATTATATAAAGAAAGATAATTTTTCGCTATATATCATCGCTATATAAAAAAAGAACATTTTTCTATTCGATAAAATAAAATCTAGTATAATACAATACAAAATAAAGTAAATTCAACTCAACTCTAATTTACCTGTCATTTAATGTACCGAACAGATACACTCCTATAGGGCCTCCTGTATTAAGAGCCACTAAACCAATTGTTGGATAGATCGCGCGATCGCATACGAGATCAAACTGTAACATGATTTTTTCTAATGTAGTGCAGTGTCTAGTTAAATTTTTTTTCATTCTTGAATATTTTTTTCAAATAAAATATCTTGTGTACTTATAGAAAAATCGTACATTTATAATCATATTTTCTATTGAATGAAATGAATGAAACCGCGTAAAATATGAAAATTTTCGAAACTCAATTCACTTCTAAAACTTGATTACGCTAATAAATCTATTAATTCATAAATTAATTTCAGGCTTGTTCACTATAATGAACGACAGATGATGAGCTGTAAGCTGGTTTTTTTCTGTAAAATTAGACGGACGAACATACATCAACGACGATAGACGACGTTATCTCCGAGGTTTCGTATTCCCAGCCGTGATCGCAAGGCACAACAGACCACGACGAGTTGGGCACGGGCAAGTACGTCGTCACGACAGAGTAATTCTCCATCGTCGTCCAGTCGATATCGTATCGCGTGCACTGACTATACGTCTCGTTGTCATCCTGCTTTAACACGACATCTTTTAGCGCCAGGCCATCGCATGAATAATGCATTAACTACGAACTGTAAGACGGGATCGATCCTACCGAACTACATCCGATCGCGTGAAACAAACAGCAGTCTCTATTCGGCTCCCTAGGATTAACGCATTCTACTTGGGCTGCCACAAAATTACATACAACGTTGTGTTTACGAGGATTGGACTTTCTCAACTCCTCCTGGCGCAGTTCAAGGTAAGAGTGAACTATAAATTAGCTTATTCTGTCTAGCGCAAGTTTCTCAGTGCTAACTAAACAATTCAATTTGTAATTAAATTACGTACGTATGTCGTAATTAATGAAATGGATTACACGTGTACAGAGAGGACAAGTTACGAGGAGAACGCAATGTTGAAAGAAGAGGGATACACCAACAGAATAATAACTATCATATCTAGCTCTAAATGAGAGGATATACTGCGTGATGAGCCGCAGATGAAGAAACGAGAATGACGCATCAACGTATAATCAACATTTTTGTGGATCGACCTACGAAAGCAGTATCGCATCTACAAGGTGTTCGACATCGGCATCGCGATTTCTCACACCATCGACTGCACCTGACTCGCGGGAATGGCGAGACGTCTTCTGCGAGCAACGTCCATGTTCTCCAAACCCGGCACCTTGCACCAATGCGACGGCGTGTCCGCCATGAATAATTGATTAAAGGCGCAAAAACCGCACGGCAAACACGCCGGCAAGCAGACCAGCCACAGCAACTGCTTCTGATAACGACCAAACTCGCCAACAATCGGCAAAAGATCGTCGAGATCGAAGTCGTCCTGCGAGACATTTCATTTGCGGAGCCATTCGCAATCGAATGGCGCTTTTTAATTATAGAGAATTATAGAGAATATTCTTTATCGCTACTGTTATTATTGCCGGCTATGGATTCTTTGAATCATTTAAAACTTTTTTGAAATAATTAAACTTTTTTTTAACATTATCTTGAAAGAATCGGAGATCTATTGAAATTAAAAAACAAAACTAAAAAATCGAGAAATATTTAAGATCCGATCGTTGTCATTTGTTCGTTAAGTTTAATTTTCGAATAGATTTTCAGTTTTAAAACATATGAATTAATTATATGAATTAAATATATGAGTTAATTATATCTCTCTATTTTCGTTAAGATGTAATCGCAATCAAGATGCCTCCAGAAATCTGTGATTTAAATTACAGTGAAGCAAACTAAAAAATAATAGGAAAAGATCGCCAATACCATCTCTCATACTTTGTTTTTGGATATTTCTTAAACAGAAGCTAAAAATAAAACTTTGAAAACATAAATACAAATTAGAATATTATCTTCTATCAGATAATATAGCAGTTTTTTATAATACTGTTTGGAATTTTGAAATATTTAACATTTAAAATAAGCAAAAATGAGCGTCTAGTAAAATGAGTCGACAAAAATAAGAAAAAGAAAAATATAAATAAATCAGTTTTAGGAAAAACTACAAATATGTAAAACAATCTAATACTAATAATAACCAGTATAATACAATATCTAGTATTATTTAAACTACACAAAAATTTGCAAAAGAAAATCGTAAGTGTTATTTTCACATTTGTAGAATTTATTTTTAGCTGATTTTATGTGAAAATAAATCACAAATAAATTAATTATATTTGTTTTTACCTCTTTAATTATTTAAACAGATCATGTTTTTATCAAAATTAATAAAATATAACGTTTAGTTTCCGAGAGATGTGTTTTTATAGGAAACCTAGATCAGTATCGGCGACTTTCCTCTAATAAAACGTTGGTGCCCGCTGAAACTCTTCGCCTTTACCTAGATTCGCTTCAGAGATTGCAAAATTACTCTAAACCACGCTTCACGAAACGTGATTTCAATCGTGTGCCAACGCGATTACGAAAGTATGTCAATAAGCTTGGCGTTATCAGCGATTCGATAATTAGCGAGCGAAGAGTTAATCAATTTAACGCTATCCTCAATATCAATTTTCGCTTCCGTAAAGTCGGCCCGTGATCGTGAAATAAGTGACGCAAAAGACTATATCTTTTGAGGAAGAGCACAGTCGGCACAAAAAAAAATAATACTTACATTATCCTTCGCGACCCTGGCATTATCGGTCTGCGTCGAGCCACTATCGTCCTGTCGCTCCATTTCGGTGACTTCGATCTCGTCCCACGTTACCGAAAGCCCCGATGATACCTTACAAAGGCGTCACGTGACATGCATTAGCCTCCATCCGTGGATGATTCGACCGATGCGAAGCACGCTGCATCGTCTCTCCCTCCGTAATAAAAGCGCAAGTGTGACTTCGCTTTCTCGTGGATTCACAAAAGTGCACCATGCACCTCAATGATTTCAGCACCGACGGCGATTCGCCGCGCTGCGACTTCTATTAACAGGACACGGGTCCAAAATACAAGAACACTAGTGAGTTCGAGTATTCTTCAGTTGTCGAGTTTAATATATGGTATTTTTTTGCAATTTTTTTTAGCGAGCTCATAAGTATCTAAAATATATCGTAATCTTTTTTTTCCAGTTTCCACGTTTAATATTCAAAAGATACGAAGAAAGATATATGACGTTTTAATTTTTTAAAAAAGATTTAAAAAATATATAATTAGTTCTCCATAATCAAGATTCACAATAAACATAGATCAGATGACGAATGATTTGCGAGAACTGTGAAACACAATTGCAAACGTGCTTCTTTTGCGTAACGCGGCCGACGCATCAGATATATATTAAGTGTCGCGCAAATTTTTCTCAGTTAGAAAAATGCGATATCCATGATTTATCGCAAATAACACTGACAGCTTGACCAGCTGCACGCGCACGTTTGCACTATTCGAAAGAAGGTATTGGAAATGCGACGGATGGATGGTTAATCTGTGACGCGGGGGGTGCTCTTGTAATTCAATTAGATTAAAGGTACTTAGAAAAGATTAAGAGTAACGCTGACACGCACATGCTGTTACGAACGCACGATGCGGCGTTCTCTTCATCCCCACTCCATCTGGATAGACGCAATTTTCGTTTGAAAGTTCCATCGTGAATTTTTCATTCCGATGAAAAAGATTCTTGAATTATTTAATTGGAAAACACTCTGAATTCTCTGGCGAGCGTAAGAACATAAATAATCTGAGGCGACGATACTTACGGAACCTATGGGAAATAGTCGTAAGATGAAGAAATAAAATTTTAATTTCTCCAAAAATTCTCTCGCGGACGAAAAGGAAAAAACATATAATGGGTATAAAACTGAGATGTTTGAGAAAAGGCGGTGACACATATTGGCTGTGCTTGATGTATTTGAACGACGACTGTGTGGTAATAATGGCATCACATCGCGTGTATATAGATTTCAAATGGAATTTATTTTCGGGCCATCATGTTTTTTTTTTTTTTCGTGAGAGGAAAGAAAACCATGAAATAAAATTTAGGAAGCAATTCGCAATTTGTGCCAATTGGAATCTCATTTCGTTTTTCTCGATACTTCGCATTCCCGACGCGCGAGCGCTTCTACCGCGTTTCGAAGCTCGCTCGTCTATCTCCGAAGAAAGGCAAATTAAATCGGTGAAGAAAAACAGCAGTCGAAATGACTCGATATTATATGGCACTGTCGCTTGGCGATTCGTATAATCTTGTCTCTTGCACTCATCGGTACAGTCAGCCACATTAATGTCTTAATTGTGATATGCAAATCGAATTGTTCCTGTGCGATGCAACGTGGACGATGCATCGAGGACCGATCGCGAGATCGCCGAAAAGAGAACGTCTTCGCGTTTTCGCGAAGAGTCACGATATTGCGCCGCGATATTTCTCCACGTGTGTCGTATGGGGCCTCGCGGGACCCGCTTTAATCATGTGCGATCATTAATGTGACCAATTATACGCTAGACACACTTCCCGAAGAATCGTCCCCCAGTCATTCCACGATCGCTCTGGCACTCACGTAAGCGATGTAGCCGAAGTCACATTGTCGTTGTCAATTATAAATCACCACAGGAAACACAATCCTCGCAAGCACCACACGACTGACTCGAACCGAAGTAGGAAATAAAACGATAACGCGGTGCATTCAGCTCTCGCACCGCGTGAACATGCCCACACCCTCTCCCTCTTGTGAAGTCCAATTAGCTCCCCGCGACCGTCAGGAGCAGAGCTCACAATCATATAGGAAGCAAGTGAAAGAAGAAGGAACACGCCGTATTCTTTAAAGATCGGGTTATATAATGCTTTGGATCGTCCACTCTTCTAATTTTCGGACACGCCGATAGGTCAACAACTACGTAAGAAATAGTATAGATTTTGATATTTTTGTAGATGAAAGAGATCCTTCGAAAAGACAGAACACTTTGGTTGCACGAATCCAAAATTTAGATGGAGTAGACGGCAACTTTGAACTATCCTATATATTGCCAATTGCGAAATTATAGGCCAAACTGTGAATTGTGCTAAAATTTAAATTTAAAATCTGTAATTTAAAGAAATTTTCTTCATTCACTTGGCTCTCTAGAAGAGATTCACTTGACGTTAAATGGAATTCCCGAGTAAATGCTCCGTACAGTTTGAGATGTTGATGGATCTTTTCGTTGAAATTTTAATCTCTGTATTCATTTTACCCAGATCCAAATCACGCGATATCCAAACATCTAATTGCTAGCCTATATAACGTTGATTGCCATGCTGTGCCGTCGCAAGAATATCTGCGACAAAAATGACTTTACGTCGTAATATATATAACATTTAATTAACGTGGCAGTCGGTCGATCATGTAAACTCACGGTACACTAAATCCGACAACTTTACGTTCTCCCTCTCGTGAAAAAATTTCCCCTTTAAATATGGAAAATAAAATCTCTCCTGTAACATCACATTTTCTCGAAATAGCGTAATTTCCTTTTTTAAAATTATTCATCCGTCGGAAAGTTAGATGTCCGCGAGCCGCGAACAAATTTGGTGTTTTTTCCCTTAGCTCGATACCGATCGCAGACGCAAAAGGGGGCATCGAGTTGAGCAAATGTCAATGATTACGTCCGATCCGCGAAGAGTCACGCCGTCCGAAAAATTGGCGATTAAGATTGTCCCCTCGCATTTGCGAGAGTAGGCCGTGATTTTTTTTGCTCTCGTCGCGCCAAATCGGCGCTCTTGTGTAGCGGCACGAAAAGGAGGCCTCGTCCTACGAAGATCGGCGGATCGAGTGCCAGGAGATTGCTTGGAGGAGAGGGTGGAGCAACGACGGCAGGCGGACGTCCACATCCAGAATCGTCCCCTTTATTCTCTTCTCTCGCTTCACCCACGCATATATAGGTCGCCCAGAAACACATTTTCTTCCCACCACGCGTCAATTATAATTAGCACGATCTGATCGCTCCTCTCGATCGGCAGCAGCACTCGGGCACTCTTTCGCGCAGCGCACCAGACGTCATCCACGCACGCAGCTTTTTTTGTATTTTTTTTTTACTTTTTTTTTTAATTAGTTCGCCCACTTCATCGCGACGGTGGCGTCGCTCACGGCATCCCATCCCGGAAAGTGTTGCGGATCGCAGGGAGTTTCGGCGAGGTCGTTCATAACGAGACGATGCCGGTATCGCGGCGATTTCGCGGAAACGAGAGATCCCCCCCGAATTCTATCTATATTCACGACAGAATGGTTTCCTTTAATGCTACTGCACTATTGGAATTTTTCATTCGGTAAAATATGTAACAATTAATTACTATGGAACACGTGATTCTTAATTGACGGCATGCAGCATCGAGAATTCTTTTCGGAAGTGGCGTTCGCTTGCGTTGCAATGAAAGGACTTCAATCGCAATTTCTGCAATTTAACGTATACAATCGATTCTTCAGGTAGAATACTCTCCTTCGGCAATATCGCCGAGAACAATGAAGGGGGAAAAAAAATAGGAATGCTCGCCTCTACTCTCCTGCGATACACTCGTCGCCACCGCCGCGCGGTTTCAAGCATCGAACAACAGATCTACGCGTTGGGCTCGTGTTTCGCGACTCGATCGTTAAAAAATATTATCGAAAATATTGTCTCGTACGTACAAGGACACCGCAGGCGGAAGGCGAGTCGCGAGAACGCTCGCGAGCCCGTGGGATCACCTGAAAACTTCGAAGAATAGCAATATTGCAATTTAGCAATATTGCTTTTAGTTGTAAATTAGTTTTGGGTGATCTTAATTTTTTAAAAAAACCCCTTTAAAAATGTACTTTAAAAGAAAAGGTATACTAGATTCGTCAAGGCAGTCAAGGCGAAGAGAAAGATGAAAAATGTACGGTCGATCTTTCTCTTCGCATTAGCATCTTTTTTTTAAATACTCCATTAGAAT
This sequence comes from Wasmannia auropunctata, assembly GCF_000956235.1. Lineage (NCBI taxonomy): Eukaryota > Metazoa > Arthropoda > Insecta > Hymenoptera > Formicidae > Wasmannia > Wasmannia auropunctata. Next base: position 3,028,609 of record NW_012026890.1, read on the forward strand.
TTTTGGATCCAAAAATACATCAGTATATTAGCTTTAGAAGATCTAATATAGAGATCACACACGTTTCTCCCCAGGAAATTTTCCGTCGATCCCGCAGGCTGGCAGGCGGCGCGATTCGGCCCGCCTCACGATACAAAATTTATATTTACTTTTACATATTTGCTTGGCCTTCTGTTTCTCCATGCATCGACGATCCGTTCTCTCTTCTCGAACGTGACGCCGCGATTCACGACGAATCACGAGCCAACCCACATTATCATCAACATCCTCATCATTATTATCATCCTCAACATCAACATCAACATCAACATCTGCAGCATCATTATTATCATCATCACCACCATCTTCTCTCTCCGATCCGCTCCATCAATCATCATCGACGCATCCCTGGTAAACTTCCTTACTTACTTCACAGCGCACATCATCACTGATACAGCGTAATATGCACACGACTCTTTTAAATATACTACGTAAAATACGCTCATATCACGTACGTTCGCTCTAGTAAGCATCGCACGCACTCTAGGAGTCTCGACGATGAAAAGGCTAAACAACTAATTAGTCGACAAGATAAGTCGCTTTGTCGTGCTATTACAAGTTCCCCCTCAGGCTGGCTTCGCATGCCGGCGAGAAATCCCCGTCTCTCGTCACGCATCGAGAGCCTTCCGCCGCAAGGACGTGTTACGTCGCTTCCTCGGGATCGTCACGAAGACGTCATTATGGCGGTAAAAGGCTATAAAGAACGTAGTAGGCTTCGCGCGAACTTTTACCGATGACTTATACGGTCTACAGTAATCTCCTCACAGAGCGGCGTCGGAGTCCGGCAATTTTTTTTTTTTCTTTTCACGTCGTCGACCAACACCTCTCGCGTGTGTTAATCTCCTATCACTTTGAAGAAATCTTTGGCATACGAATTTTTGGAATATATAGACTTCTCTCGTTTCACGGATCATCCGAAGCTCTGTTACACAAGGATAATTAATTCGTCCGACAAAAAGATATAGGGTTTGGTTGAGAAATGTCTAGTCTACGGGATAAAGGATTAATTATCCGACGAGGATGTACACGTTACGAAGCCAGTCTGATGAAGCACGGTACTCGAGAGCGAGTTTCCCTCTGGCCACGATCCCGACATGTGCGTTTCAGGCTCGATCAGGTTGTCGAGGTAGAGGGGAAAGAGAAGAGCTTCGATCGTAGGATATGCTAGGATCAGGATCGTCCGCCAGAGTTTCGTCTCTGCGATCGACGAAAGGATCGCGAAAGGTCGCGAGGACCGTGCTTCCGTTCAGGGTAGAACGTTCGACTCCTCGCACACGAGTCTCTCTCCGAAAATCACAGTCACATATATATCTATTATTTTTCTTTTTTTGTATTTTTGTATCTTTTGTCACTTTGTATCTCTCGTCGCTTCGCCTCCTACGCTCTCTCTCTCTCTTTCTCTCTCTCTCGCTCTTGCAACACAAATCTCTAATTCACCCGTTCGATTTCACGCTTTATTCTGACTTTCTCTCTTCTGCCTTTTTCCCCTTATTGGCGAATCCGGTGACGCAATTCGCGGCGATTTCAGGCAAAAATCGAGATGATCTTTTTCAAAACAAACTCACAATTAAGTATTATAATAAATAAATACAGTAAAACTTTTAAAATATTGATAAGAGTAATAATTACTCGCTTAATATATATTTCTAGCTTTTAATAACTCTCAAAATAACAAATTTAATCAGACATTTTTAACTCTTGAATATTTAAATGACAATAATTTATGAACTTTAAAGAGAATTTCTATCTTATAAAATTGTCTTATATTGTTCAACAAATTAAATTGTTCAATTTTTTTCCAAATATTTTAAATTTAAAGCAATTTTTGTTACATATATATAAGTTAATAATAAAAAAATTAATAAAAAAAAGCTATGTAGATTAAACTATATTTCGAGATCATAACGTGATTTCTTTGTTAATGATTATAAAATTCTAGATATGTACATTGATGCACAATTAATCAATATTAATAACACGACTGATTCTCAGAATCATCATTACGATTTAGCACCAGATTAATTTTAAGGGAACGATCAATCTCGGCACCAAAATCGGAACGCTGCGAATTCCGGCGACCGTCACACACAGAAATTGCAAATTCTCGATTGCGAATCAAAAGAATAGGCGAGCGATCGAGTTCTTTGCAAGATACGGAAAGACGCGCACCGCTGTCCTCTCCGTTGTGGCACTCATTCCCATTCTTTCTTTTTTTTTCTCTCACTCTCACTCTCTCTTTCTCTCTATCTCTACTAAGTGGAATGTGTATAAAAGAAAAGAATATAGTCGCGTCTCTTTACCAAGTCTATCGCGATCATAGGACTCGTTATTGATTGCGATCAATAATTAACCGCCGTCGATGATAATCGTGTTAAAAAAAACGGCAAACTGCGGCGAAATTTCATCATTTAGGGCATTGCATTTCGACAAGAATAGTCAATTTCTTGATAAACATAAAAAAAAAAAAAAAAAAAAATTTTAACTGCTGAAATATTTTATGTATTCGTGAGAATCACTTGATTGATGTCAGAAATTTTATATTAATTGGTAGTTTATTAATTAAAAGAAAAAAGAATATTACAGATAAATGTTTGATTTTTTGAAAATCAGCCGATCAACATAAATGTTTTAAAAGATATACGAGTATGTGTATATACATAGCAATTCGAATAAATATTGCCACAAACTTGAAACGTTTTCCTGTGTTTTCGCAAGAAGTTTTATTTCGTAATCTATGAAAGACCTCATCTTAGAAAAATAGTTTAACCTTCTCTTAGAGAAGTGATCTCAATATATATATGTATATATCTTCCACATTAAACTTTGATATTAACTCGATAGGTAGTTTTCAAGTCGGCGATTAAATGCATCTTACTTGGTTATTTACAATTTGGCAATATTCTTACAATCGAAGATAGTATCATCACACATTACCATTGTCATCAATACTGAATCTAGATACGTGGATTAAAAAAAAAAATAAATTGACGCGTACACACGTCTTAAATAAACAATAAAAAAAACAAAAGAGATCATTTTTCTAGAATTTGTGCGAGTTAGATATCTAAAAATATTTCTCGTAAAAACCCAGGGTACGAAATACAGTGGCAACATTTATGCAGGACAATATATTAATTAATGTTATCACGTGTTGTGTGCAAAATAATCGATAAAGTTGTTTGAGCATGTTTTAAAAGTGCATTGGTCTCGTCGATGAACGATTAAGAATACGAGTTTTTAATTTTAGGAGACATGAAAATAAATCAACGAGAAACATAATCTACGCGTTGCTGCATTGTATTGTTCGTCGGTGCCGATGAAATTTCCGAAATCATAACATGTCTCCGCGCCGATATTTGTCAAAACACGTTTGCCCCGCGTTTGATATATTCGAAAAACTAGAGATTTTTCTATACTACTACGCTATTCTCCCTCTCGCACTCAGGAAATCACGATAGGAGTGTAAGTGAGAATATATATGTATATATATGAATATATGAACGCGAAGTCACTACAAATACTCAAATTAAAAAAAAAAAAAAGGATCCGTTGAAAAAAGCATTTGGAATGCATGGCACTACCGCAGACACGTTCTCGACGACGACGACGACAACGACGACGTGACGTAACTCCGTATTACGTTATTTATTTATGACATGTCGCTGAAAATCGCGGGCGGACGATCATGAAGGATCCGCCGAGGAGGCTCCCGCGACTCCACGAAACAGACTCGCGACAATGATTCGCGATCGGCACGACACTGACTATTCGTCATCAAGGACGCGGTGTAAACAGAGGTAGAGATGCAGGATACTTGAGACATCCCGGTCGAACGTGGAGAAGGGGTTCTTCGCGACCTCGCGTGAATCGAAGCGCGCGATCTCACCGCGAGCTTCGATCACTACGAAAGAGATCAACTAGGCTACTTCTCTCCAGGCTGTACGACTCTGGGCTATCCGTCAATTATCCGTTTGACAGAACTCGGCCGGTTTATAGACGCGATCACGGTACCAGCCCCAGTCCCAGTGATCCGCTAAGAGACATTCCCGTCGAGCAAATAACGCGAACGACGGGCGCTCCTGCACAGTGACGCACGGTCAGGAAGACGATCTCACCCGGGATAGATTTCGAGTGGTCCAGACGTCTTACGAACGGGTGGATGGGGAAGGGAGGGAGGGGGAGAGGAAGAAACTAGTGATTAAAAAAGTGTCTGGACAAGCCGTGCAGCGTTGTTCCAAATGGCAGTGCGAAAAACTCCTCGTCTGCGACACCACTCGTGTGTACCGTGATCGCGCGGGAATACTCGACCGGCTACTAAAAAGGACTTACACGATATCGAGGTGGGATATAAGGAGGAAGAGAGTTTAGAGGAAATTTAGGGGATTGTTCTTGAGCATTCGAGATCATTTGCTCCTACGGACGTTCAGGCCGGACGAGGACTTCGGTACAACGAAATCATTTGTGCCATCAAAATATTAACTTTAATTATCCAATCAACAGCAACAGACATTCACGTACGGGGAAAAAGTAACACATCTCTCATCACACAACGGATTCTCGCGCAGCATGATCGGATCAAGAGTCACTCAATTGAAAATTCTGTAATCTTCTCGATCTTTCGCACTCAGTCTCTCTCTTTCTCTCTCTCACTCTCATTCTCTCTTTTTTCCTTCGTTACCCATTCAAGTTTCGCAAGTTGCATAGGAAAGCCGATACCCTTTCTTACGCAGGTAAATTCGGCACGATTCTAAGCAACGACAGCTAAAAATCGCGATTCAAAAATTTAATGCACGTCGTTGAGAAGCTCGGTGCGAGCTTTACAACGAGTCAACGGCGAGTCACTGTAAATAAAAGACTCTCGTTTTTTCTCTTTCATACCCACACACATACATACATACATACATACATACATATAGGCATATGCACACGCGCATAATTACATCATACATTTTACTATATTTTTCATTCACACTCTCACATATCTAACATGCTATCACTTTATTTCGGAAATTCTCCCTGAGTCTCTTACTCTCACTCTCCCTCACTATGTACGTAACATTCTCCATCCACCGCTTGGTGTTCCTGTCGCGCTCTCTCACATCTTCCGGTCATCTCTCTCACAATAATCGTTCATCGAAGTCATCCTCTTTCTCTCACTCTCTCTCTCTCTTCTTGGGTTTTATCTCTCAATCACGCGGATAAAAGCCACAGGCTCGTTTGTACCCAGGCATACTTGCAACCAGAAACATCTCTCTTTCTCTTCTTGGTAGACTTTGACCTTGATTCATTCATCGGCAACATCCACTTGCACTCCTCATCATCCGTTGTCGGCATCCGGCAGACAGGTATTTGTTTTTTCTTTTTTTTTTTTGGTTCTCTCATTGTCTCGTGCGCGCTCTTTCTCTCTCTCTCTCTTTCTCTCATTCTCGCTTTCTCTCGCTCTCGCTTTCTCACTAAAATCCCTTTCTCTCGGATTATATGGGCTGCGCACGACACCGATAATTATATCAATAAAATACCATCGCCAGATAGGGACACGTGCAGACTCATCACCTCATCTCGTCATCATCGCTTCGGAACTCACGCACATCCATCAACTCGCATCCGCACCATCCAATCTTGTTGTCTTTGTATTGTGTTTGATAGCTTTCTAGTCAAATCAAATTGCACGACAGTACAACCGTGGGGTGATCTGTAAACAACAAAAGCGAGCCAAATATCAGTCACCGTCGCTCATCCGTGCTCGTTTTTTTTTTTCGGAGAGGGGGAGTTTCGGGCAGACGTTTCAAATCGCGTACGCGGGGAGTTCGAAGGATAGAAAACAACGCTACGACACAGAAGGTAGTGCATTCCTATCGACATTGAAGTAATTCTTCAATGCTCACGTGCGCTCTCTCTTTCTCTCTCTCTTTCACTCACTATCTTCCGCCCTCCCCCTTCTCTATTTCCTCTAACAATTCTATCCTAACTACATCCTATCCTTGCTATGAAAAGCTCGCCAGTTAAACTTAACAACACCAAAGAACATACGATGATACAGTAATCGAATATGCATGATAAAGGCGGAGTGCGGAAAAGCGCAAGAAAAGCAACAAAAATAACGAGAAGATAAATTCTCATCCCTTTAACGGGATACAAACTCAAAATAAATTGCAGTGTCAGTGCAACGCGCGTCGATTAAAGTGAGGTCAAATCGCATCGATAACTCTGCGAATTAATTAAGTCAGGCACGACGCTTAAACAAGAGAATATAATGAAAAGGTACTCACCAACTGGACGTAGCGTTGGCAGCAGTCTTGAGCTTCCGAATCTCTTTCGCAGCCCAACTCGCCAGTTGTTTAGTTTTGTGAGTGCGCGACTTCTTTCCCTTGACCAGCAAATCATTGAGCGGCTCGGTCTCCACCATGGGCAGCAGCTTAACTCCGAATACCATGACGAGATCGCCCAGCAGGCCTACCGCGGCTGACACATTACCCTCGGAATGTTCGCGGTCCTGCGCTATCGAAGTGATGAATTGTATAATAAACGGCACGTGCGGCTCGATGAGAGAAATGGCGACGTCCGGACAGTTATTCGCATCGCCGCGGAGACCCTGAACTATGCCGGTGTAAGCTTCGAGCACGCCCTCGCGCAACTCGTTCAGATAATCGATCATATCGTAATCGCTTCTGTCTACGTTGGCCTGCGACGCCTGTACCAACGTCTGCAACACAACGTCCAGATATTTCTTGAACTCCGGCCCGATACTCATGGCGATGTCACCGAAGGCCGAAAAGATCTGTGGTTTAACCGAACGATGAACGGCGTTATTGCTGAGGTTTTCCAACAACAGAGTCATAATTTCGTCGCAATAAGGAAGCATCTTGTTCTTGAGTGCACGGCAGATATCACCGGTGAGACCGACCGCTGCGCAGCACACCTGATACTCAGCATAGTTCTTCAAGCCGAGACAGAGATAAGGCTTGAACGCCTCCATGTACTTCAAGAAACCTTCGCCCAACACTTCAACCAGGGTCGAGACAGCCATGAGCGCGTCCTCCTGTACACCACCTGATTTGCAGGAGTTTGAGCTGAACATAGCAAGCAGAGCGGTCATTATCACGTCGGATATCTGCGGGGCGTCCTCCGCGGTGACCTTACGCAAGACGGACTGCAATGTCGCACAAAGCAGCGACTGCAAGTCGTTGTACTGGGCGCGATCCGAATGACTCTGTATGTGTGACTCCATCTGCAATACCTGTTGCAACCGCTCGAGTATCACCATCGTAGTTTTCTGCACGGTTACGTAACAGTCGCGCGGCGAGTTCTTCACCATCTCCATGAGAGCTTCATAGGCGGCGGATCTCAAATTCGCCTGAGCCCCATCTGGTCGATCGGTAGTCTCCAAAAGTCGTTGAATGATAAAATCGAAATATTGTGACATGCAATACGTTTCTGGCTGATTTCCGTCTTCGCTCGCCTCAGCAGACTCGTAGCTCGCCTCCGCTAATCCTGTAAATGCCCAGCATACATTGGCAGCGACTCGCGGTTCCGCCTTCAATCCATTCACCAGAGACTCCAGCAGTGGCTTGAGATAGGTTTCGTTGATTGCGGCGTCTGGTATCATCTCGCATATGCGACCGAACGTCCACGCGGCGGTGTCGCGGACGACTACGCTGCTATCGTACATCAGCTCGATGAGAGTGGGCATGGCTTGTTCCACTAACGGTTTCAATGTGGCAGGCTCTAAACCACCGAGAATCGAGCCGAACGCCATCAGAGCCGCATCTCTGTACCTCCAATCGGGGCTCTTAATATTATCCTTGACGAAGGGAAGAACGAATGGAACAATGGCTTCCTCGCAGCAGGACGACAGCAACATCAAGCAAACTCCAGCAGCCTTCGAAGGATTCCAGTCATCCTCATCATCAAATTCTTCTTGCTTAGTTAGTTTTTTCATCAACACCGGTACCAAGTATTGTAAAGCACCCTTAGCATAGTGCCGTGAAACTTTCAACGGCAGACGACCTCCTTCCGATGCTTCTCCTTCTTCCATTGACAAGTCCACTTCCTCGTCGGATACGTTCGACCAGAATTCTATTCCTTGTAGTGCTACTTCGTCAATTTCCGACTTCATAGCTTCTAACGTAATCTGTAATCAAAATTCCATTAAGATATGCAACACATTTAGTAAGTATACTTACAATTAGTACCGCAATATTCATGTAGTTATGCAATATATATTTTTGATACGACGATCCAAATGATACTTACAGGAAACAGTGCTGGAGCCATATATGGTTCCATATATTGGTAATACAGTGACATAATTTTCACAAGACACTGTAACGCAGCCACTCTGATTTGAGTATTGGTAGACTGAGTGGCTTCGCATACAACTTCCATTATAAAGTTTCGTTCCGTCTATATATAGGATTAAAAGGTCAAAGCATTAGTTGTTTATTGCATAAATTGTATCGTAGTTATATACGAAAATAATATTGGCGTCAGGTTAATACTAACCTCTTTCTCAAAGTTTCCTTTGGTGAATTCCAAGGAATTGTACAGGGCGCTTGTAGCCGCTAGTCGAACGTGATTCGACGTACTGGAACCCTTCATACCGTGAATGATAGCTGTAAGGATCTCGTTTGATTGTGACACCAGCACTTCGCTTTCAATCTCTTGGCAGATATATCCGATAGTCTCTAGAGTAGCCTCCTTCATCATCTCGGTACTGGACGGGTTGACAACATTATTGACTAACAATGGAATTAATTCGCTCCACTGCCCCACTGCCAACTCGGCAACAGCAACATAAGCGACACACTGTGCCGCAGAACTTGGCCTATTGTTTTCCGTTCCCAAAGCTCCTAAAATCTGCAAAAACAAATATATCTCTTTATATGAAAAAAAAAATAATTGTCTAATATACTTAGAATTTCCCTAAAAAATATTATCTAGTAATAAATTTTTATAATTATTGCTATCGTTTATTCAAAATTTCCATTTTGGAATTTTACTTTCTGAGAATCAAACTGTTATTGTTATTAAACAAAATTCTTTATTTTAAGATGTTATCTTAAACAGAAGAGATAAGATATATAAAAAAAAATAAGATCGAGAGTAAAAGTAAAGATAAAAACGATAAAATAAAAACATTTCTCCTTTGCATTCAATTGGAGTAATATATATGTTTATAATGTTCAATAGAAGAAGGAACATCGCCTCTACATAAAATTGGATAATTATTAAATGTTAATGAGAAAATGCGGTAAATATAACATTTTCTTACATTTTTCTTGATATATTCCCTCGTCTCAACGGGAATAGTTAGCCAGCGTTGCTGGTACTGGAACTTCATGTCAGGATCCTTGGAGGTAAGTTGGTTTTTGAGCTGGAGACCCGCAGCCATGCGGGCGACGGGGCTCGCGCCGACTGTGACCAGCACGGCGCTGAGTCGTTGCACGAATTCATGCTGAAACAGACATACCATTGAATATTGCACCTGAACATCACTCCTCGCACCAATGATGATAATAATAAAAATCCCATAGTGGGGCGAGATTACTCACGAGATTGGTTTCGGCCGCCTGCTGCAGAAAAGTCTGCGCTGCCACGAGCTCATTTTTGTCTGAAAATGCGACATGGGCATATTACAATTGCGTGGCGCAATTAACGTTAGTTAACTTAAGTGCGTTAACGTCGCGGCAGAAAAATCATGGAAAAAGCCGTAAGGTTAGACGAGCGCGAGGCGTCTCTCTTGCGACGTGTCGCGCCGATGCGTGCGGTGCGCGAATATGAGCAACCGTCTGCAACCGTCACACGGGACAATACTTTTCCGGCGGCGAACAAAGCGCCTAGCAACAGCACGACGGGGCGCGATATCGCGCGTAACAGCATGCGAAATGGCTCGCGGTCTCGTCCGCGGGACGACGACGGCGGCGGAAAAGCGCGCGGGATCGGCCGAGGCGGCGCGGCGGCCGCCCCGAGCCGAGCACGTTGCGTCGAATTCGCCGGAACTGGGGGAACAGCACGCGGTCGCCTCCACCGATCATTTCTCTCCGCGTGCTCCAGTTCGGGATCGCCATCGCCATCGCTGCCGCCGCCGCCGCCGCCACCGTCGCCGCCGTTGTTCGCTGCACAAGCGAATCGCGTTTCCGATCACGGCGGGATTACAGACGGAGACGCTCGCGGACGAGGGAAAGCGGGGGCGCCGGCCACCGTGATGTCGCCGCTGCACGACGGCCGCGGCGACTCTGACGCGCACACACTCACCCGACGAGACGGTCCTCTCGAGGACTTGTATCAGCTGCAACGTCGTCGGATCCATCTGCATGATGAACGGCGGATTGCTCTCGTTTACGGCGTGGGTACGTCACGGCTCCCGCGATACGACGCGAGGAAGTTAAACGTCAGCTCCCTGCGACACGAAGGCTCTCTCTCGTCACGACCGGCGGATATCCACATGTAGCCACCACCGACTCAACTGCCTTCGACGTTCCCCCACCCTGTCGTCCACTTCCTGCCTGGCGCGGCGCGCGCGGCCGGCGCGGCGGCCGAGCCTACGTCCGTCTCGCTCGCGCCCGCCGAGTCCGACACGAGCGACTCGTCGGCCCCTCTCGCTCGCACTCTCTGTACTCCGCGCGCAGCGCAGTCCGCCGCTTCCCTCGCACACAACGTGCGGCGCAGTGATACCCGGTTTCTCTTTGATATTCTCGCGCCCGCCTGCCGGAATGAACCGCGATTATCGTCGACACGGGAAACGTGGCCCGCGGTCGACGAGCGCGGATCGACGCGTCGTCGCCATACGCGAAATTGCCGTCACGTCTCTCCCGGTTTTTTCACCGCGACTGCATTGGTGTATTCGTCATATTTGTGTTTTCGCGAGAGCGAACTATTTTCTCATCGCGGCGACATGCCGCGCATGCGCCGGCCGATACGCGCGCGCCACCTGGCACTGCTACGAGCAATCGCATTGGACGCGCATCCGTTGCGCAGGACTGACCGTTGGTGGGTTTTTCGATATTCCGATGGACGTTTGAAGTAAACTTTTCGCTGCGTGCATCGCCGATTCTCCTTTGCATCGCGTTAATTTACGAACGTTCGGTAAGTGATCTGTCCGTAAAACTTTTGCCTTGTATATGTATATATACCAAAAACATTGCAACAACTCTCGAATATAATCTCGATTGAAGGGTTTGGGAGCACTCGAATCGGAAACGGGATGTTATATTGGCTATGAGTGTATCTATAATCCGTTCCGAAACGTGTTCCGAATGAAAAAAATTGTCGAGTCATTTTACTTGGCACAGGTATCTATTATAAAATTCTTCCCCTGCCTTTACTCCGTCATCTCTATCGCAAAAAGTGATGCAACCCCTTTTATCTCTTGCTAAAATTTTTCCGTCTAATATACTGTACAGCGTATATCCGAATCAATATATGATAGAAAAATGATGAAAAGTGTTGCAAATTATATATTGCATTGCAGAGTTGCGACAATATTAGAAAGTACGCCTTCTAAAAAAATTTCAATGTAACATCCTGACAACGTTGTGTGATATACTTAATGCAATATTTAATACATGCAATAGTGGATTTTTTTTAACGATAATTATTGTACAAAGTTGAACTGAGGTTTAATGCTGAGGTCTAGTATTGAAGATTTAAATTTACTGCTTCACGAATGACTGTGATTATTCGTGTATAAAGCGAAAATTTTTCGGTGATTCCCTTCCCCCCCCCGCCCCCGCCCCGTTACTCGATGCAATTTCTTTAAAAAGATATGTGGCTACCTAGTACAGATTATGTATACCTATATATTACTTTATATTCAGTATTTTCACTATGAAACTCGAACAAAACCAAATTCTCTGTCGTTAAGAGAAATATGCCAATCTCGTAATTTTACATCACTGCATGGTATCATTAAATACGCAAATTATAAATATTAAGAACATAATAATTGCTACTTAAACAAAATATTAATGATATTTTAATTGTCATACACTATCAATGTAATTAAAAGGAAAGAATATGATTCGTATGATTATAATAATAATAAATCGCATATCTATTTAAAAAATAGATATACAATAATATCAAACTCTAACAGAAAAATTCTTAGCCATAATTGTTATTGCTTGTTCACTTTATCATCATTGTTTTTATTTGAGTTTAATTTATGATTATTAAATCTTTTTAATTTTTTTATTAATTTATTATTATTAGATTTGTTATTCCCTTAGTTGAATATATCTTTGCTTGCATACAAAAAGCGTATCTTATAAAAATATAAAAATCTTGATCGATATACATCTGAAAGCGATTCTTTTCAAAAATATTATAATCTCGCATATCGGTGAGAACGCAATTTTAAAATTGCATTATTAATATATTGCTATTCGTCAAAATTTCAAAGAGTTCTCTCTCTTTCTCTATTTATTAGCTAACGATCAGAATTATTTTTCGCGATTATTGATATTCAGTCATCACCGATGAAAACATTCATAAATAAAACTTTACATAAAACAGCATCGGTATCTATATCTCGTTTGCACTGTTCGTCTACATATTTAAGTTCTGTTAGAACCGGTATGATGTGCTAAGAATTGTGGCCAGGTGTTTGCAATTTCGAAGAAACAAGGGTAGGTTAAAAGCTTTAAAAAGCTACCCTTGAACGAAAAACTCTTGAATGCACCGCGGGATTGTTGTAAACGTGCAAGAAAAGATATAGAAAGATGGACATAGGGGGATGCGAAGAAAGGACATGAAAAACTAGTCGGTCTATCGTTTTAGTAGATTTAATGAAACGATATACAGAATACATTTGCTTTCGTAATGCATCGCAACGCATTCTCGCGTGCCTTACCATCTATATCACATGTCAATTTTTTTTATTTATAAAATATAATCGTCATAATTTCTTTGTTCTCGCGTCTTGCCTTTGAACTGCCTCTTCGTCTTATATATCGAAAGTATATATATATATTTATATGTATTTATATATATATATATGTATATATATTCATTTATTTATATATATATATATTTATTTATATCTGTATTTATATATATATCTATTTATATATATATATATTTATTTTTATTTATATGTATATATTATTCCAAGCGAGAGGGAACTGTGTGTTGTGGCTCGGCACAGAATTAACAACGAATCAGGCCAGAAAAAAGGTTCCATAAATGTGCGCGCGCATACGTGTAAATATTTGAGAACAATATTACACAGTAACATATTCACGTGATATTACACTATATAAGCTATGCATCACCCCTACGATCGACGGTCGTACGGATGAAAGAAGATATACGATCAGCTTCGAGTATCCTCCTCTTCATGATTTCTTTATTGTCAGCCGCTGTAGTTACGCCTATCTCATACTTTCTCTCCTTCTCTCTCTCTCTCTCTCTCTCTCTCTCTCTCTTTCTTTCTCTCTCACTTCCTGTAATCTCTCATGCATCGATCGCGTAATCATACCGCGAGATCACACATTCTTGCGATGCAATTAATTTCAACTTGTCAAGTCGTACGGCCGTCGATACGCCGACGATATTTCCGTTATTTCCTCTGATCTTCCCCCATTTCTCTTTGTCTTACGATTAATATATTCGATCATTTGCATCATGTAAGATTTAGCATATAAAGAAAAGGAAAGGGGGAGAAGAAATATCGATAGATCAGAAGAGATCTGGTGCTTTTTAGTGTGAATAGTGTTGCGACACTTACGTGAACATTTGTTGGCTGCTATTCGCATTGTCTCTCTCTCTCTGTCTGTGTAGACACGTGTTCGTTTGTGTTAACTTACTAGATTTATTTTCGGTGCAACGCTCATCTCTCTCACGATGCATATGTATATGTTAAGCGCGTATATAAGGTATAGTACATTTGTCGTACATTTATAAATGTGATTTTTTTTTGGCTGAGCGTGCGGACGTTCGTATGACAGAGTGAAGCAATGAAAATTAATTTCACGGTTAAAGAGAATTTAATTAATATCGCGAATTTGTCTTATTTATCTTGCTTATTGAAACCTTGTCAAATTGCTGAATTTTATAGGCAAATATTATAGTTGTATTTGTAAACTATTTATTATTTATCGCAAAACATTATACGAGGAAATTAATTATGTTCATGTTTCGATCAATCGAAGACCAAAGGTAACGACAATTTTTATTTTGATGAAAGATAAATATGTTTCTCTTGACAATCATGAAAATTACATCAGGAGGAATAAATTGTGTTTCAAACTGATAGAGAAAGTTTAATAACTTGTATGAAGAGAGCTTGACAACTTAACGAAGAAACGAAGAAAGAGCACTATAGAGTGAGAGGCTAAATTTCAAATTCATTCGGAAAATGTATGTAGGAGAAATTTACATAATACATTGTATGTTTTATGACATCATGATTACCTTTCCGTCATTTTGAGCTCTCGGAGAAGCCGACAACTTCCGTATAGTTTTCACAGCGGAACACCCTGTACGCAAACGTCCGCCGCTTCACGAATCCAATGATAGATAATGCCCTCGAATAAACTCAGTAAATTACGATCAGTCAATCGAGAAAATAATTTATTAACAAAATTTCGAAGAGAAATTAAATAATCTGTTGATCGAACATTTATTGCATACATCGATGAAACGGGGAAAAAGGGATAGATTTACACCTAACGGAATTGACTGTTATTTCGTTACAGTAATGACAGATAATCGATTTAAATAACAATGTCGGGACGATCTCGTTCGGAGAGGATGAGATCTTATTGTTCACGCCCGAACGATCCGATTTTGCCCTCCTATCTCTGCTCCTTTCTCACGCCTAATTCTCTTTTATGACAATTTCTCGTAAAAAATAATTCGCCGCAGCGCTGAGTCCAGGGGACGATTTTCCGCGGTCCAGGAGCGAAAGATATCAGTCGGGGCCGCTGACTCTTTTCTCTTCTCGCGCGGACTCTCGTTAAGAAAAGATATATATAGGAACACTAACATACGTCGCCACGAAATTCCATCTTCCGTATAATAACGGAGGCCGTAACTCTCAACGGGGTTTCCTTCGTTCTAGCCGAGCTGCCCCCTCGCGAAATTCCGATCTCGATCTTTCTGCGACCGATAATTCCCCTCCCGACATCTCCTCTGGACTCAACACTTTGTTTTGCACGGGCGAGAAAGTCGATTTCCATGCGTTCGAGGATCTCTACATCTAAAGATGAAGACTGATATGAGGAGAAGATAAGGCGAATATCAGGCAAGAGAAGCGCTCATCCTCGAGGATTCCAATTGCGCCAAAGCGTTTCTTACAAATGTGAAAAATTATTTCCGCTTTAATTACATTATATTGCCGCAGATCGATGCCAATGCATTACCTGATTTTATTATCATTAATACAACATTATCCTTCTTTTTTTCTAGTTATTTTTATTTCCTGGAATTTTTTTCTCTCAATTTGCCCAACTAGCTCATTATTAAATATCTTATCTTCGCACAACGGACGGAAGAAAACATTTATATTTAGTATTTACCGACACGTTATTTTGTAAATGTTTCAAAGCTCAACGATTAATATTTGTTTCTATATATGCCTAGAAATATTTGTTACGATCTCTCATAGCTAAAGAGACTTCTCAAAAAGTGTTCACTTTTAGAAAATTCTAAAAAGGCAAGATTTTGTATCTCTAAAATTCTTCAATCGATTAACACGTTATTTCGCTCTTTACAAAATATTCCGACAGAAACATTGGCATCAGTCTGATATCGTAAAGAACTTCCTTATCTTATTGCTATCGATTTCATGGCGCGAATTAGTTTTCACCGACGAGAACAAGCTCTTCCGAAGTTTGTGTCCTTCGAAGCAGAATCGACGCTCTCGCATGCGTTATCTTAATTTCGATCGCAAGGGTCGTACAAGCCTTTTTACCCTCGGATCCTGTTTACCTTGCATTCTTACCGGGCATTTTGTCTTTTTTGAACACTTGCGCGCGTATCCATCCGCAAACGTGGACGTGTAAATGAAGCATATTAATGAATCATTCGGTACGCGGAGAAACATTTTTACAAACATGGCAATTTGTTTTTCGGGGGAAGAACTTGATATGTTGTTCATTGCGCGTTTCATATTTTTTTTTTCCTTTTTTTATGTCGATACCTATAAATTTTGTGTCCGCTGGAAACGGAATTGATTTGTCCCTTTGTAGAAAGAGTAATTAGAGCATTAAGACTGATTATTTAAAACGTCATCGCTAGTAATTAACAAACGCGTGACACATATATATGCGATATAAGAATTATTGCGCCTATATCGGCCAATGTAGCAACGGTGTCCATTGAGTTCGCCATGTGTGCGATAAATATATCGTAATTTATATAAGATTTGTTCTTCAATACTTTATTATAAATATATTATTGTAAACAATCGAATATTTAACTTTTTTTTTACTTAAAAACCGGATCTTTAATTTTTCTCGTCACAAATACGTTAATCATGGCGAGCCCTGGATTTTTACAGGAAACCGTTCCTTTATAATATTTATTAATAAGTAGCACAATACCACAATTATTAATTAATCCTTTACGGCCAAAATTATTTTATGGATTTGCAATCGGTAATTAAGTATCATTGATCATTGCGCTAATATTATTACACTGCGATCACTGATTGCGTTTCTGAAGAGCGTATTGTTGTATTGAAGAAAAATCATTTTCTTTGATTTCCAGATTAATTTTTTTAACTGATCTGGAATTATCCTGACACAAAATGGTGCCTATATTTTTCAGGCCGCAAAGCATTAAATTTCAATTAGCAACGAGAATTGAGAAAACATTTCCGAATATGTACTGCAAAAGCTTTCGAAATTCGTAACAGTTGAATGAAGGTAAAATATGTCCGTTTCCAGCGACGGAAATCGAACGCGAAGTATTTGATTACTTCTTATTATTACTTCTTCCGTGCACTGCATCGTGTACGGGCACATCACGCGAACGATATCGCTAAACAAAATACAGACGACATTAATACGAGGAACCACAATCGTATAGATAGCTATATATAAGTAAAAGGCGAATTCGATCCAGGTATTGATTCCGCCACGTATGCGAAGCGCGTCGAACATTTGCGGATACACACGACTTTACATTAACATATACACATGTAATTATCATATCTATATTGTGCACGTACAGGTAATTAACGTGATCTTTGTTTATGTATGTATATGTATCTGTGTGTCTGTTTCTGTGTGGACCGCGGTAGTAAGGACAATGCCTGATCTGTCGTGTTACGAAGCTCGGATCGCGTTGCGATGACGACGGTGGTTATCGTAAGATTACATAGGCAATGGTAACTGCGCCTGAACAAAAATAGATCTCAGGATTATCTAACGTAATCTAAGAAGATAATTAAAACTGAAGCAACCATAGCGGTTGAGACTAAAGCTTACTCTTACTTCCGTGAACGTTATCTCTTTCTCTCGGTGTAAATAAAATATAAAACTACAAATATATATTTAAAAAATCTTAAAACTACAAAAAAAAATACGAAAAAATTTAATAACTTTACTAACAATAAAATTAAAAAAAATTTTAAGAATAATAACGTAACGTCTTTAATTAAGATAAAAGGCGAAAACGAATGAAGAGGTACTGTATAAAATTTTTATATATTTAAATATATTTAAATATTTCTCAACATTAGGTAAAAAATAATCGTGAAATCCCTTTTCGCTCGAATGCGAAGTTATTCCCGATGTTTATGCAATCTTACTTTATCTTACGGTACTTGAACGTGGATAAAATATTAAGATATACATCAAAAAACAGAGATGCATGTCGACTGCGGTAAACCTGGCGGCGAGGACGCCTGTTTGAAAGCCTCGAACAGCATCCTCTGCCGTCTATCGCGTCGATCGTAGGATACTGGTGCGCAATGAGAGGCATTTTAACGACGACGACGACGACGACAACGACGGCGAAGCTTACTGTAGCGAGACAATGGTAACACAAGGTGGTAGTAAAGGTAGCGCTGGTAACAGTGGTAGTAGTGGTAGTAACGCCATAGAATAGTAACGCTATCAATGAGTAGTAGTAAGTATAACGGTATAGTAAAGTAGTAGTTGTGGTAGTTAAGTAGTAGTAGCGGCGCGTTATATACGTATATAAATAGGACACTCTACGTTAGTTTGATTAAAAAAGTAAATGTCATAACGTAATAGGTAACTTTAAGCCGGGCCCGCCTCGCTGTCTCGTGCTGAGAATTCAACTGCACTCTCTCGCCTCCTCAAAACGAGGCGGGCCCGTGGTTGTTCGCCTTAGCTCTCTAAAATCACATAAACGCAAGAGTAGTGGTAAAGAGTCGATCGATATCGACCATGCGCTTCGGACCGGCGCTCGAACGGCATTGACAATGCCGAGCTCGTTTGCGAGTACGTTACGTGAGAGAAAAAAAAAGAACTCTACACGATCGCGGGACACATGGAATCTGCGAAAATCCCACGGTGAAAAATGTCTAAACTGCTTTGCGAGGCTGCGGACTGAAATCCATTTATACGCGCTACTCCGTTCTCGATGTTGAAATGTACAATTAAAATTTAAAAATCTAACTCTTTCTACTTGACAATTTCTGATCGATCACTTTTAACGAGACGTAATATTTTTAAATTATTTTTTAGGTGTGCCTAGTTGTAAAATACTTGCACAATACATGTTTGGTAAACATTTACGATTTAAAATAACTGACATCTGAAAAACACTTGCTGAATTTTTAATAATATTATTAAAGACTGACGCGCACATCTAAAACGTGTAAAAAGTGTGTATAAAAATACTATGAAAATGTATCTCGAATATTTCTCAACTTTCCTTACAGTTTACTGTAAGTAACTCATAAAATAATAGTGCCACTCCTAAACTCATTTTCCATTAGCATATAGATACCCGAGGGACGCATATTGCAACCCGTTTGCGGCATTTAAATGCACGTGAACTCGCAGCTTTCGCTCATATCTCAGTTTCCACCGGCGAGTTTTTTATCATTTGATATTCTTCATTGCACTCAATCATATTTGCCTCGAGAACGCAAAGCGCGCCTGTCATCGGGGACAGGTATGTCCACGATATAAAATAACGAAAAGCAAATAAAGGAATATACTTAACTTGATGTAACATAGAATCGCATCGATTCCTGCCACGCGAGTCGAGCAAGCAATCGATGCATCTGGCACTCGGCATCGTCCGTCCATCGAGAGCGCGACCGACAGTCACATCCTACGTCTACTGTCAAGACGGACGGGGCGTTTGTCCGCCCCTTTCCCCGTCCGTTGCTCTGATATGTTGCGAATCGCCGAATGCGTTCCCCCGCGACGAGCAAGATATTGCCGAAGATATTACACGTGTCCGAGAAGTGGCGGGTCGCGCGCGTGGACCGTGAATGGGAGCGGCGAGGCGAGCCGAGCGCGAGCACGGAGAGCCTCGTACAAACTAGGTAGAAAAGTGAGAAAAATTCGCGCTGATAGCCTTCCTGCGTTGAAAGAGAGAAAGAGAGAGTCTCTCCCGTCCGTCCCGTCAAGTCCGCACGAAATCTACTACAGCTAGAAGGGAGAATAGCGAAATCGCCGCGGCCCGCCTCGCGCCCGCTCTTCCTCCTCCGCCCGTTTGCCTCTCGTCATCCGCTCGCGCCGATCCGCTCTCCAGCATAGCAGCACAACAACAGCACGACTATGTAGTAGTGCACTTACTACTAATAGTAATAACGGCGACGTGTGACACCCGCCACCCGACACGTCGTGCATGCAGAGACCTACGTCGAGACACTCTGTACACTTAACGTTCGCACGTTGGATGCATACGTTCCGCTTACGCTCCCACCCATATGCATATACCCATTCGCTCATACATACGTACAACAAACTTTCCCTTAAGTTTAGCGTCTGCGCTCGCGCGGACAGCTTAAATTCCGTCCGCGCTCGCTCGTACGACCAATAAATGGCTCCCCTCGCTCTTCCCGCTCGACGAGCCCTTTCAGGATATTGTCCTCTCGCGAGGCGCGAGTGGACCGTTCATCGGAGCGTCGTCGAGAACCGTAACGTACCCGCGGGATCGCGCGAGGTCTACACGCAAGAAGAGAATAAAGCTACGTGTAATACGAACTAAAAGAAGGATGCAATCAGAACGAAGATAACGCAACCGCAGATTGGGTCTGAGAAAATAATTGTTCTATGTGCTGGCGAGACTGCTCGGCTCGGTTTAGAAGGGCAGGCTACCGACAAACATCGTCTCGATCAGGGGTGGCGCCGGCACCAGGTCCTCCAGCTTGAGGTAGAAGATCCGCTGGAGGCCCTGGACCGAGAGGCTCCTCAGCTCTGGTATCTTCCCCAGTAAGTACGACAGGTACTGCGACTTCCTCTGCGCCTCGGCATTATAGGTCACGTGGTCGCGCAAGGACGAGACAATTTTCATCTGCAGCTGTTCCATGCGCTGCGGTTCCTTCAATCCGTACCTCTCTGAAAGCACGCGAATCAGCTTGAATGAGATCGCCGTTTTCGCCAAAATAGAAAATAATCCATGAATTGCCACCAAATTCTTTAACAATAATAATGTTTCCGTAAAAAAAACGTTTTTCATGGAATTGTTTGATTTTGTCTGTATATTCATATTTTTGTTGACCTATATAATTGAGAACGCATTTTAGTTTTACGAATCTCTTTCCTTTTTAAGCGGAAAGAATTTATAAACAATCCCGGAAATTTTAATATTAATATTTATAAATAGTATTATAAATAGTATTGGAAGCTTTAATATTGAGTTATAGTTACGGATTAAATTTTACACTGTTATCGGAAATTAACAAAATCGCGAGAATACTGCAGATAATATAGAAATAGAATCTTATATTTTGAAAGGAAAGTGCCGATATTGATGATGTATTACAGTGTGAAATTTAATTACTACACCACTAAAACATTCGAGATTAAGAAACACTGATAAATCAATTAAACTCCAATAATATCAGTCACTCGACCTTCGACACATGGCTATCCAAACACGGAAACTCTGATTGGACGCGCTTGTAAACCGCACACCTGCATGTCTGGTTGCCAACGGAACCACATCGCGTGCGGAACGAGGAACGTCGTTCCTTTCGTCGGAGCATCAATAATTAACTGATCCGACGGATTAATTATTTAGCGCGGCCGGTATAACCGGAATGCAGGTAAAGCGAATTGGATGAGGGAAGATATGGAAGGTGCCGTTGAAGAAAACGACCAGCGGTACCGCGCGCGGTGTGACAACGTCGCGCGATCGCGGAATAATTAATAATTAATAACAGTAGAGATCGCAACTGTTGGCAATTCATTCGATCGTGAAATCAAGGAGAGTGTGCAAATCAAATTCGAGTACTGACCAGTAACCAGGGTGAGAGCGCACAGACAGGCGAAGGCGCTGATATCGACCTCCAGAAAGTGGAGGGCCTTGCAGAAGTCGAGAATGCTGTGCAGCCAGTCGCCGAAACTGCGCTGACATTGCTCCAGCGCGAGGACGACACCGTTGCAGAAGACCAGCTTCGTGTCGTCCGGGTTCGTGCGGTACGCCAGCCTGAGCACAAACAGTTCTAGACTGGCCGATTGGAAGAGCAGTTCCTGAAAGCAGATTACATTGTGAAATTATTAATGTGAATGTACACTCTTAAGGTCGCAAACTATTGAGATAATCGAAAGATATAATAATGTGTTTTAAAATATTAAAATAAAAATATTTTATTACTTTATTCTCAATATTGAACATCTTAAATAATACAAATTTCATTTAGAATGTTACGACAAGTCTGAGACAGCAAAAAATCTCTTCTGCTTATAGCTGTATATTAACAAATTAACGTCTATTGTCCTACCGAGCAGTTTGCTAGTCAGCCAACCGACCGCGTCAAAAGCTCGTCAAGACTGACCTTTTAGAAAATGTATAAGCTATCGATCTCTATAACCGTTAGTTCCCAATGGATATCGTTCGAGAAATTGATACCTGACCAGTGATATAATAAAAGCGCACACATCTCGATAAGACCGCAAAAAAAAAAAACAGAAAAGCAAACGAGGAAAAAACAACGATAAACTCTCAAGAATTCAAATCTTATGACTTTTGCGTAAAAATTCTGTAATCTTGGAGACACTATCCCCTATATTTTTAAATCGTTATGGCTTCGATTTATCTTATTCATCTCTATATTGCGATAAATGATCGCTCACCTGATCTTCCCGCACTAGATCCGTGAATCCGGGGATTTTGTCGGCGAAGTTTCGGATAACATCGATTGAGGTTGTTAATAAGTTATAGAATTGTTGAATCTTCTCAGCCTCGGTCATTGGAGGATCGCCCGGTCTAGGTTGTCGGTACTGTGAGTAATCCAGGCTTGCCTTGTCCGGCGTTGTGTCCAGATGGGCGCGAACCAGAGCGGTGATCAAAGAGACCGGCGGACTCGGTGGGGATTCTTGCGGTGACTTGGGCTTTGAAGGCAGTCTACCTCGACGGCCCTTCAGAGAATCTGTTCTAACGACCTGTTCAACAATTAAATAGTAAAATAAGCTACAATCATTTCATTGCACATTCGTAATTATTTCGCTCGCGTTAATATAATAATAATATTTTTGCCGTTTTTTTAAAGTAACCTTTGGCGTAGAATTTAATAATTGTATAATTTCGATTACTTTATCTGCGTAATATAAGTTTTTATTTAATTTTAAATCTTAGAGGCAATTTTAGCAAATTTTATTAATTAGCCATCAAGAGTTTACTTGTTTCATTATACTTCAAAATTAAGAAATTTTATATCTACAATTTCTTCGTATTATAAACAAATCTAAAAAAACATTTTCGGAGTGTATATTGTACAATGATGCGACGATGCTATTTACCTCCTTAACCATGCCAACCATCAGGCACTTCTGGAATCGGCAGAACTGGCAACGGTTTCGCCGGCGTTTGTCTACCGGGCAAGCCTTCTCGGCCAAGCACACGTACTTGGAGCCCTTCTGCACGGTCCTCTTGAAGAAGCCCTTGCAGCCCTCGCATGTGCGCACACCGTAGTGCTGACAGGCCGCGGTGTCGCCGCACACGGCGCAGAGCTGACTCGGGCTCGGTGGTGCGCGTTCGCCACTGGTGCCGCTTCCGGGCGACGGCGAACTGACGGTGGAGCTCGCGGTACCGCCGCCGCGTGGCTTCGGGGAATCCGTGCTCCCACTACTGTTAACACGACACAGGACGCGCATTGATCTATAACCCGTCGCTAGTCAAAACCGGAGATTCTCCCAAAACTCGTTAGGTCTCGTGTCCTCGAGATACGCATAGTTAATCATAAACGTGGAAATCGAACTCACGTCTTTTATTTTTTTTTTAATTTATAGCTAAGTTTGAAAGATCCGTCACACACACGCGCGAATTTAGATCGCACGATTTATTTTATTTCAGAATAATGTGAATTAAAATTTTTTAAATTGGAGTTTTCGTTTTGTATACTCCGTAAATAGATTTGACTTCGCGATTAAAACTGTGAACGAAATAATGAATTCGAAAGGATCATACATATTACAAACTTTGTTTCTCTCACATTAGAATGCCGTTAATTTATACGAGGAGCACAATGAGACTTGAAATTATTTATTACATTAACTTCGTGAAAGATCTTACCTTGCCGATTCTGATCTCTGAGTGGGCAGTGACGCCCTTCGCGGCCGAGTACCAATGACGACGCTGGTGTCGACATTGGGACAGAGATCGGTAGGAACTACGGGAGTGGCGACGCTGGCAATAGCCGATGGTGCCCCGTAAACCATGGGCATGGTGACAGCCACCCCGTAGGATGGGTCCTGCCGATGACTGGAGGGCGGTACAACCGCCGTCGCCGGAGTGGGCGCCGATTCCGTAGGGAAGTAGCCTTGATGGTGATGCGGGGCCTGCTGCGGCTGGTGATGCTGCGGGTGGTGGTGAGGGTGCTGCTGCTGTGGTTGCTGCTCGTGATAGGGCACCGCGGTCGAGAAATCGGTCGGGTAATGAGGAGTGCAGGAATATACCGGGTTGTCGTAGCATTCATCGTCCATCTTAATACCGAGACTCTGGAGCTCTTGCCTAGTGTATCGCTGCGTGTAGGTCTCCTGGAAGCTCGGTAACGGCGTAGGACTGCAAACAAAGACGCGTAGACATTTTTATACGAGCACTGTATCCGAAAGCTTTGCCGTTCCAAAAACTTCGATGACTTAATTATAATATCGATAACAATATATAATAGTTTCCTTGCTGTGTTCGAGAAATCCTCATAAAAAATTGTAATCATTCATGTTAGAATATGGTCTTAGAAGTTTAGGGATAGTTTACATACCTAAGAGAATCAGCTTGGATGTCTTCGGGGAGGGGTGGCGGTGGTGGTGGCGGTTGCGATGGCTGCTGATGGTGTACACTTTGCTGAGATTGAACAGAGTCGTCGACCGGAGGTACACCCTGCGGATTCCCGAGTTGCAGTTCCGGAAAGGGATCCAACTCCTCGGGCAAGCTCGTATCCGCAGCGTCCGGATAAGGGCTATTCAGGAAATCCCCGAAGCCAAAGGGATTGGCACTCTGCAATGAAAAATTGTGGTCATATTTATTAAGTGACATTATACAATCATATAATGAAATAGATATAATAATATAAATATAGATATAAATATATAACAATATACATGTAATTTTATCAAAATATTAAGAAAATTGAAAATAAATATTTATAATAAATGATAGTATAATATTGATCTCTCAACAAAAGTAATTAAACAATAACTTTCTTTGCCTTAAGAAACAAATCAAAGTTTAAATAATTCAATAAAATAACATTAATGATTTCTAATGAAAATTTATATCACAAACTTTAATAATGTTAACACGAAATAATATAATAAGCTCTATCGTAAATGAATCGAAAACCGGGAAAATGAATAAAATAGAAAGAAACATAAATAAAAAAAATACCTGCGTCGCACGAATGACGTGAGCCAATTTGAACACCATACCGACATAAACCTTGCGAATCTTTACATACCGGATAAACGAGAATCGACTATTAACTTTAAACGCCGTTTTAAATAATGTTTTCCTTCGGCGGAGCCGTCACGGTCTCCGGAGAGCCGTGCGAGCGGCAAATCGAAGCACCCAACTGCAAGGCGGAAACATTGTTCGACCACAATTGCGAGCCGCAGGCCGCACCGTCGAGACATCGATGTACAATCGAGGTGCGCAGTGAGGATGTTCGAGAGAGGATTGGACAAGCCAAGCTCGTATCGCGTGTTGTCTATAAGCTAGCGCTCGATAGAGGCTTAGAGCCCCTCTCTCTCTCTCTCAAACTCTCCCTGCTCGTCTGTCTCTCTCTTTCTCCTACCCGCTTCAATCATTGATAGTCGATAGTCGATGAGCGGTAAAACACTATACCTACTTGCGATTAAATATTCGCGCGGCAATAGGATAATAATAAACGACGCGGACCGTATTGATACACTTCGTAAATCGACTCGACAAGAAATTATGTACACTGAGATACTCTAATGTAATGAATTACTCAATCGGCCGTAAAATATTCAAACTGCGAACAACTTTCAAAATTAACGACGGAGATTAATCACATCGCGATACACGAGCGATTTGTGTAATCATACGATAATGCTTTCTTTGCTGCTTGCGAAATAAATTCGTCATATTTCGCAAAACTATAAACGCGTTCTCAATTATAGTTACAACAAAAATATGAATATACTGACGAAATCAAGCAGTTCCATCGAAAAATATTTATTCAAAATTTGCAATTTAATTCTGAAGGAAGAGAAAAGATATTCAAATTTTTATGATATTTTTTATGATATTCGCAAATGTGCAAATGGCGCGTTATTTTTATTGGCGTGCTCGAAATACAATTATTTTTCTCAATGACCGGAATCAAACAGTTACCATGCAAAATGTTTATTCAAAATTTAATTTTGAAGGAAAAAAAAGATATTCAAGTATATCACTTTATGATATTCGCAAATGTGCAAATGGCACGTTATTTTGTGGTTGTTTGAAATAATAGTAATTACTTTTCACGATGAAATGCAACTGAACTCCATATCGTCGTTAACAATTTCACGCGATCTGGGTAAAAAAGTATCGATTTTAAAATCCGAGAGTGAAAAATATGAAAATACCGTAGCAATAGAACATTCTACGGCAGAGAGTGAAGAATAGCATCATGAAGAGGAGGGGGATGATGGAGGAGGGTGGATATTCAATTTGCAAGTGCCGGTTCCGCTTGGAGTTGACATTTCGCTCATCGCTCCCCCGAGGACCGGCGATCGAAGAGTCGTCCTTCCAGACCGTGAATAAATGGCCTGCTAAACGGCCATCCTAAAAGCACCCCCTCCTCTTCTAGCTTCTATTTTCTCCTGCTAAACTGTCGAGACAACCTCTTCGGTATTGCCCCGCTAATTCCGCGGCGCACATTCTCGTTTCAGCGGTTAATTGACCGCAACATCCATCGCGGAAAAGGAGTCGAAACCGAGAGGAGATACCGGAGAAAAGGGAAAAGAAAGGAGAAACAGGTAGGACGGCATCCAAGTATATGGAATGCAGATTGTGCGTGATACGTGCGGATGACGATCGCAGGAATGCGAGAGAGTCTTGTTACACGGGCCAAGCGCGACCGTCCGTGGAATCCGTGGAGTCTGAGAGGTCGATAAGAGAGAATTGGATTAACCATCGGATCGTGACGCGATAATTTCAAGCCTGGTCGAGTAAAGGCAGAAGCTTATCGGTGGGAAAAAGTGGATGGCAATATTTCAATGATAATATACACCGTGGTTGATAGGTAGAACGCTACTTTGCGTGTTTGCCGTGATAAAACTTGTATGATAAGAAATGATATAAAGACAGAAAAATAGTCTACCGTTATAATACAAAAAGTTGTGAAGAAAAAAAAAGAATCCTAAAGCTTTCAAAAGACTAACAAATCTTAAAACTTGATTTTTTAGATAATTTATAAGATTATTCTTCAGAAAATATAATGAATTTTATTAAGTTACATCAAATCAATAAGTTTTATTATTATTTAATGTCAAAGATTATATAATTCTATAAATTTAGTCGAAAAAATACTTATCACAATAATCAAAATTCATTTTTGATTGGAGACTGTTTGATCTTTGCGGCACGTTACATCTAGATTTATACTTTCTTTAAGGAATATTACATATCCATATTTCTCATAAGACCTTCGTGGAATTATTTATGAGAGGCGAGATGAGATGTGAGATATGAGTGTTTACACGGACGAATATTATTACGTAAAATTACAACTTATGTTGCATCATGTAGACATGCAAGCGAGAACTTAACTGATCCGTTCAATCGACGCAGCTACGGCCGACAAGATTCGCAGTGCGGACGGCAATTCGGAATGCCGATTGAAGTTATAACCAAGTTTCGCTTTACCCTCAATTTTATTTATCGCTAAAATAATCGTCTCGTCTTCTTCCACGTCCTCGAAATTTACTTAATTTCCGACTTAATGAATTCGATTCGAATCTAATGGGAAAATTAAAGATAAAGTGTATGACTGAAGCAGAGAAATGGAGCTCACCTGTGTCTGCAAAAGTAGCATGCTTGATGCCACTGTGAGGGCGGTCGTAGTCGTGGTGATAGACGATTGATTAGTGCAGGCGAGAACCGGAACGGTAGCGGTCGCTTGACGTTGCTGCTGTCGTTGGCGATGTAGTTGTTGTTGCTGCTGCTGCTGCTGCTGCTCTACTTCGCTACGGGTAACAGCCACCGCACGTTGGCTACCGTTGCTGTTGTCGCTGTCGCCGTTCGGCGAATGCAGTTGCCCTGCAACACCCAAACGGGCACTCTCGGTTAATATATTTTTATATTAGGCAAGCAATATCATTTAAAAGGTAAATTGAAATAAAAAGAATTATTTTGATGAAAATATAAATAAGAATAAAAATAGGAGATATTTTGCAAAGGAATTGAGAAGAAATTGAGAACGCACGATGTTATTGAAAGATATTATCTCTCATTTAATATTACCGTTAGTAAAGTAAGATTTTATAAAAATCCAACTTCATCAATTATTATTATTAATGTATTCAGTATTTTTTCAATATTTCCTTCATTTAAATGTACGTGAGATGCAAGATGTGCAATATACAATGCACGTGTCTCCAATAAGAGACTTCGAACACTGAGCGATAAATAATGCGCAGGCTTGCTAACATTTAACTATCGTTAAATGTTAGCAAATATGGAGTACAGACTAACATTATTCATTATGCGCGAAGAGGCAAAAATGGATCGTAACCTCGTTTCTGAGGAAAAAACTTTCTGATATGTCAATTTCAAACGATACGGCCGAGAGAGACGCAGCGGAACACTTTTTCTATCAAGAATACGGTTAATATTGATGTTTAGCATTCTATGTGACATACTGCACTTCCGGTGCGCGGTATAAGAGGGGCGCGTTAAGTACAACTCGGTCACTCTCCGACGTTTAAATCTCCGCACACTTCGAAATCGATATTATTCCGAATATTAATTACAAAACGAGAAAATTATCTTTTGCAAGATAGGATACAATTCGGAAAGTATTCTTCTCTCGATTTTATGTTTTATAATCTTTTTGATATTTATAATTATATATTTCATATATAATAATATATAATTAATATATAATTTTTTCAAATTAGCATCACAGCATAAATTTGCTCTCAAATTTCAATACACAAAATCTACGAAAGAAATCGAATATACTTGAACAGATACATACAGTATCTACGATACTGAGAATGTCCATCATCCATGGCGATCATGTCTGCAGAGATTATTACAGCTTAGAAAATTATATTATTACGACGATGAATTTCTATTACTTCTTTTAAAATTTAATAGCTAATCAAGGCAAGCCTAATGGCAATACGAGAGAAATTTCCGAAATCTTTCACTTTCACTACATTCAGCACAATCAGGAGATTCGCCGTGGATCTTATTAATCGGTGAATCCTCGTCGTCGACTGAGCACTTGAACGTCGCCGGGACGTCCTATATAGGGTGGTCTCGAACACCCCGGGGAGACATGAAATCATTGGCATTTAAAATACTACAACCCCGTTCTATACAAACAACCACGTGCCCCACCTCCCTTCCCGATTATTATTACGCGATATTATCCCCCTGACGGCCAAGCGATAGACAGTCTCGTCTCAGCGACCACGCTTTTACGGCATAACATCGATATTAAGAAGACGCTGCAGCTTTCGCCGCATAATTAATAGTAATTAAAAGATCGCTAGTAATTAAGAAATTAGCAATTCTATGAATCTCTCCTAGAAATTCCGCAATTATATTCAATTTACATTTCTAAAGAATTCAAAATGCACAAGAAAACTAATTTCTCTAATTATAAAATGATGTAATTTTTGAAGTTCTATTTTTATTATGAAAATATATTTAACAAGATGACAAATATAGAAATTTTTATCAGAGTTTAATAAATCCGATATTAACATATTTAATCGCGATTTACAATGTTATTTAATCATAATATTTAATGATGATTTTCATACATCTTAAACTATTTATTTGATTGTAAGAAAGAATGAGATTAGAGTCAACGGGAACATCGATGATTTATCGAATCAACCAGGATGGGTTTCGATACGCGAGTAATCTGATACAACGGCAGCCGGATGCAGGGCGTCCCGGCGCATCAACGAGATGCCACTCGTCGATAGTCACGGGCCTCGAAGTCGTGTTCGATTTAATTTCATGATCGCGCCACGCCGGGGACCACCCACCGCGATCGCGAAACATCGGTCATAAGCGATTTCACCGTGACGCCGACCGATTCTGCAAGGGGGTGTGCGTTGCGCCCGTGGAAGAAGTGACGATTAGGCACAATGGACCGGCTGTTACGGCAAATTGAACGCCCGTCCGGGGGGAGGGAACGGGCTTATTGTTATTCGCCGAAGCCCGTCGTAAAGCGATCGGGGAAATCGGCAGTGTCTTCCGCAAACGGGATGAAGCATCGGCTGTGTCAGACTCGGCAATTCCCGTTAATTATCCTGGAGTTTGCGTGAGGTGAAATGTGTGATTATCGGCAGAGAAAGAGAGAAAATAGAAGAGAGATGTGGGTTATTGAAAACAAATCTTTGAAATTACAGGAATTATGCGTGCGTTATTATATAAAGAATCGCTCGTTTTAGATATAGGTATATTCCTGGCACTGTGGGAAATGTCAGAAATGTGGGCGGTGGGATAATATGTAGACTCCTCATCTAGTTACCTAATGCAAATAGGCATGAAATTTTATGATTGCACAATTGACTGTTGGTCATAATATGAATTATATAAAACCCATTTTTTTTTATAAATCATTACAGTAATTATTTCAATATCATTAAGTTTTCAACTTAATATGTAAAAATATATATATTCGTGGATAAGTATTTATTTAGTGAGTTAATCTGTCGAAAGAGAGTCTCTCTTATTAATTGATCTGGAAGAAAAGTAAGAATACGTTGTCGTAAATCTTAGTCTAATAAAGCTTTTGCTAATGGAAAGCAAAGCAATTCGATCGATCACTCCTGACATCCACGGATGTCAGGAATTCTGGATTACTAATTGCATCGTAAACTCCGACCTGATGCAATTAGCGAGACTACCTGCCAGCTCGTGATAGTCGCGTGCTTCGGAGAAATAAAAATACTTATATGTTTCTCGCTGCTATAAAATACAATGTCGTTATTGCTACGCAGTAAATTAGCCGATACCAAGAGAACGTCAACCCGTAACGTAGCACGTTACAGTTACAGTTAATTGAACGGCCGTTGTATACCTTGTCCGCGATTATTTTTACGTGCGAAAATGGCACTTAACAGCCCGCCCGAGGAGATAGTACCATAAAATCCGCGATTTAAGATTGCATATAGGCAGAATATGCAATCTTATCTGCGAGAAATACGATGGAAGTATAAGCAAGTACATCGTAAAAGATGCGCTAAATAGGAGCGCAATATAAATAATTATAATCACTTAAAAAAATAACTTAGAATATATGAAAGCAATAATGTTACTGTATATAGAGCGTTGAAATATTACAGTGACAATTTCATAAAAGTGTAAAATAAGAAATAAGATTAATTATTAATTACATTAATTTCTCAATGTGTTGCTAACTCCTGCATTAAATTAAATATAGCCTTTATGCTTATAAAGCAATATTTTACAAGACTAAATGAGCTTTCACATTTAGTCTTGCAAAATATTGCAAAAATATAAACAAATAAATACCCATAGACCTTTTACTCCAAATTTTAAAAAATTCCAAATATTTTTCCTTCGAACCGATTCTCTTGTGCCAACGGAACGGAGCGTAACGGGGCTCAGAGTTCCAGCACCTAAGATGGCACAATGCACGCGTGCCACGCGGAAGAACGCGCGGCAGCGCCGTAGGCAGGGGTGTACGCGCGGAGATAGAGAGGCAGAGAGCAGAGTAGGGTGGCGAACGGCCGAGAGAAAAGAGTAGGGCTTAGCAGAACAGCGTGTGCCAAGTGGATTGCAGCGGTCTGGTGTGCAGGGTCCTCCCACGAACCACGCCTCTCCACGTGCCACCACGTGCACGCTCGTTTCGCGCTCGCTCGCTCGCCTCGCCTCGCTTCGCTTCGCTCTCCTCGTTTCGCCGCGTCCGCGGCTTCCTCTCAATCGCGCGCCCCTTCTTCCCGTTCTCCCGTTCTCTCGGGTTTCCTCGTTGGCCCTTGCCTTCTACAGTATGGTATATAACATCTCGCAATCTTATCTCCGCTGGGAAACCGAAGACGCGTGTACGTAGATAAAAGTAACTTACACTTGTCTTACATATATTATAAATCGAATATAATTCGGATACATTATCATAATAATGAATTTTTGATAAACTCTAATAAAATTAACAAATCTAATTATCTGCGAAAGCAGGGAAATGCATAAAGAAATGGAAAGAGGAAACGGAAAAAGAATAATTTTCTGCAGGTAATATTTAATGATTAATATACTTATTTATAGATATTATATAGAAAGAAAACTTTTTTATATAAAATAATTTGAAATTGAACACGCGAAAGTGGCGAAAGCAGTTTTTACATTGCATCTCGCATTTAAATGTAACATATTCAAATATGTAACGAAACAAAAATTATTATCGTACCGCCTAAATTAATTAATGAACGTATGTTAATTGCAGACGGATACGCAATTTCTTACAATTAATATACTGTAATTCTAGTGTAAGAAGCGATAATGTCTTATTTTAAGGGGCACACCGCGGTGACTTCAACGCGCGCATGAGAAACGAGACGTATATGAATTTCTCGTGAATCTCACACGGTCGATAAAAGCAAATATTATTAAAATAAAACCAAAAAATTTATTAACAATGGATTTGAGCAATGTGTGTTCTTGAGCTGAGCATTGTATAGACTTTCTCCAATCGAGCGCAAATGCAAGAAGTTACCGTATGAATACTGCAAGTTTTTACACGTGCACAGGTATAGACAAATCCTAGTTACAGCATGAAATTATATCCGCATGCTGTAATATCGTAGATAGAGAAATGAATAGAATGGGTAGGCGGGGGTGAGGAAGACGGAGAGGTCGTATATTACTAAATCAGGGGGATCGGTTCGTTGCCACGAGGATCGTAGGTATAATTCCGTTTTGCGCATATAATGTAGCTACGGGGATAATTTCATCCTTAGAATGATTCTACTTGCCATAACTAGTAAATTACCGTGGAGCGGATTATCTCTAAGAGCGCACGCGGACAAGCGCGCGCGCACACGCGTCCTCTTAAGCGTCCGCGTGTTGCGCGCGGCCAAGAGAAAGGCATATTGTTGCCGATCGCCAAGTAACTCCCGGGAGATTCACCCATTATGCAAATCATCCGCGGACAATTCTACATGAGCTTACAGACTTATTCAAAGATTACAATCGGTTTTTCCGTCATTAACGATTAGTTCTCGAGCGTTGTCGGCATCGGCCGTCAAGAGAATGTCCGCGCGAGGAATGCGCGTCCTTCTGTTGATCATCCCGATAGAAAAAAAAAAAATGCAGTCGCTGCAATGTATAAAAACTCGATTGCATGCGAAATTGCATTAACATCTTTGCGGTGTAATATCGAAAGCCAATACGTACGCTCGGTATTTCACTTCGATTTTACTGCCACTCACATTCCATAAATATTATGACTGATCCATATCTGCAGTATTATAAGGGAAAGAATCGGAAAATTATGATTTCTAGATTTATCACTATTTGGAAAACATATAAGTCTTCTTTAATACTATTAACGAACAACAATCTTTTTTTTCCGGTTATATTAATTTTATTATATTCCATTATAATAACTATTACATATTTTTTCATTTAATACGAAATCAAAAGTTTAAAAGAGAAAATGTATTTTCTTTAGTTTTTTCAAATTTGAAATTAATTCCAAGTGTTTTATATAAAACCAAATGTGTGCAATGTAAAGCGATTCACCGCGATAATCTTAAATAAGTCCCTCGCGCGGACAGAGCAAATTACATCAAATTTATTCGATACTTTGCCGGTCCATCACCAGTTTCGTAAGGAATAGGACTCTCGTCTGAATCTAAAGTAGCAGAAAGCAGACGGTGTCTCTTACTTGTGGCAGTGAAAGGGTTAATTATGATCGTCCGGCATCTGGCGCGCGGCGGACGGGCCCGCGGGGGCCACTCGCGGGACGCCTCTGTCGTGTGGGCGAACGCGCGATGGGGTCTTAAATCGAGTATATCCCCGCGGCCCCGCGGTTATGTGCCGCATGTGATATCGGGCCCCGCTTTCTCTCGCACGCACGCTCGCGCACGCACCGCGGCGGAACGTTAGGTGTGCCCGCATACGAGATGAGTCCATTGATCGCGGCGCGGCGCGTCCAGCGCCGCGGAGGAAAGAGTCTATGGATAAAATACCTTTTCCACGCCCCTTTAGTCATCTCTCGCTCTCAAACGCGCGGTAGTATAGAAATAGCATCGGTGACGTGTCGCACTATTATCTATTTCTGTCTACAATACGTTAATTTCATACATTCAGATGTAACTTTCCTAACATTCTATGAACTCGAAATTGGAAAAAATTTGATGTAAAAAATAAATTAGTTATAAAGTTGTTGCACCAGAAATTTTACATTAGAATATCATTTGCAATGAAAATGTAATCACTATACATATATAGCATTATATATGTATAAATACATATATAGCTGTATTTCCACGTTATACGATCACATATTGTAATTATTGTTCCAATTCAGATTGAAAATTCTTAATTAACCAAGAGAAGAGATTAAAATACCAGAATTCTCTCTAGTAAAAACTATGCATAATCGTCGCGATCAATGATAAATGACAAATGACATAAACAGTATGATCACCGATAAAGTCTCATCTCGATCGGATTGATATAACGATAATTGCCGGCAAATCACCGGGACTTATCTATGTCAGGAGTAATAATCATCGGATGATGAATCAATCGTAGTTACGATAATAATTCAATTCCACGAGAGGCGTCATGCCGTGCACTCGAGTGCATTTGCATATGTCTTGCATCCGAATAAGATTACGCGTAATTTACGCACGTGCACGTTGTATATCGTATGCGAGTTACAAAGAATCGAGCTACTATATAGAGAATATAGCGCCAGTCACTCGTCTTCCTTTATCTATACATACCGTACTTTTGAAAGTGCCCAGATGCTATACGCGTCGGCGAGACGCGTCGTGTGAATCTCCGATGTCAGGCACTGCTTTCACTTTAATTAAATTTAGCAGGAGATTAATGTTAATGCGCCTTACCGCCGCGAAGTAATGCCCACGAGGTACAGGGCGCTGCAGAATTAACGAGCCACCTTTTATTCGCCGGATTAATTCGAAATCGATTTTTCTTTAAAGGTCTACGAAAAGATCGCGAGTCTCTTTCAGTCGCACAATGAAAAATAAGGAACTTTTCGAAAATTAAACGTCAGAGGTACAAACAGTAAGATGCTATTCTTCAATTTCAAGCGGGCTTAACAGAGCCCGCGTGCAGCGATCGAGTGGAGTATTAAGTATTAAAATATTTACCGTGCAAAAAAGAATTCAGGATTGACAAATGGTAACTGCCCTCGGCATTTTTACGCTAAGAAGGAAATGAATCAAGATTGATGAATCTAAAAATAAAAGATAAGCCATATACAGCTCTGGAACAGCGTGTACATTGGACTGCGTGTACGCGCGCCGACAATCACCATTTCTCCGAAGGAGTTAAAGATGACGGCACACGCACGCCGCTTTTATCGCCGGCTATTATTCAGCGTATTCAAGGAATCCCGTGAAGAGTAGCCCACGTGACACCGTAGATCGTATTATATACATACTGCCGTTTAGCACTACTGGCGTTTAATTTTAAATATAATGGTAGGCACTTCTCGCGATCCTCTTTTAATCGTCGTTTACGGTTAACTTCATCGATTACATGTTTACCAGCTCGTATGGCTGTTTGAGACTGTAATTAAATTAATGGGTCGGCTGATTACATGGTATTCCCTTGATCGGTGTCTTTGACGAGAAGTACGAGAATCTAATGCCTCGGCAGAAGCATTAAATCTCCATGAGTACATCTTCAATATCTACAAGTGGTGCGTCTACTTTTTTTTGCACCAGTTAACGCGAGGCCTTTGTGTAAATTAAATCAAGTATTCAAATGCTCTCTCTTTTCCCGCACACGGCCAAGAATATCATTTCTTCGCCGGGCTGGTAAAGGGGATCAATAGGGATTTCAAATGAAATAGGTTTTTCGCCGTGTGCATAAAGCTTTGCATTTAACTTCTCTCGGTTTATCATTATCTCGATAGTGCATCCTATCCGCACGAGTCGTGTACACGCCTGCTGCCGCGGTTTCCCTCGCGCGGGTTAGAGCGTGCGGTGTGTCGGCGGAGGTGAAAGAAGAGAGTCGAGTAGAAGTAGACGGCGAGGTAACGAGAATGAGAAAGAGGCAGGGAGAAACAGAGAGAAAGAGAGAGAGAGAGAGAGGAGGATGGGAGAAGGATACGGAGAGGCGCTTGCGACACGCAGGCTCCAGCGCAACCGGCCCGATAGCTAGGTAGGTAGGTAGGTAGGTATATCGCCCCCTGACCCCGAAGAACTACCGTGAGACCGGCTTAGCTCCGCGGCCGGCGCGGAGCACTCTCCTTTGCTC
The DNA here is from genome assembly GCF_000956235.1 of Wasmannia auropunctata. Taxonomy (NCBI): domain Eukaryota; kingdom Metazoa; phylum Arthropoda; class Insecta; order Hymenoptera; family Formicidae; genus Wasmannia; species Wasmannia auropunctata. Next base: position 3,064,912 of record NW_012026890.1, read on the forward strand.
TCCGCATTTGCGCGGCGTGCATCGCGTGCATGCACGTGTACCGTATACGTGCACTCGTGTATGTGTTTTCTATCGCGAGGCGCCTCGAAGTGTAGGAAGAGAGGGCACGCGTGACACGAGGGCGAAGGAGAGAAGGGAACGACGACGGCGACGACGACGACGACGACGACGATAGATGGGAGGCCTCGTGGGTGCAGCCGCTGCATCCGCGCGGCCTACCCGCGCTCACGGAGGGCGCATCGGCGGGAGGGAAGGCGCTCAATGGACCGTTTGGATTACGCCGCGAGCGGTGTCGCAAGCGTTATAAATGTTGCCGCGCGCGGAACCGAGGATTTATGGACACGCCGCGGAGGGGTTACGACCGACGACCGTCGTCATCTTCGGCCGTCCACCGAGAAATCTGCTTGGCTCGCGTCGGGAATCGTTAGCGCGAAGATACGTTACGGGGAGACAAGTGGAAATGGATCGCGAAGCGTAGGTGGTCCGACAGTTTCTGATTTCCTGAAGTAAACCTTCTTAAGTTTTCTTTTATCTCAAATCTTTTTCCTCATTATTGAATATCGCGCGTATCATTCTCTAGTCTAAGTAAACTCTTGACATTTCTCTTAAGCTATACTCGATACGATTTACATAAGAAAAAATTTATTTTGATACATATTAAACACCAATTGCTGTTATAATTTGACAAACGAGCAAGAATATAAATTAAATATAGCTACTACTTTCTAAAATTAACTGACAGTTCATTGATCTATTTTTATGTTTGTTTATTAAGGCGTTCAACCTGGAAAATTTCATGAAGCTGTCAGACCGTATAAACTTTCGAAATTAAACTTTTAAAGGGTTACTTTGAACGCTGCTAGACGAGATAAACTTCCCGGACTAATACGTGAAAGAACTTTTCAGATGTGAACCTTCGCTCAAATGAACCTCATCCGCGTGGATTTACGATCACCGCGCTGCTCGTCTCTTCTATTCCTAATTCCAGCCGCAGCCGTAAAATGGCTAAGCGTGCGATTACAGCGACGGTTTTTTTTCTCCCCGGACCCGCGCACGTGATTTACGCCCCGAACTCATCGGACCCAGTCTTTCGCGTTCACGGTTCATCGGCGATTTATCGCCGGACGAATATCGGCGTCGTGTGCGCCAGGGAATTTTCCGCCGTGAGAGATTTACCGACGGACTTTCGCCCGGACCGCTGTACGGGGTGTCCCGATAGTAACGTTCGCGGGTGCGCTTTTCTCGAACGTCGTTCTCGGGCGTTTCGCGATCCGATTTCAATTCGCGGGACGAGCGTCGTATCGGAACTCTTCGTTATATCAGCGGGAACTGCAACTGTTATAGATTGACTTTCTCTTATCCCGCGATTTGCCAGTACCTACAGTTATCCGAAAGTCATTAAACCCGACCGTGCGCATTTACATAATTTTATATCGTTCACTCGCGCGTCTTGTCGTACGGTTATTTATTTTTGCACAGAGATATTTATTTGACTCGATATAAATACAATTTTTCTAATTTACTATTCCAAGTAACTGAATAAGCGCCAGAATCAATTTGCTTTTCACTTTTCGACCTTTTCGTTCCTTTAAAATTGCATACGAGTTAAATTTTTTACCAAAAATAATTTGATATATATAATTTAAAATGTTAATGACTTAAACATATTTGTGTTAAACACACAAATTTTATTTCTTACTTCCTGTATAGTTAATTATAGCTACTCACATTTTTCTTACACTGAATTCAAAAAATAACATTCACACATACAATATGTATTTTTTTGCAAAATAAGTAATGGCGCACATTCCACAGATGAAAGAGTAAGCAAATAGAAATCCACCTAGCATCTATATATTCCCGGTAAACACAATTACGAGATTACCGCGAGATTCGCGCACGCGACTTTGTGGGCTAGCAGGAGACAAGTAGAAAATGTCTAGAAAGAGATAGTATAAGTGAAATTGCTATTAAAGCATAGTATATTTAAAACCAATCTAAAAATTAAGCTTCCAATGAAATTTAAAAACTCAAAAAAACTTCGCGAATTAATTGCGCGTATTTTCACGTAAAATAAAAATTCAAATATATTTTCTAATAAATCATCATTTACACAACACGAAATACTTGCGCAAATGGGAAACTGCATTGCATTAAAGAATGGAACATTTCATTTTTAATATGTCCTAATACGTAGAATACATGTACTAATACTGAGAGAGAATGAACGTTACGAAACATGAAGACTAAGGAGGGGTAAATAAGAATGCACCGGAAAGAATGGCGTTTAACTCAAGATGGCCGTGAGAAATGGTTCCACCCACGTCCCAATACTCGCATGCGTGCTCGAGAACCTCACATATCGATTCAACGGACCCCTTTCAACACCGGCAATGATGGTCGCGAGTTCCGCGCGGGCATCGAGCTCTCCATCGCCCGGGGATTACCGCGATTTCCCGAAAATCACGTAACATGTGTCACCTTTCCTGCTCGGATAACCAGATTCTGAGAAAGTGTCCCCTTTAAAACAATTTCCTGCGGTATTTTATGCTGATTTCGTTCTGACAGTTCTGACAGAAAAAACATGACCATTTTTTCCTCGATTTTGAAATCATTTCTTATAGAGAAAAAGATATCTAATTGTGAGACTAATAGTAAAATATTTATTTAGAAATTCTTCGTGATTAATTTAATTAAAAAATTTTCGTAAACTTTAAGCCCTAAATAAATCAACAATTAAATAAGTAAATTTTTAATTCAAAATGTTAAATCTTTCAATAATATCTTAAAGATTATACAATCGAATTGTAGATTATGAGATACACGCGATGTGTGATGAATCGCAGAAACTCAACGACTGAAAATTACAACGTTAATGATCAACGGCTGCGTATGTTATAAATTGGCGATTATTGCGCGGATCTTAATAGCGACTAATAAACGCGATTATTGCTTCCTCCTCTTCGAAAACACGAGGACATTTATGGCCGTTTACCGTGTCTCGTTACACGTGAGTCTTTTTTCGTCGGCGTACAATCTGTCGAGCAAGGAGCAATTATACAATGCAGCTGTGCGTTTTGTGCAACGAGAGAGTCTGTAATTAACCGTAAAGGTCGCGGAAAGAGAGCTTAACCCCTGAACCGGTAAAAGATGCGCAGCAAAAATTTGCGTTACATGCAATCAAGTTAAATTACCGCGGTAGATGATAACTATAATAATATTTATTGGTTCTTCTTCATGTAATAAAAAGGTGATTAGAGTTTCGTTAACAGCTTCCTGCCGCGGCGAGTAATTTTCCGCGTTTTACAGGCGCAATTACAAGGAAATTGATCAAATCGAATAAATGTCATACGAACGAACAATAAATTATCTATAATCAAATCATGTTATTTAGATATATATATTATCAGTACTATACTCGAAATATAAAAATTTGGAAAACGAAATAATATTTGTGACCTAATAATATTTTCAAATTAATTTATGTATCTGTTGATTATACTGTGACATATAGACTAATTCGAAAGTTATAATTTAGTATGCAACTTAGTGTATTTTGCAAATAATCCGGATAATATCCGGATTGTTTTTATATTTTTTATTTTTAAATTTCTTCGAGTCATTCGCGCATAGGTATATATACATGATCCACATTATATTTCAGCTGATCAAATCATTCCTTCGATACTTAATATTCACCGTTACGTCAGAAAAGGATTTTTCGTTCGCGAATACTGGTAATACGAGCAAACACGTGCTGACGTTAAATAATTAAAAAAAAAATCACCACTCCCTTGAATCCGCCTTTTGCGCCTTCGCTACTCTTTCGCCTCCAGAACCGGGCAGTCAACTTAGTGTATTTTGCAAATAATCCGGATAATATCCGGATTGTTTTTATATCTTTTATTTCTAAATTTCTTCGAGTCATTCGCGCATATATATACGTGATCCACATTATATCTCAGCCGATCAAATCATTCTTTTGATACTTAATATTCACCGTTACATCAAAAAAGGATTTTTCGTTCGCGAATACTGGTAGCACGAGCAAACACGTGCTGACGTTAAATAATTAAAAAAAAATCGCCACCCCCTTGAATCCGCCTTTCGCGCCTTCGCTACTCTTTCGCCTCCAGAACCGCAGAGCCGGGCAGTCAAACTGACTAGTTTCGAAGTCGTCAGACGACTGGATTGCAATTAAGACCGGTCGAACCTGCCTCGCCGAACATCTTGCATAACCATTCGTGTGCGTTTCGCAGGATGCGCGCTCCTTTCCGCGATCGGATCGTCTCTCGGCAGCGCGGCGAACGAATGATCCCCTCGTTGCGCCAGACGGAAAGTGATCCGGCCAGTTCGCGGCGATTACACCTTTGCGCCATTCTCGATTGATCCTCTCGTTTCTCGCGCGGCCATATGGCCGGCGAATTAATTCTAAACTTGACAGGATCGAAGAAGAGAGCTCCGTAATCGCGTATTGTTGTAGAGAGTACAAAGCAAATATGATAAGTGCAATAGATGTGTAAATACATTGGCTGGAAATTTTTGAAACCTTATACGATTCCCTGTCAGACGAAATCTCACGAATATCTCAAAAAGCTACTGCAGAATTCTACAAATTAAATCGTGAGCAAGGTAATCTGGACGATATAAATAATATAAATGACGATGAGCCATTTGTAATCAAAAAATTATGCAATATCGCCAGTCAATCGATTTCTGCGAGCATGTCGCGATAACGATTTATTTCTAAAAGAAACTCAATCACAACATTCAAGGACAGCCTGTCTCTGTTATAAAAGACGACAGGTAACTATTAAAAACTGTCGACTCGAAATCGAAAAGCCGTGACGTTACGTCAGAAAAGGCTATATTATACCGACACGTGTATGTATGTATAAATATATATATATATATATATATTATATGTGTTTTCGTCGGGGTACCGGTCCTCCTTTCCCCGTCGTGCAACACGTGATACCGGTTGCTCATCCTCTCACTCTCGGCAGGAAGATGAGGAATATCGTGAGACGCCAGGCAGACGACGACGTGTACTTTCATCGAAACTGACAAGGGAACTCAATTTTACTATACAACGTCATCCGATGTCTCGCGGCAGATTTGTAAATAATTTTTCACGAGGTTATTCCTGTAACGTCCTTAGACGTGGATTATGAAAGCGCGCGCGCGGCCTGTTGTGTCAAACTTGAGAAAGTTTCCGATGTTCCGTGGATTCCAAACTTTTTCGTAGTAATGAGCAAAAGAAGACGGTGGATTTACGTAACGTTCAAAGAATTGATATTGCGACACGCCCACACGCGCTTTTCTCGTCAAATTTTAATTTCTGATCGAGCTGCAGCACAGTGTTTATTTTTTTTATTGCACTTTACCACGCAGTCAAGATTATTAACGTCTTTTTCTTCTGCAGCGCATAGTTAATATTTATATGCTTATCAATCATTCGGGTAGAACAGGAATCTCGAAGACACCGCTCGTCTCTCACGCGTTTTCCGGTACACGCGTGCGAACGTTTATCACGACGGCGACGGAGTTCCGGATCGTGCCATCAATTACCGAGCGGACTGTTACACGATTGCATCGCCGACGTGCATCGCACCCGCGCATCGCCTCGCCGCGCCGGCCGGTTGATGGAGCCGAGCGAGCATCTATAACATAGTCGTGAAAAAGGGAAGATGCCTATCGCTCGTCTATCAACGCGTATACCGAAGCGTACGAGCGATAATCGGCGACGCATCGCGAGAGGTGTCGCGGTGTGACCAATGGCGTATAGTCAAGACGCGCGCTGGACGTAATTATTCACGGTGCATTATCCCCCTTCCTCCCCCCCCTTACATTTAGTAAAAATGAAGGTATTCCCGATATTTCGCGCGTACTTCGTAGCCGTATAGTCGTAAGGAAAGGTCGAGTATTCGCGGAATTTCGAGCGAGCGAAGTCCGCATCTGCGCTCGAGACTCCGACTATTCCCGGCACGCTGTTATTATTTACGATTACTCAAGTACGCTATCCGCGAGTGGAATCCGTGAATGGGGCGCTCGTTAAAAACGCTATTCCGCGCCTCGTTAAGCATCGCCGGATAAAATATCCGCGCGATATGACCGGCGGCTGCCCGAGTTATACAGCCGCCGCCGATATAGCTAAAGCGACAGATAAATAGCTCTTGTTAATTACGCAATTTAATAAATTCATTACATATATTATCATGTTTCATTAATCTAATAAATTCCGAACGTAATCTTAATTGCGTGTTTGCTCGATCGGATGGAAAAAGACAAGTAAGGAAAGAATACGCAGTTCCGTATGATCCGCGGAATCTCGAATATTTCAAAATAATGAAACACACCGAGCTAGCCTTCTTGATTTATAGGAGCGATACGCTTTCGAGTGCATTGACTGCAATCGCCGCTCGACAATAATACGAGAACGCTACACCCTAAATAGGAAATTGCAGACTATCCGAGTAGCGGTAAACCGCGCTGCGAAAGCGGGGGAGAGAGAGAAAGAGAGGAGAGAGACACATCGTGTGCATTTGGAATCTAACGAAGTGTGTGGATTCTATGCGTTTTCCGCGTTGCATAGTTAACGAGCGGCGAGGAAACTATCAACAAAGGAACTACCTCCGCGCGCTGTCGCGTCATGACTCGGGGGGGGGGGG
>NW_012026890.1:3071668-3128544 GCF_000956235.1 Wasmannia auropunctata
GTAGGAGGAGGGGACTCGTTCGCGTAAGAAGCCGCGCGGGTACACACGTACTCGTGGAATACACGCGCGCGAGTGTACGTGCCTCGGCGTCTCGTGGAGCCGCGGCGTGGAGAACGGCCGTGCGCTCCGCACGGTGACGACGCTGCATCCCGGTGCTGCGAATCGCTCTCGAGGAGAAAGGACTTCGGCCGTCGGGTCACCGTCGTCGTCGTCGTCGTCCCCTCCCCCCGCGCGCGCCGGGACACCATGGGAAAAGATAACTACCAACGGCTAATAGGGTCACCGCGGGCCAAAGTTTACGGCGCCGGGCCAGCGAAAAATCGCATCGGGATTTCCCACATCGCATCGTCCGGTATCGACGTTGCAGATGCGGCTGGCGATGCGGCCGGGGGATCGGCCGGTTTAACGTTTGATAGCTCGGCCGATTAGCTCTCTCGGATGAAAGTCGAGATCGGTTTTGTATATACACTCCGGCTCGTTCGGCTCCGCTTATACATATACGGGAAACGCTCCTGAATATTCAAACGTCAAACTTGCTGACTAAATGTGATATTTACAATGGTATTTACATTATCATTAGCATATATTGATGCTTTTATGAAAGTTTATGAAAGTTTCTCATAAAGCCGATTAACACTTTGCCATGCAGCGCGATTATCGGCGGCCGTGCATTATAGGCATATACACGGATTAAAGAATAGCGGAAATTTGTACATAGTTGGTTACTAATTATATTCGCATTTCTCTCGGCGTTGCAATGTACCTTCAGAGAAAGTGCATGAAAAATAATTATAAAAAATTAACTAAATTATATATTTATATCACTAAATATAAACGTAAATCGTATTTATATATAGAAATAAAATTCTTGAACTAAAAGTGAAATTCTATTATTGTGTTATTAAAAGACATTAATTATTAACAATACAGATATTCAGACAGTATCTCGAAATTTACAAGGAATTTGAAGACGTAGAGATAAAGAAATAAATTACGGTAAAAACGATTTCGTAAACACGCGGCCGCGATTTCAATTTCCCGATAAGGGTACGACAAAAACCGGATCGTCTAATCGATCTCTGACCGCTTAATCAAGCGGTGATCGATGCTACCGGCTTACCAATCTCGGACGATCAGATACGAGGGGATCAGTTCAAGAAAGGTGCACGTGTAACGACGTTCTTTCCTGCGGTCATGTTTCGTCTCATCCGTAGATCTCGTATCATGCCGACAAAGCCCTATTAGGTACTCGCCATCGACTTGAATCAAGTACGGATCAGCAACGAGCTCCCTCACTTTTTACGGTAAAGAACACAAATTCAATGCACAGAATTATTGTACAATCTACTGTTTGCATTAATAATTGTCAATTTAATCAATAAATTGTTAATTATACGTACACATGTGTAATTATATGTATTTATACATATGTAATTGATTTTTAAAACCGAGGATTAATTATTCAAATTTTCAAAAAGAACGTGTATTTAAGTTTAAGTCAAAATAAATGGAATTGGTACAATGGGTATATGTGATATTTTTGTATCCGTTTTGTATTGTTTTTGTATTGTTTTAGGTTTTGACATGTTCTTTTAATTTTAATTAACTTCAACGTCTCAATGTTAATTTATTACGTCCGAATTTTATGAATTTGTTTTATTTACCTGTATTTTACTTATTGATTTTTTTTATATCTTCAACTGAAGAAGACTCTGTGAGTCGAAACGTATTTATTTTAACTTCTTGACATTAAACTATTTATTTATTAATTTGAGTCTTTTTGTTTTTTCGCTCATCCTTAGCCGATTCATCTTATATATTTTTATTAAAACACGAGCTAGACAGTATAATTAAATTATTTTTGTATTAATAAGTTTAATAAGTTTACTTGGCCACAATTATAGCATTGCAAATATTTTCCATTTCTGTTCTCTCTTTGATAGAAATCCAATCCTAGATGAAATTAAATGCCAGCGCAATAGAATAAAATATTACGAGCTATGCACTTACTGCATTTTATTATTGTTCGCTTCGGAAGAGCGTTCACATTGGCCGTTTTACCAGCTCGTCTCGTCAGATCGTACCAGCTCTCCTCCATGCAGCGTGAGACGTAACGTGGGCGAATTCGTGGCGGAAGTCAACGGACGGACAGGTAGATGTAATCGCGCGCGCGGATATCGTAACAGGTACCCTAATCCCATCCAGCTTTCTATACCGCCCGTGGCGAGGAATAGCTCGTCGTTCGTACGTCCGTATGTAGTGCGCGATTCACCAATGTAATTCACAATGCACTTCAGCAACTTCGACATTCGTAAAACGCATAAATTCATTATCGTCTCACGAACCATTATGTTACTTCACTAATAGCGCACTTAAAACATTATCCTTGTTGGATAAAAGAAAATAAGCCCAGTTAGTTAAAAAGAAAGAGAGATAAGATAGGAATGGCCATCGACACTAATCGTTACTCCGTTACATATGCCGACACTGTCGATACCCTTTCGATGTTACGGTAACAACGCTTATTTAATAAAATGGAGGTAACATCAGTTTATCGATAAACGATACGTTCGCGCTCATGTGTTTTTTTTTTCTATCTTCCGCGTAAGACAATTACATGACAGATCATTTCTCACGACTTATTTCACCTTCTCGCTTTTCTTCCAAGGACGCTTTTTCTATCAGCACGTAAATAGTCACGCATGTGCGTAAAGTGCAAAGAACAACCGCATGAATTATCGATTTTGTTGAACTTCTGGTCGTGCTTAATGGCAACTGTGCACCCTTTACTGCGCACTATCTTGATCTTAAGAGAAGGAAATTTACTGCTCGCGATAAAATTGGTCGTGCTAAAATAGCTAGACTTTACATTAATAGATTAGCTTTGAGGCAATGGAAAAGTAAGAAACTTTTAATGCGATAAAAAAGGTGTTTGGGAACGAAAAATTTCAAGGATATTATCGATTTTACGAAAAAATACGAAAACTATAGACGTTCTCGAATTTCGACTTTCTCCGATTATCGGATTATGACAAGACAATATATCTTTGGGCTTTCATATTCTCAAATTTTCACTTTTTACGATTTCTGTTGCTTAATGCCGCTCCACGTGCGCCGAACTTTCATCTTTTGGCACGAGCAACAGTCCCCCCAATCTATAGCTATAGTTTGAACTCTCAGCCGTAAAATTATTTTTTTTCCTCACTCGACAATTAGCGCGCTCTTAACAAATCGCGGCGATCGATCCTCTCTTAACTCGCTCCCCGGTCATTTTCTCCTTAATGTACCCCTCCGCTTAATAATCATGTATTGCGGCAAAGCACGTAACTTTCCACGATCGTTTTTTCTCTTTTCTTTGCACATTCCTCGTTCCTCCCGTACAGTTCGATAATCGCCGCCTTGTTTCTCGCTCGCTCGTGCTTCTGACGGAATTGTAAAGGGGGGCCCCGCGGCGGCGCGGGCGAAGCGACCACCTCGAAAGTTTCTGCGTGCGCGTGCTTCCTTGTTAATCTCGCCGGATGATTCGACAATGAATAATATCGTGAGCCCCGCCGCGCCGCGCCGGGTGACCTCGCGGCTTTCGGAATCAGAATATCGCCTCCGAGGAGGCGCCCGCGTAAGTTTCAAATTTATGAGAGTGATTAATTTTCCAGCCGAACCTCTTGTTCCTTCACACGCAACCGTGTTATGTCATTCATTGTCCGTTTCTCCTCCCTCCTCCCCCGCGTGCTTCCTTCTCTCCCGTGGACGCGTAGGCGAATGTACGCAATATATGATTAACGCACGTGAAATCGCGAATGACAAGAAGAACAGAGTGTTAATAAATAAAAATTAAACTTTCCCTTTTATATCTGATCAAGACGACTACTATCGAAAAAGATATATCGATAAGCTTTCATCATATATTTGGTTTTGCGTAACATTGTTTGCACTATAGGCATCTATAAACAACACAGTATAAAATATTTATTATTATTTTTAATCAAAGTTATATAACATTAGACGATTATCGATTTTCGATTTCGAATCGAAAAATCGCGGCGCTCGCCGAAAGTAGAAAAAAAATCCGCAGTCAATTCGGCTTAATCACGATGCAACGAGATATTAAACGTTTGCGGCCTCTCGAGTTATGTTTGCTCACATAACTCACGTACTAATGATACGTTTAAATCGCTACGAGGGAGTAATTACAGGGGGCACCGATCACAGGATGCAAGATGCCATACACGTGTGTATATGTATGTAACGTACATACATATCGCCGTGTATACACACCGATGGACACGGTCGTGTGTTATATAGCGTGTCGACGCACGTGGCATAATCCCGGCGCGCCTCTGAAGACAATCGTCCGTCAGAGAATGCAGTTAATCCTTCTGAACAGAGATCCCCCTTCTCTCTGCCAAGAGCGCGACAGGATAACGCGCTGCCGATAAGGGCCTGCGTGTCCCGGGCTGCAGATTGCGGAGCGCGGGTAATTATTATTGCGAAATGCAGTTGCAATGCAAGAGCGTTAGCCGCTCCGTTTGGGCTAGATTTCGATCAATGCACTGAAATATGTTACCTGCGTTTTAGAGAGTCAGATGCATTGCCCGGTATTTTTAGGCGCGCGAGATCTACTCGCAAAAAAAAAATTAGAGACTCAGATTTTCATTCTGTCGAAGAATGTTTCGTACGCTTAAATCATGCTAGAAGATATATATTTCGACGTTCAGAATGTATGATATTTAATTGTCAGGCATCTCAAGTATTTAGAATACAAGTGTTCAAAGTACAGCGAAATAACAAGCGGCAGGCTCGATAATGAATGGAGACATGTTAGGGAATGTGGGCATCGCGGTAGCCTGAGGCATACGGGTATCCCGGTGTGATTCTCAAGAGAGACAATCGCCTGTTAGCACGCACAGGCGAGACGTCTGATCGCGGCGTGCATTCTCTACTGACACGGTCGCAATGCGATGGCAGATGTCAGACAATATACGTCAGACAAAATCCAATACATCTTGCAAGAGTGTTATAATTATGTAAGAGATTTTTATTATTTTTCACGCGTAAATTCTCGAAAAATAAATAAATATAAAATATGAAAATATTATCGAAAATATAATCTATCACGTGGCTGGCGCGTGTGTCGCCTGCGTTTCACAATAATTATTATTCACACTCTGACCGCGATACAGCTTTTATTACGATGTATTATATTCTCGCGGATATAGAATTCTCAGCTTAACTTTCTTCTACTATCAAATAAATTTAAAAAAAAATGTATATATACGTCAATCATATTTATTATTTCGTATATTTTGATGTATTGAATATTCGAAAGTTAAATTATAGAATCGACTTCTGTTATCCTCGTAGCCAAAACAAAAACACTTGCGTTTTGTCGAGCAGCCGAGCGTTCGCGCGCACGAGAGAGGCACAAGTTACTGTCGCGGGCGTGAACGGTTGCATAATGTGCTGTATCGGCGCACGTGCGTGTTAGCGCTGGACCGTCCGCTACGCGCAATTAGACGCATGAGAGAGAATAAACGCGTGCGGCGATGCTAATTTATATCGGTAACGGTACAGCGCTACCGTACTACTCGGGCCGGTTCACCGACTTACTCTCGTCGCGTTTCATTATGTCGTTCATTATCGCTCGATATTAACGCTCGATACCTTATCGTGCTCACCCACATATAGGAAGTGCACTTTGATCGTGTGTCGAGATATCCGTAAGCAACGATCCGCGAGAAGTCACGGAATTTATACGTATTGCGCTTGATACGGATAATTATTCGAACTAGTTATCTGAACGTATAAATCCTTCAATAAATCAAAAATATAAAAGAAAGAAAAATTCGGATTCGATGTAAACAAATAAATTACGTTGAATTATTGTTCCAAGACAAATTCCATTCTGATGATAATCAAAGTACGTATATATCGCGTATTACATCTCGCGGCACGAGTATCCCGAGATTCAAGTTAAATATTATGAGATACCAGGAGGGGCGGGTTTAAATATAGATTCAATAAGGATCTACATTAAATGTCGAGAGCGTTGCGGCCCGGTTATTATTTTCTATGACCTATCGCGCGCGCCGATACAGAGGCCGAATCGATTTCTCCGAAACTTGCAGCTATATCGGCGGACGAATCCTCCCGAGATCGACGATTGAACTTTCTAAAGCATAGCAGCGGTCGCGCTCGCGCACACATGCACGCGCGGGCGCGCTCGCACACGTGAAGAACTAGACAAAAGCGTCGCTCCTACAATCTCGGGGGCCTGTCGTAATGCATGCGCGCGAAGACAATCGCCCGTCAGAATGCAGGTAGGGCGTCCGATCACGGAGGGGCCCCTCCGACACGAGCGCAATGCGAGCGCAATAGGCAACGCGCGCGCGCGCATGCGATAGGTGCAACACGATAAAGGCCCGCTGTGCATCGGCCACGCAGATTGCACTCGCGCGGCTCGGCGCGGCCTGCAATTATTGCGAAATCCGCGCCGGGGCACGCGTGCAACGCCGACGGCGGGCGTGAGAGATCGGGACTTTTCATCCGTCGTGCACTTTTCCTCCCCGTCCGAATTTTTGGAACAGCGCGAGAAGCCCTCCAAGTTAAGACGCATTTAAATCCGCACGCTCGAGCCGACACGTCCCCTCGCCGTTATAATCAGCTAGTCGCCCTGTGACGTGAATCGCGCGTTTACATCGGCCTCTCGATATGCATCTGATAATGCCGAGGTGATTAGCATATCTCGCGCGATAATATTTTTTCGGCGCCGTAAGTGATCTTTATGTTATATATAAGCGGGTATTTTAATTGCTCTTTCGTAAGTGAGGCATGGAGGGCAATGTAGACTTGAGCTATTCTTGTCAAACGCGAGATAATATATCTATATGCGAATGACACATAACGATTGCTTAATATGCAATGTCGCAGTAAATAAATTAAATTCCACTCGATTTCCATCGATATAAAACTCACGAAAGATTTCCATGTCAATAAAACTTTATCAGAGAAAATTTCGTGTCACGTTAAGAATATATATTTGATTACATTTGCAGGAGAAGAAAATGTATCTACAAGATATGTATACACGTTGATACATATAATTATTATAAATAGTACTGATGGCTCGATTACAAGGAGTGCATAATGACATAATATCCACGATGGAATTTACATAATAATATACAGAGGTAAACGGTTTTTTAATATACAAGATTAAGGCAATAACGTAAGTGTAAATTAAATTAAACGAGCGGCAAACGAGATACATATCTTGAGATAAAACGATCATAAATCGATAATTACTAAGCAAAACACGCACGTTCGCACAATCGATCAATCGCGTGGCAATTATCGCGTGGTTTCCGCGCTCCTCTTCGACGTCGGTGACGGTTACAAACAATACCGGGCAATTAATACTCCGGAATTGTCGCTTCCGTGGAAGGGGGATACGATCGCGGCGGGGCGGTCGATGCCACGCGCGTATACAGTGGAAAGCCGAAACGGAAATTCAAGCTCGGAGTCAATGGAGCGCAGTATAGGCAAAGTCAGAACCGGTTGCAGCGTTAGCTGTAATTGCTAACGTGCGCATTTAGACGAGGAGCGACCACGAGCCCGACCGATCGCGGCTGGGCTGCCTTTTCAGAGCGCACTGCCTGCACACTGCCGGGCGGCGAGCGCACGAGCGGAACGTGTGCACCCGCTGCGCGCCGAGTTAACCGGTTAAGCACTCACCAAATTTATTGATATCGGCCCAAATATAGTCATTATGAATTTTTAGAGGAACAGGATTAGAGCGAGATATACTGCGACGCATATCCTTTATTTCCCACCGTTTCTCATGCATTATGCATCTTATACGCGGTCTTCTCCAAAAAGATATAGCTTTCTTTCGGGAGATTGCGTAAACATCTGAGTGCGCGCACGCGCGCAGATTCTGCGGACGGATGTGCGCGCGGACTTTTGTCCCATAAATTTAATTTCGGCTGCGAACGGACGACTCGATTCGAGGAAGGATTTTTTGAAAAATGCTAATTGTCGTCGTTGCGTTTCGAAACGCGCGCGTGTACGCGCGACGGTGTCATCCATGCGCGCGCGCTCCATTAATATTTATATATATGCAGATCTATAAATACGTGCAGCGGTGTCCGCTGCGTGTTGAATTTATCACATCCGGATCTTTCGAAAATGTATAAAAAGTTATCAAATGCGAGTGTGCAGGCGTTTCCGTGTTGCCGGTCGTCCTTGCGCGACGTCGCGTCGTCGTCGCGCCGTTGCGCGTTGCGCTCAACGCGAAAGTTGCCGGAAATTTTCAATAGACAGAGGGAGGGGGGGTAGGGGGGAGAGGGAGAGATCGATACGCGATTTGTTTATGGTATTGATAGATAAGACAAATGCGGAAGCGTGTTTCATTACACGAACGCGGACAGAAGTTGTCCCGCGAGACATATTAATCGGCGCTAAGTCTATTCGCCGACAGTTCTTTTTCCCCTCCTTCACCATGTCCCCCCCCCCCCAATATGCGTCTGGACAACATGAAAACGCGATTTCAATTAGCGTATAAATCGGTGGTCGGTACACACACACGGGGGAAAAATTTATGCCAGATCCACGGCGCGGCGTTTTTCTGAATCCGAAATCGCACTTCGGAAGTAAATTTATTGCAGAAAAAAGATATGTCAACAGCTTACGGCATACGCGACGGATATTAATTACATTTATCACGCCTATTTGTTAATACTAGTTTCATAAATCATAAATAGATTCTCATCATTTTTTATCAGTCTTGCACAGTTTCTGGTATTATTAATGACTTATAAATGCAAACATGAATGTTGTATAAGTATTTCTATCACCAAATAATTTACGAGAAATTTATTTTCAATATTTCTGTAATCTCTTCTTCACATTTCTTCGCTGCCTTTGTTTTCATTCGTCTTCCGTTAAAGTTGTTCGAATTAAAAATTTAATTTTTAACACCCTTTTTTTCGTTGTTCTCATCAAATTTATGCATCTCCTTATACTTGCTCGGCCACCATGTGAAATATCTATTCAATAAAATTATTCACATCGTAAAAAAAAAAAAAGAAAGCATTTGCGCTTATTAGCATCATAGGCGAGTAAGCGCTCCTCTTTAAGCCGCGCCGCTTAACCGAAACGGTGAAGTCATAGAATCGCTAACGCCGGCGTCCTTGTGCCGGGTTACGTGGTAACGACGACGAAAATCGATGGTGTAGTTGGCAGTGGGTCGTCGCAGGATAGGCGAAACGTAGCGCGAAATGGGTGAAGGTGAAGGACACGGAGTGTGTGTGGCGGAGCGAGTGATACAGATATTCGGTAATCGTTCGTGGCGATCGTCCTTGCACTCGGTAGCCGATAAAAATCGATTCGGCGAAGTGACTGAAGTCGCGACGCTCGACAAGATGCGGCTAATGATGCGAGCGCACGATGATAACGATCTCAATGCGATTCTCGGAATCGCCGGGACAATCGAAGTGGCAGCGGAACGAGTGAGCGAATTTACAGGAAAAGCGGCCATTTAGTCTAACGTACTCGGCAATTTTGTTCAGATTTCGAATAATAGATATCGTCAACTATAAGAAAATCAATAATTTATCTTAAACATATATATATATATATATATATATATATATATATATTATATGTATAATTATATGTACATTAGTTTAGATATAATTGCTCAATGCTTTTTTTTTACTTTTAGTTTTGAGCTGAATACTCGAAACTTTGAATCATCTGACATTCACACTTTCAGGTTTCTCCTCTTTCCGCTTTCTTATCGATTTTTCTGACTAGCCATAATCTTTCTCCTATCTACTTTTCCTTCACCGCAACTCGACTTTAATCGGAAGATACATTTAATTTGTAGTTTGTAATTAATTTAACTTTATGCATTACTCTAATTTTTAATTTAACAAAGTGACATGTAAGATTTATTAAAATGTTTTCAATAATATGATATTGGCTGGGACTCTCTGTCTACATTTGTATCTCTGAAGGCGTATCTCTCAATTAACAATTTCACTAATAATTCATCATTAGAAACAATTGTGACTAATTGTAAATTGTCGCGAACCATCTTTACTACAACTAAACGAACGGTACAAAGTAAGAAAACGATGTCGTAGACAAACAAAATTTTCTCGATAAACTATTCTAATTAAAAAGTAGAATTTCTTGGAGGAGAAATGCTTGCTTTCGAAGAGTTAAAAGATCAAAGACTATTTATCACAGCTCGAACAGAAGGAATAATATTCAGCAATCAAGCAACAATTCTTCTAATAATCATTAAGGAAAAGTTATGATTGACAAATAAAGCTTTTCGAGAGAAACTTCCGTTCATCAACGGTATCTTTTCCTCTTCGCCCCTCCCCCCTCTCTCTCTCTCTCGTTTTCCCGGGAGAGGTACTTTAGCTAATTAAACGACACAAAGCAGAGAAAGCGGTATCGAATTACGATCCCGCGCTGCAGGTCTCCGTTAGAATACTCACGCGTGAGTTCGCGTGAGTTATTGGTCGCATTAATCAACCGCAGAGAGGAGGAATCAGTCGCGCTCGCGCACGCGTGTGCAAGCCAAGGGGAACAGCTGGCAGGTTCGGCTCTCAACGAGCTCATTTGCCGCGCACGGTGCGCGGCGCGATGATCCGCGCGATGTGAGGAAGACGTCGGGACTGATTTAGATTTCTCCAAATACACACGCGGGACAGAGTCGATTATGAGAGCGGCGGTAATGCGGCGCGATTTATGGGCCGTCATTTATCGGCCGCGGCATCGGCCGGCTCTCCGCGCCACGAATCAACGCGAATTACGGAGCGCAGCTGTCAAAGTCGCGGCTCTCCTGAGGTGCGCACATCTGTCGAAGAAGAGGCGCGCGCACTTGCGCAAAATCCCGCCGCGCTCGATGAGCGCCATTAATTAGCGGCGCGATCTGCGTAAATTGAGACATACAAACGGCGGGCGAGGGCGGGAGGGGGAAGGGAGGCTGTCGATGCCTGTCAAGGGACTCCGCAACGTCTCCTGCAGATGAGGCGAGTGACGGCATGAGCAACGAAAGCGCAACGAGAGAGCCCCATGTTCGCCATGTGCGAGGTATTACGCGAGCATTGCGCGAATCGCGGACCACCGCGATTGTTGAAGAAGTGCTCTTCATATATTCGCGCATTGACAGGGCGGTCTTTACCGCTCCGTGCAGTCCTTTCCTTACTAGCCGTGGTCTAAGCGACGCGCTCAATCGAGTGGTGAAAGTGTAAAAATCAGACCGGAGACATGGAATCGGCCGCATGCTGCACGCGCTGGAAAATATTTACACGCCGCGCTACATTATATACGCAATATTGTATCTATTAATATGGATGCGAATAATCAGTTATCTCGATAAATGCGTCGCTATCTCGCGCAGCTATTCTCTCTCTCTCTCTCTCTCTCTCTCTCTCTCTCTCTCTCTCTCTCTCTCTCTCTCTCTCTCTCTCTCTTGCGCATTTCTGCAGACACGCGCAAAATCTGAGTATATAATATAATATACGTTTTGAATGGAATGCAATAAGATAGGCGCACTGCCTATTTCCACGGACGGCGAGATAACCGATATGATTAATAGTCGTTGCTACGAAGCAGAGCGAGAGATCTGAGTAACGAGCCCGCCGCGGTCCGGACGTTGAGGAACTCGCGATGATGGCTGCGAGAGGAGCCCGTGGGTCACGGCAGTTCATAGATCATCACTAAGCGACGAGCTGAAAGAAGAGAACGCCACAGGCTGGAAACTCCGAGGACCGGCGCGGACGCGCGCGGCTTTCGGGGTCGATCTGCGGGATCGATTTCGATTTCTCCTTGAAATTTCTCTATACGTTGCGCTGTCTCCTGGACGGCTATAAGACGATCGACAGTCTAGACATAATGATCAGAAAAGATAAAAAGAGAAAAGAGCGGAAAGATAGAATAAAAAGAAACGAGAGGTTTACAAGTCCAAAAGAAGAATAGAGATGAAGATATAGAGAGCAAAATGTGAAGCTAAAGAAATCAAGATTGATAGACTTTTCGTCTATATTTCTGTTTCTTCTTCTCTCTATTCTGCTTATATGATTTTCCGCTTTTCCTCTTTTTTCGTCTTTTCTAATCTATGCGTGGAAATATCAGTACAGCGAAAAATCATGGGAAATGGATCCAAAGGAGAAGCGAGAGAGCGCAGAAACGGGATAAGCAGCGCATGAGAAGAGGAAGAAAAAGACGCGATGGAGAAAGTAAGACAGCAGACAGGTCGAGGATAAAAAAGAGGAGCTGAACCAATGTACGTGTGGTCGGCTCGGGAGGAAAGAGAGAAAAGAGAGGGAGAGGTATACAGACGAAAAAAAGAGGCGAACGGTAAAAAGGAAGAGCGAGACACGGGAACTGGCGGATCGCGTAAACATATGCATGCGTGCGTGCGTGCGTGCATGTCGACGCGATGGATAGGATCTCTCTGGTTTGGTATGCGCCGGGGTTACAACCGATACGCGACATCCATATCGTGATCGGAAACGGAGCGCCGCAGGTCTCGTGACCCCGAAATTGCCGGACAGAAAAAAGACATCTGATTGCAGAAAACCGAAATAGTAAACCGAGAATTCTGCGCACAGAATCTATCTTTCCGAAAGGTGGAAAACGTTTCTTTCGCGCGTTAAATCAGATTCGTTTTCGGTCCGATTCGTTCCCAGCAATAAATACCTCGTAAAAGGATATGTTAAAATTTTTCCAGTTCAGATAGACGTCGGCAAAGCTCGCGATATTAATAATAACAATTTATTTCATAACAGATGGATGTGCTAAAAATTGCAAGCATTATTTACGATAGCAAATGCGACAGGTCACATGAAATCGTAATGAAAATGTGTCAGATGTAAAATTAGAATTATCAAGCTGACCCAGAATATACCTATATATTCAATAATTTCGTAAAATATCTAAATATTAGACATTAAGATAGTAATATTAACGTGATACCAAATCAATTATTTTTGCTCGTCTATTACAATGTCTATCAATAATTAGATAATTAATTAGACAATCACTTTGAATGCAACCAAAAGCTCTCCTATAAAAGATGAATATTAAAAGACAAAAGTAACTTAATAAAGTAACTTATTAAAGGATCCGAATAATTTACATGAATAAATCTTGCGATTATTAGCGAGGCATAGCCAAGAGCGTTTATCATATACACCCAGCAAATATATACCTACAAAAAGACATAACCGCGTATATATCATCCAGCGATGAGAGTAGCATCGCTTGCACTTTATCTAGTAGCTGGCGGAAGTTACGGCGGAAGCCGACTGGGGCGGATTTTCGGTGAAACATGGATTTGTTCGTAAGCCACGATCTCTCCAAACGATCGGAGGTACCCGGGACCGTTCGTTCGTACACGAGCGGCGTAGCGTGCGACGGCGACGGCGACGGCCGAGTGATTTAGCCGTCGTTAGATCGAGGTCCGCATACCGAACAACTGTGTGTGACCGAGTCCGCGCGCGGGGTGACGCGACGTAAGTATCGGGGACCCCGTTGTGTTGGGGCCACGAGGCCTTCAAGGCCGCCGGGCTCGTAAAGCCAATTCGTGCCTCTCCCTCACGTCGTCGCCGCCCGCGCCGCGCCGCGAGACGGATTTCCAACGCGTGGCACGAGAACGAATGACGGACGCCTCCGCTCCGCGATCCGCCCGGCGTGGTGTTGTGCCCTTATCGCCGCACCATTGTTACGCGAGTGAGAAGCTACGTAATATTTGAGCGTAAAGAAAATCGACTGTTCTTTTACAAACTTTATTCGGAAGTATATGTTCCTTACAAGTCAACAATTGAGAATTGACTATTTTCGATCAAGATCTTCATTTGGATTTAAGTGGTGGAAGATTTTGTAAAACTAATAACGCATTCTAAGACGGAAAACATTATCGATTGGCACGATTTCTCGTAGAGAAAAAAAAGCGTAAACACTAATTATGAGATACAAAGATTTCTTTGATTAGGCATCAGCCATTAAGATAAGAAAGTCATAAAGGGCCAAGGTTTATGGGTTTATTTAGGGTAGGTTTGTTAGAGTATTGACTGTAGAACTGTTAGAATTTAAGAATTGAAAGTATTAAAATCAAATAAACACGCGTGTTGTGTCATTCATATCGCGGTATGTAATAACCACGAAATTTATTGGCCCCTTTCCGAAGCATGGCGAATATTTGTAGGCATATAGCGACTCGCGTGTGACAAGTGCTCTCTTTCAAATTAATTCAACGCGCGTTAAGCTAATTAAATCCGCAATTTTTTTACGGATGTCAAGGAGAAGAGAGGAAGGGAAGAATCAGAACTGAAGGAAAAAAAGTTTCATTTCTAATTTAAAATATTTTATAAGTAATATGTTGTGGGAGGCTCTCATCTTTGTCGGGCGAAAATGGAAAAAATATTCGAATCAAAACGAACTTATCGAAGTCGAACGCGTTCTCCAAGTTTTGGAGGACATTATATGTCACCCGATAATTCGATGAATGCCTGCAACATTACGCGACTTTAGATTAAGATATCCAGAAATAATCTTCGACGATCGTTCAGAAATTGCCGTGATGCATAGATGGTTTTCGACAAATGACAAAAATAGGAAAGGATAGTATAATTTTAGCGCACGTATATTCGCGAAAATATTTCTAAATCAAACAGAAATTATTCAACAGCTGTCTATGACTGATTATCGTAAACATTATTTGTGTTTTACGATAAATATTAGAGACACTAAATGTTTGAAGAATAATTGCTGCAGTAAAATTGAAACCGTGTTGTACCGTAGACGGGCTCACTGTTCACCGTGAACATTTTCAGCCAGGTCGAAAAGGACGTCAGTATACTCATCGTCTCGCGGAATACCCAAATAGTAGCGATTGCCCTGGCAATCGGCCAACGGCCAACTTTGCCGTCACTCGTGCCGAATTCACCGGCGCATTCCCCATCGATTCTTCATCCTTCCTCCCGATCGAGCGGACCAACGTCCTTGTTGCTTCATCGGCGGCGCGGTGGTAACACGCGGTTACATAAATATTTTCATAATTGACGCGTGGAGGACATATGTAAACAAATGTAAACCCGCGCGAGATTCATATGGAGATACGCCAAGAGAATCTCTCGGAGACGTAATATATATGAACTGCGCGATGATTTATTTTACAGCGAGACCACACTTTTGAAAAACGCAATTTTATGGCATACCTGGGAAAAATACTTATAAACTGAGAGCTGTAACTTCTTTTTGTGAATCAAACGTAATATACGTTGTTAAATAGGCTAATATGTGTGTTTTATGAGAGGTAATCCTAACAAAATTATAATGAATAAAAATAAATCTCCAATACAATTTTTTTTCACGATCGCTTCCTTCGGCTTTCAGGTCATACAGTGACACCGGTCGTTCCGAGACACGGGCAGGTTACTAATAAAATTACTAGTCGAGAATAATCCTCGCGCGCCGACGGCATCCATGTTATTTCGGTCTGATGGACTTGGATCGGGGGTTGGAAGGTTAAATCTATCCTCGCGCACTTCGATAAATGGTCCATTAATGAATCGGAATGGCGGAAAATGTCGCGTCTTAAAGTGGAGCGCGAGCCAGGTATTCCGCGAAATCGATTCGCGGTCGCTGGCGCAAATCAAGTAGCCGGACACACGTTCGAGACCAGGGCCGTATTTACGTACACCTGAACAGCTAAAACGGGCTGCAAAAACACGCTGTACGCGTCGCGAGGGACACGACAGGTTTAAGTCCGCCAGTGCACGCCGCGCGGAGGGAAAACGGAACGGCACAACGTATCTGATAAGTTGTAGCTCTCGTGAAAGAACCCGATCATTTTCACCGACCGGTCTGGGAAACACGGCGTGCTAGGTCGATGTTAAAGCCCAGAGACTTTAATGATGCTAATTAAGACGTCTGGTGCAGCGAGGAAATCGCACGAAAGATTTCACTTAGGTGGCTGATTTCATCCATCTAGGCAAAGTTAATGCGGACATTTAATAACGTTAAGACCCAATGTCGCTCGTAAATTTGCTCAGTCTCCAACGGGATTCAGAATAATCACGGTGAATATTAATTAGAGTAATTAGAGAAGCGTAATAAAGTAGAGGGACTTTTAGAAAAACGTTTTTCTTATCCGTCCGGAGGATCGCGTATCACGCGACAAATACGCAGGCGAGAACGAGCGGTTCGCGAACGAACAAATGAGCGATTCGTGCGCCAAGTATCAGCTATACTTAGGCTGTAATTACTCCGGAAGTTGTAATATTAAACGCTATGCCGCGTTACAATTTTAAAGCAGCGATAATTTTTGCACGTCGCAGTCTTTTTTAATTGCACGTCCTTTCAGAAAATTGCGCGCGCTCAAAGATTAGAAATATATCACTGACCAGAGGTTTTTCAGATCTTTTTCTGGAAATCCATCGTAGACTTCCAGCATCATGAGTATCTAGAACAAACACATATTCAATAGGCATCTCTCAACATGTCTCCTCTAAAGTATTTTAAAATATTTTTTACGTTGCACTTATTATTATCTCAACATCGCTCCGTGATGTAATTTTATCTCTACAAACGAATGCTTAAACGCACGCGGATCTATTAACAGGATTAACAACTAAATTCAAGCAAATTCGAGAGTAAATTGAGAGACAATTGCAGAATTTGTAAAATACGTCACGCGGAAATTCTGTCATCGGTGCATTGACTTTTCAACGGATAAATAAGCAGCGACACGATGGCAAAATTCCAATTTCGATTCTAACGTCAGCAACATTCACGGAGACGCCTCGCGAAAGCGATCAGCTGCGCGTCCACCTGTTAAAAGTCGCTCGATATCGCGGCGCTCTATCCGCTTTAATCGACGGCCTTACTCTCGCCCCCGTTATAAATGCGCGCACACTAACACACACTCGTGCCTCCCTCAGTGTGGGTCGTCAACACACAGAGAAAACGGCGACCGCCGATATTCACCCTCTCCCTCCCTGCCTCTCTCCCTCCTCCTCCTCCTCTTCCGCCCTCCCGCTCCTCCGGATCCGACGCTTTACACAGCTGCTTCGCCTCCCTCGCTCGCTATACCACTTATACATATACTTCTCCACCCGCCGCCACCCTCTTTCGCGGCCTCCTTCCGCCGCGACCAACCCCGCGGCCAATAATGACGTCATACTGCGACGTCGTCTATGACGTCACCGTTGTGCCGCAGTTCCGTTCATCGATCGGGCAACCCGCGGGGTCGCCGCAGGGGCGGCGGAAGAGACGCGTCGGGGCGCACTCTCGACGGCCGATCGGCTTGCTTTCGTTGTGACGACTTCGCTTGTGCTTGCATTTCCAACGGCAGCGGGATCATCGCGGCCCACGCCTCTCCATTATTTTTATTGAGCGTGCGAGTGACGTAACGTGTCGGCGTGAAGCCCGCCGACGACATATCGGAGGGCCGCCGGTAGTCCTAAAGTGGACGGCCGGAAGATGTACATGTGTATATAAGACGGGAAACTACATTGTAAAAATCGAGGGAAAACAAAAGACAGGAGTGATGATACGCGTGTCAAGACAATCCAACTGATATCATATCATAGTGAGGTAATCAGAAGATAAATAAAACGAATGAGAGCGCGTAATCAGATAAAACGAAAGAAATGAGCTTAAATTTACTTTGACTTTGAATTACGAATTTTGAATTGAATTGATAAGGAGTACGATACTTTACAAGCTATAACGCGTGTAAAGACGTTCGTAGCATGGCATGTGGTTTGTGCATCGCGATACGCTGTAATGTTTATACAGCGCCGTGGAATCCCTCGTCCCTTATATCTTATTCTTATATTTCATCGTGTCCCGACTCTCACGCGATGGCGATGGGTTCACGGTCAACCTGGTCGCGCCCTACGCGAGCTCCGATTCCGCTAAGGTCATTTAATTAACATTGTCGTCGTCCGTTTCGCAAGCATGTAACGAAATACTTCCGCCTGCCTGCTGTATCCCATGCATCACTTACACGATAATTGAAAATTTATCTAAAAATATTACGGCAGAATTTTGTCTTATTATGCTAAGTACACGTTTTTCAAGTAAATACATGTATTATTCTCTTTTCGCAATTTTTTATCGTATGCGTCCATCCACCCATGTATTTCGCATAGATATTTTAAAATTCTTACACGTGCGAAAACGCGCGCCGAAAAAGAAAAACGGATAATAAATTTAATTAACAAATTTCTTCCGCGTTGCACCTTCTGCAGGCGACGTGAATGGAACCGTCAGACGTGGGCAGAAGTGAAGGAAGCCATCTCTCGCACGGCTTCCCGATTCCGGTCAGCCTCTCCCGCTTTCGTGCGTGTTGACGTAATATTAGCAGAATTATTATAAGCGCTCATGTTACGAAGAGAGAGTCTACAGAAGGGCTGATTGGCTGAGCCGCTTCTGCCGCTTGCGGCACGAGGCGCTCACGATAGTGTTCATCCCCCGTCCTACGCTTACCGACGCTTTTTCCTTTTGCCTTATTTAGATCTGTGCGACGTGAATGAGGTCACTAAAAAGGGAGCACGAGGCTCATCCGCGGAGGCGAATTTACGCAATTTTTCGATTACGTCGTCCCTTATTTATTTCTACGAGAGAGCGCGTATTTTTTTTTTACCGGCACGTCTTTTACCATCGCAATCGAGTTGTTCTTATCTCCGCTATCGATTTTGTAGTATTTTTACTTTGCGTTTACGTTTATGCGAATATATATATATATATATATATATATATATATATTCCCAAATGTGATATAATTTCCTTTTTTTTTTCATTATTTCACTGATTGTGAATTTGCTATATGCGTGCAACACTCAAGCATACGAGTTGACATCTATAATAAAACTGATTAGACACGAGGAAAGATTCGCAAAGGACTATCACTCTTCGCTTTCCGATCTCTTACTTCTCTAAGAAAAGAAACACCGTCGCATTATGTATCACTGCCAAGGATACGAGAGTCGTGACTAAAGTTACTTTACGCGAAACCGAGTTATTTCAACTCTGACGCCGCTTGCCAGGATTTGTTGTCCCAGTGTCCTTGGAGTGCACGAAGAGTCTGACGCGGCGTTATCAATTGTCATAATGTAGCGCGCGATTTTTAGGATTGCGCGTGTTCTTTAAAATTGACAAATGTTATCGTCCATTAATAAAATTGACTATAAAGTGTATAAAATTCTGTCTTATAAAATGTTATAAAAATTGTTTATAACATTTTGTAAGGTAGCTACTTCAAATTAATAAAAAAAATATATTTCTTATACACATACGTTGTTAAATATATGGAATAGAATGTCTGGACAAAACTTTACTGACAACTTTATTTGCATTAAGTAATTAAGAAGTTTAATGCAAGAGTAATTCAAGCGCATAAAGCTATCCTGAGAGAAAGAGAAAAAGAGAGAGAGAGAGAGAAAGTACGATCTTAGAAATCACAGACTGATCTTGCATGCACAAATGTCAATTTGTAAAAGCCTATTCTGTTCGATGTGTTCGGTAATCACCGTCCGTCCGAATCGAATTAGTATGGCCGGCAATTAGCAGTTCGACGCAGGATGCTGCACGCGTGTCGCAATGTTTGCGTCACGCATCGCTCCGCGTTTATCCGCGTCAGCTTTTAATTGAAATCCCTCTTTCGCTGCGCTCGCGGAACGCATTAAGCTGATCTACGAGCCCGCAGAGCATAGGTGACACGCCGTTTAATATCAATGCAAAAAAAAGCCGTCGGCCTCCCTCGCCGTCGCGACCTCGTCGAGGAATGCCGCGGGACACAGTTGTCTCTCAAGCACTGTCGATTATAGAGTGAAAGAAAGAAAGAGAGAGAAAGAGAGGGAGGGAGAGAGAGAGAGAGAGAGAGAGAGAGAGAGAGAGAGAGAAAATTCCAGCCGGTACCAACTAATAAATTCCGATACGCCGCCGCGACGCGCGTTGACGCCATTGATTTATCGTTCGTCTTAATCATTGGAGAAGACGATGTTGAAAAACGAGAAAGAGAGGGAAAGAGGACCCTGACGACTGTGGATAAATTAGCACGAAAGTCGGCGTTTTACTCACTTTATTGCCGTTACAACAGAGTTATATTTACACCGACAGGTTACGTAAATATTGCAGATCGCGCGATGTAAAAGTTGTCCCTTCGCGGAGAGATCATCAAGATGTTCATCATTTTGCTGGAGTAGACCTCGCGGAAGCGTACAATCGACACATGACGGCCAACGGCGGCGAAAGATCAATACCTATTATCCCTCATTATCAGTCGCGCGATTCAGAACGTATTTCATGTCTCTCGATTTCAGCCGGAACTAGTCCGGCTGCATTCTCGCGCGGCACATCGCGTAATCGCGGGATCATTATAGCATCATTAACGTGCGACCGTTATTAATATCGTCATAATTCATTCACCGTTTTTTTTTTAATCGACGCGACGAGTTTGTCAATCTGAAGGACGACGATCGCGAAAATGCACCGCTGCTAAAAATGTGTGTGCGTGTGTGTGTTTCCTAAATCTCTATTGCAAAATTATGCAGTTTCGAGTTTCGATATATAAATATATCGAATAAAATTAAGTCATTTGCTTGATAAAATATTTATTTAATTAGCATTTTTTTTCTTTGAGATTTTTGTCTAAAACGCGTTTAAAATAAGATATTTAGAAAAAAGCATTAATAATGAAACATTAACAATACATTACAAATGTATATTAAATATGTATCGAGAAAGAAACTATCTTCTTACGAAACTGCAAAAAATACTTTCTCGCGTTTAAAGAAAAGGAGATGATCCGGATATGGATTAGAGGAGGCAGGGAGAATTGCGGGTGGAGCAGAGCATAAATATTTGAAGATAAAAGTGAAAGCCCGCGAAGTAGGTCGTCGGATGAAGGTGGTACGTCATCGTCGCGGGATTATCGGCGACATTGCACGATCGATAGCACGAGAGAGGCGTCACAGCGCACGGGCGCGCGATAGCCCGATCATCGTCTCATCTTCGTCGAATTCGCAGCCTCCTATACAGAGACACCGTATGGAAATATTTGATTTGCGCGTTCGTTAAAACCAACCGGATTACCGCGTCGAATCAATACGGCGCGCTTCGTCAGTGCCACCGCGTCGACCATTCTCATGTACCTATATCCCGATATTCTCTCTCGTTTCCACGCAAGCTTAGAAATAGCCTACTGCTAGACTCTAACGTCGAGCTTAAAGCGGGCTCTTCATTTCCTCCCGCGGTGGCACGCAAACTGAGGTGTACACTTGGGAAACTTTAACGGCCCAGAGGTCACCCTCGATAATAAACCGTCCGTCGAGTTCAGTCAAGTTCAGCGCAAAGTGTTACTATTAAGTTACTACTAAGAGTTGAGGATTACTCTCGATCTCAGCCTCGATGCGACCTGAAGAGAAAATTCGCATGCGATAAAATAAAAAGTTAAAAAAATACTTTTCACGGAATAAAAATCTCACTCGTTTCTCTCAGCGCTTTGATATCTCTATAGGTATTTCTATACGTTGATCGCGCGTCGTCAAGCACGGGAATTAACGTGTCGTTACAGAGACGAGAAATTAATCGCGGACTAAAAACGCGGATTCTTCCCTATGCTCGCAATGTGTTATCCTTCGGATTTCGTTCGATCGCCCGATTCGATTTTTGGTTTTTCCTTCCACGCTGGTTATTCACCGACGCACCATTTCTGTGTTGTCACCGGCCGGCGCGCGCAAAAAAGCTCGCGAGGAAGCACGTGCGCCGGCCGCCAACAGATGCGGCACGCGGTGCATGTGGATGTCCCTCACGGCGCTCCATCGCGCATTACTGCACAGTGACATCATGGGAAAATTACGCTCCGTATTGCGAAAGATATTACGTTTATAGCGCGACGGAGTGTCGAGATTGCGCAGCTGTTGTATTCGTAGAGAAATTGCACGCTGCAATGCGTTTGTTCAACGCACGCAAATTCAGACGTTAAATGTTCTTCGAAAGTCAACGTGAGAAAATTCTCGTGTCATTCTTCCTTCGAAAGTCCTCATTGTCAGCGGATTATTATTGTTACAGTTCACACGTTACGAAGCATATGTATGCATAAATTAAAAACACTATATATACATATACATATACACATATAAGATAATTTAAAATAGTAATAATAATATAAAATACACATGAAATAAATGCAAGCAATGATGAATAACACAATAAACATCGAATGTTTATATATATATATATATATATATACACATATATAATATGTCGAGATTACTATTGACACACGAAAGCGAATTCGTTGACATCTGCGTATCGAGACATTTAACCGATGTTGGCAAAACAATTACTTATCAGATCTCTCTTTCTCCCTGTCTCTCTCTCTCTCTCTTTCTCTCTGCACTTAGTATTAGCAACGGATTGCAAACGTTGAAAGATCAATATTTTGGTAGCGGTTCTCATGCCGCACGTCTATCGCGTGTGTGCAAATTCGGCGCGATTAGTTCGGTCGATTGTTTACTTGGCGAACTTGTTCTACTTGACAATTGTCCGTAGGCGACGCGTACAGAATTACAAATTTCGAATAGTTCCATAAACCGATGCTGAATCAAAGTCAAAGTAATTGATACATAATTGGCATTTAAATTTCGTGTCGGCAAAAAAAACGTCCCCTTTATTCACACTTAAACACTTCAGAAAAATATGATTGATTATTACGATATTAATATAACAATTCTACAAAAATAATATTAGAATGCATTCACATGGAACTGTATTCTAATTCTCCGTTGATTATGCATGTGTTCTCCAATGAAATGAAATAAAATCTTTCTAATGCAAATTTGTGCAACTAACAATAAGTGCAAAGACAGTTTCTGCTGTATCTATCAAACGCACGTAAGCTGTTTCCCCCTACTCGACATGCGATGAATTTTCTTTTCTTCGCATTTTATTTTCCTCGACTTGGCACTGGTTGGTCCAGTTTTTCTCGTCACTCCATTCTGCAAATTTCTCGCTAGCACTTCTATCTCACAGCAACTGCATTGTATAATTTCATTGCGTATCCTGCAAACCCGTTCGCGTTGCTACGAGAGATCTGACGCAGTGCACCGCCCACTATATGCGACACACTATGACAATAATGCACATTCTCGGGCATGAGGCTAAACTCCGCTAGAAATATCCGACCTGAGTGTATTAATCAGTACATTGAGAAATTTTGCGACTCATGTTGAGAAGTATCTCACTCGCTCCGAAAAACACGACCTAGATTCATCCTCAGGCCTCAATGAAATTATTCTTTTAACAGCAGGAAATTCGAATAGATAGTATACTGCTATTTTCTTTATTATATTTTTATCACTCTTAATATTTCTATATATCTATATATTCTTAATACATCCATAAACAATGGATAAATAAAATCAGATTTATATTATAAACAGTATAAGTATATTAGCTTATAGGATACGAGTAAGATTATAGGATTATATAAGCTGTCAGCTATAATTATATCCTTATCTTGCGTATAAACATTAAAGAAAATTTCATGCTAAAAGCTTTTATATAAGAAGTGTAACGAAAGAAAAGAAGAGTAAAAAAGATAACGAATCACCGACGCAGCATTATAGAACGCTGTGGAGAACCAGTGCAATCTAGTTTGAAAGCCCAAGCACCCCTCCACTCTTTTGCTCTTATAAAGAAAAATCCGTCATTTTTTTTCGTTCGCTCAATTTTCGCCTAGCCTAGAATGGGTTTGCGAGAGCTTTTTTTGCGGTCGTTCACCAAGTCAATCGCTGTCCCGATATTCACGATGATCGCGACGCTCGCGATCGGCGGCGTCGTAGGTATATACGCGCCGTCATCGGCGACTTGGCGCGTCTTAGCGTGCGTTGCTACAACCCTTCCTCCCCGACGTCGTCGCTGCGGCGTCCGCGTCGCGGAGTCACGCGCGCTCGCAATCCCGCAGAGCGACTCGCCTCACCGCCGGCTTTAAATTTAGACGCCGGTTATTACGCGAGCAGGCTCGTGCCTCGACGCAATCTCGACGACGTCGCTTCCCCGGACGCCCTCCGTCGCGACGACGGCATAACCGCGCTGTTTCCCGGAAGCGATTGCGAAACGCGGAGGCTATACGGAAATCACGAACATCAGAATGCAAAAACATTCACGTGTCAGGGGTGAGCGTTGCGACACGTGATCCGTCCAGGCGCACACCGGTAATCCATTTTATTAAATTTTCAACGTAGAAACTAGATATTATTATATTATTTAATTAATTATTGTAATATTTAATTAGCTGTTAAAATGTTATACCGATATAATTAATTATAAAGTAAGTCCGTTGTTTGAAGAATAAACACTTCAAACATCAATTATGTGATATTTAAAGTAGACAATTACAAATTGTAACTTGAAATATCGCATTAATAAATGTTGTTGTAATTAAAACGTGTAGAAAGAATTAAATCTAGAGGAGGTGAAGAATTTAGCAGGAGTACAAATCTTCAGAAATCTGAAGACAAAAAAAAATGGAAAAACTCAATTTAAGAACCACTTCATTTATTTAAAGCGAATCTTGAAAGTTGCAGACTTCCAGTCGCGAAGTCCTTCAATTTATCTGTTTTTAATTTTTCAATCTTATTATCATAATTTATAACCTTATAATCATCCCGCTGTTAGCGCGTTTCGTGTGAATTTCTAGTGAATATTACATTGTAGTTGTTTAGTTTAGCAGTAAAAACGCATTTGCAAAAGAAGTTTTCACAGAAAGCGACGTACACGTACTTGCGTGCGTGCATTTCATTAATTGCATAACGTTTGATTCGATTTGACGCCCGCCAATCGATCGCGACGAACATCCGCCGAAATCTCCGGTCACGATTTAACGCAGAAAAACGCGGTAGTGTGCAAGAAATTTCTAAACCACCCCCACCGAGACTTCGCGCGTTCCGTTGAATCGACTTCTGCGCGATCGATACGACACAACTGCATATATCGTATCGCCGAGTCACAAAAACGGCAAGGTGTGTCGGATCGCGACGATTACCTGCCAACGAAATCTGCTCGAGGAAATACCGGGCCATCAATCAACGATTTTCTGATCGCCGTCCATTTATTAAAACAAGGTATTACATGCCCCTCGTTACGATAAACGTTCGCAAATGAGAAACTCGTCTGTTCCGTTATGTTTATTTTACTCCTTGTTCCCATTTATATTATTTTAAAGTCATGCTGAGAATAGGACGCAACGAAAGTTTCATTAATTAAAGAAGGCTCAATCTCGAATTCATTAAAAAATTCATGAATAAAAGTAACAATGATAATTCTGGGACACCTACATATCATATAGTGAAATCAATTTTGCATTTATCTTTAAATGAATAGCAAAACCGATAATTAATAGTAAGCAAAAATAACATGTTTGTCACTGCAAAATCAATATTTTAAAAATACATGAGTTCTCCTTAACATGAGTTTCAATTTGCCCAATGTTATAAAGTACTTTAATTAATTAATTAACTGGAGATACCATTAATATTAATAGCGACAACTTGATAATTACTTTTCCGTTAGTTGTTATAAATGTGATACAATTGCCGTATAAAACGCTCACGATCCCTCGAGCGGAACCTTTCATCCCCTCTTGTGAGAGTGAAGAAAGAAAACTAGTGTGGGGGGAAAACAGCAAATTCGTTTCAGGCGCTGAAAGGATTAAACCGCAAACAACAACAGCGCGAGGGCTTCCTTACCGGAAGAAGTCGCTTCAGGCGAGCCGTCGTCGTCGGAACTGTGCGATGTCGCGTTCACCTTGCCACGGTCGATCGGGGCATCTCTCTCTCTCTCGCGCCGCGATCGAAACGGAGAACGGATAAGTACCGGTACCGTGGATGACGGACAGCTGGATACCGGAAGCCGCGCGGAAGCCGCGTGCGAAGGCAGGTGACGGCGAGAGCAAACTGACGGAGGCCACGTGGAGGAGGAAGGTTCGACCGTCACTGAAGCCGCGTCGTCCGTCGCCGCCGCCGCCGCCGCCGCCACCGCCGCCGCTGCCGCCGCCACCACCATCACCACCACCACCTCCTCCAACGCGGCGGTAACGACGTCGACGGCGTCGACGACGGCGGTGCATGACGCCCGAAATAGCGTCGTCCTTGGCGGCGAGCATGACGTCGTCATACCGCCGCACGGTCGATGACGGACGGGGGCGGCGTTGTGACGTCAGTGTTAATGCCACCACCGCCACCGTCGTCGTCGCCGCCGCCGCCGCCGCCGCCGCCGCTACCGACGCCACCGACACGACGCCAAGCTTGCGCGGCGCGGGCGGCGTATTCACAGAGCAGACACGAGGCGCGAGTTTTCCTCACGGAGCTTCGAATCGATGCGAGATCCGCGCGTTACGAATCAAACTTGCACACCCACAACTCGATACTGTTCACGTTTCACGATAGATTAACGGGCGAAAATCGATGAAACGCAATACTTATTTCGCAGAAAAGTTATAACAAAATTAATAACAAATTTTTATTATTTATTTTATTATATCTATTTTTATCAACTTTACTGTGCGAGTACCCTCTCTAATAATGGCTTTAAAAAATACCGTCCTTCCAACTTTTTTTTATCCTAGTTGATCGATCAATAGTAAATGGATTTTTACCTGACACAAACCGTAAAGATATCGGTTAATTCCTTATATACAATAAATTTAAATGAGATAAAACAAGCCTTAGATAAATTTTGTAAGCTTTGAAACGCTAAATTACAACTAAATTATATTCTTCGAGTAATCTTCAGTAAATTTGTCTCCAATATATAATATCAATTCCAAGACTCAAGATATCTCACGTTTAAAAATGAAAAGCCACGAAAAAGTTAATGTATTTCAATCAAAGTCTCATTAAGGAGACATTCTGTTTCAATATAAAAGTTCATAAATGAAAGCAGTAACATTGGATTGGATATTCTGCGTGTATAGAAATAAAATGTCTGCAGTATTTTAGAATCCTTGATTAATCGCTATCACCACACCGTGTATTTTGGAGAGAAATGCACGATCGCAAGCTGAAAATTACCTTCTACGATTTATTTTCGGATCGATATAAAAAAATCATTTTGAATGTACCGCATACGTATCAATTTTTAAAACGTTATGACATCAATTTCTAGTTTAACAGTTTTAACACACATCATTACGTTATGTCACGAACAATCTGTCAACTGTAGATCAAAATGTCACTCATATATAGCAGGTAATCACGAAAATATTAATGGCCGTTGACAGCGATCCCGATATATGTTATGATCGTTGCAGAACTCGTTTAAAAATGGACTATACGTTATAATCGCGTTTTGATACATATAACCTTTGATCAACCGCCTGCTGAAAAGACTTACGACAATTCGGACGTACCGCGACGGCAAAAATGTGTAACGCTATGCGCTGTATGACGCACGTGTCTACTTCACCTGAAATAGACTTCACCGCGGAATCGCGTTCTGCCTGAGTCTCAAGCAAAACGACACGATTTTCTACGGAAACGGATCAGTTTCCATGTAAAATCGCTCTTACTTGCCTTTATGTTTACACAGAAATCAGGATGGTTCAAATAAAATTAATACCTTCTAGAATTTAAGAGAGACCAAATAATATTTTAACTATTGGAGAGATCACAGTTATTATTATTATTATTATTATAAACTTATTCACGTAGAAAAAAATAAGTATCTACTCGACATTTGAAAAGATGACAAATTAATCACGTATTGTGGCAAAAATTATTGTACGCTTATATACGATTCTAAATAATGAATTTAAGTATGCGAGAGAGAGAAGAGAATCATAAGCCACATAAAACACATCATATTATTGCGTTAAAGAGAGAATTGTTGCATTACGTGTAGGTCGCAACAACGTCGATTATATCGCGCGACGTTGACATGACGACGACAGGCCCGGTAAATTGACTGCTTTGTGCTTCCCAGCGATTTCTTCGTGAGAGTCACGATATCAAAATCTCGCCCCCTTCGTGCAATACGTACATCATCCCCCCGACAAAAGCCTCATCGCAACATCGCGGTAACAATGACGTCCGTTGAATATTTGACGAAGTCTCGCGGTGTAACATTTATGCAATATAGATCACTCCGGCTCGCCCGGATTTTTTGTACTCTTTTTGCTTGTCCACCTCAACGACATGGTCGTTTTTGTTGGTCGCGTGTCCCCTTCCGAAACAAAACCGACCGAAGGAAGGGGTTTGAATAAGTGAATTTAATGCGAATACCGTGATCGAATATTGTATCTCCTGCCGTTACGCGCTTCGAGCGAATTTCTTCCATATATACACGTATATTATTTATCCTAACTGCAATTTCTCCACCTGCGAAATGAATTCTGTTCGTGTTTAATCAAGCAGCACCATAAATATTTCGCCCCCGACAAAATCAAAGCGTTGGACGATTGATATTTGATTATGAAGTTTAATATTTGTTCAGCGTTATAGAAAGAATTCATAATTGTATTGATTTACACTTTATGCACTAACGAAATAGAATATTTACCGGCGGGCGTAATATGATATGATTACTTATTGATGATATTAATGAAGTGAATTAAATTACAATTTATGTAGATATTATTGTAGATATTAGACATTAAAGTCAATTTAGCCATTAAAACTATATTATATATAAGTATTTCAGATTTGCATGTATTTTGGAATTAAAATTATTTATTTTAGAGATGTGTATTTGATCGAATTAAATCAGAATTAAAATGTTAAATGTTTTAATATTTCATGATATAAAATATGATAACGTTTTAATTATATTAATTAAAACGTTTATAAACTTTCGAACGTTTGTAAACCTCCTACATACATGACAATCTGTGTTATGTTAAAATTCCTGAAAATTCGACGTTAAAAATATCGTGCAGAGCGCGTAATTAATAGCTGCAAATGAATGGCAAAATATTTTATTATTCCATAACGATTAACTTCATTTTATGCAACATCCATCTCGTAAAACGGAATTTTCACAAACGACTTCAGTTGCCGATTTTTCCCTCGAAAAAAAAAAAGAAAAATAGATTGGTAGTCCACCGCGCGTCGATTGCCCGTTATTATCTCATCTCTCGGTTACGCAAAGATTACGTTTTATCTCGGGAAAGCGCGGTATGAATTCCGGGACGAGCGTGATTTACAATCTGCCGGCTATCATCGGCTAACGGCGATAAACAATCGATCGGCGAGCAAATCGAACGAATCGCGGAGGCCGCACTTATCAGTGCCGGCGCGCGAGCGTCGCGGCGCTGGCGCGTTAACAGACGTTATGATTCACGAGGCGAGCGAGAGAGCGGCGTCGCGACGCTCGCAACCGCATCAGCGCGGACTAACGACTCTCTTATACGCGAGGCGACCGAGATACGAGGCACCGGTTTATACCTCGCGCGTGGTTTGACGCTATAGCACACGTCGTATAGGAAACGTGAAAAGTGTAAGCGGCACGTGATGCGTCAGCCGTTCTTCGTTGCCGTTTTGGTCTCTTTTGTAGCCCGGCCAAGTAGCCGCGGATCGCCCGACTCGCACGTATATTTAGTTTGCCCAACAAAACAATGCAATTGGCCTCTAGGAAGCGGCGCTGTTCGGTTCCACCACGACCTTTTTTTTAACCCTTCGTACTTTGACTGCCAGAAAGGAGGAGAGAAAGAGGAAGAGAGAAAAGTGTTATTTATTAAGCGCTTCAGAATACGTTTCCTCAAGCATGAAAGAGAGAAATATGTGTATGCGAATGATATTTTAATTAGAGATATTTAGGGATATCATAATTTTTTTTTAATTAAAAAATAACTTTTTATATGTGAGCATCGTTCTTATAATAATTGCCAATATACTTTAGTTTCTGTCGACAAAGCTGCCGATTAATTGCATTATGCATAATCGAACTCCTCTAGACACTAAAAATAGTCAAACAAAATCCCTCGGCATTTAAAAATTCTTCCATAACTATAATTTCTAAATACAACTATAATTTCGCAGATAATTTTTCGTTGCGAAAAACACCTACAAAATGGAGAAATTAAATTATTTTTATTTGTATAATATTAACAATGACATCTAAAAATTACATGTAAAACCAGCTCTTGTATCAATTTGTTTAGCCATTTCGTCGCTTCGAAAGTATCGAAAAATGTTAAAAATGAAAAGATCGATTGATAGCGTGAAAATAGAGTGAGCAAGCGTACTGCAGTAAATCTGCAGCCGAATAAATGCAGTTAACGGAGGACACTTTTTCGGAAACAATGCGTACAATGCGTAGTGATCAGTGTCGCACGAATCCGCCCGAGCGGAATCGTTCAACGTGCAATTCGCGCGTAACGGAATGTTATTCGCTCGGCGCGAAAATAGAGATTGCGAGGCATGGAAAAGAAATAGGACGGCGCGCGCGCGCGCGATTGTCGGCGGCACGGTAGATAATATAATGTATAAGAATTTTTACACAGAGAATATTTTCCGATATCACTTTAAGCTACCCCTTGTGCTGCTCAGTGGCTGCGTGAACGAGCTCTACGTTATAACGGGTGCGCGGCGTTATACGGCCGCAAGAAAGCACGCGCGCGCGACGTCGTTATCTTGGTTTATACGGCACACGCGTACATAATAAACACGTGTAATATACGTACATATACGACGCTACGGCTGTTTATGGAGCTCCGGCCTTGACGAGTCAAGGGACGCGGGATTTGTCGCTTACAAACTCCCTCCCCGCCTCTACCCCGCGTCCACCTGCCGTCCAACACGTCGGCGTCTCCGACGTAACTCCCGAGAGAACAACTCGCAGTCCCGCGGACACGCGCGCGCAACGTCGCTCTCTTTGATCACAGATATATATCTCTTTCCGCTGGATAAATCCCTACCGAGAAGTTGATTAAATCTGAACAGATGCGAGAAAATTCGACTTGTGCAGGCGTACGGACTATACGGGGGATGTCGTATGCAATGCACCATGCTATTCGAAAATAATGAGAGGAACGAAGTGACGCACTTTTTATAATCACCGCGTGGGCGAAAGAAGAATCGTATAAAGTAATGTAATATTTCTGCGGAAATGACCCGCTTTAAGTGATGAACAAAATGAAGATCTTTTTTTATTGCTGCTCACATACTCTTTGAAGAGGTATTATCCACCGTAATATATCATAGTTGTTTTTACCCTCCCGTGTAACAAAATCATAATTCTTCTCGGAGGAGATAAAAAATAAACGGACTTTACAGTGATGTTACAAATATATCATTGAATATATTATTGCAAAGTATTCAATACGTAATTTTATCTCGAAAATATAATCTCGATATCATCATATAAAAGATTTTATAAAAATAGTTTTATAAAAAAAACGATGTAACAATATTTTATTCTAGCTAAATTGTAAATGCATGCATTTCGGTGAACCAATTATTTTTCAATGATTCTATTATATATCTTACACTTGCATATGGGATTTCCATACTGCGATAATATCAATATCACCACACAAAAAATTTTATATAAAAATAGTTTTATAAAAAAAACGATATATGGTATTTAATTCTCACTCGTGATGCATTGCAGTGAACTGGTTACTTTTAATGATTAGATGAATCTTCCACTTGCATATGAGATTTCCATATACTTAATACATTTCTACGTTAACTTTTTTTCAAAATGTCCTGGATATTATATTTGCAAGACTGTAACTAAGCCGCGCTATCTAATTTAATTTGCTTTTAAAAAACACTTATTTATTGAAGTTAGAATAATCATTAAAAGTAAATTATGTAAATTCATCTGTTTGGAAAAGAAATCATCAAAATCATACGTTTCTGAAGAGTTCATTTCCTGTACATTTCCTGGAAGAAGATAATATGTTACCGCGATATATGTTAGAGAATATATCAATATTTTAAAGATAAATCATATAATACCTTAAATACGGTATATTGTACAATCAATTAAATGAGATAATGAATATAAAAATAAAACGTAAAAGAGCCTCTATTTTTTGTGCACGAACTTTGTAACTTAATTAAAATTAGCGTGACATATATTTCACCGTACTAAGTAGTTACGGCCGATCATTGTCAGACGCCGCGATAAAAACGTTCGCTAACGTCTGAGTCTGAAAGCATTTAACTACTTGTTAGACGATGTCTACATCTTTGATTACTTGTTAGCTTATGCCACAGTAAGTATACGAAAGAACAAATGTGTTACAGAGAAAGGATGCAAGAACATACGTGTAGAGTCGTAGGACATAAAAATATACGCTGAAATATTAATTTCACGATTTATTTTACCCGCTCTAAATCGAATTTTATACGAGATATCGAATATCTCATATAAGAGTCTGCATGAAAAAAAGAGATTAATTAATTTCATAACTATACATATATTCCTCTGTCATATCCCAGATAGCGCCATGTCCGAAATCAAGACATAGAGGCGTCTTAAATAATCCAGACGTTTTTTTAGATAAAACACGTATTTTGCTCCGATTTTGAATATGCGTTATCAGAATCATAAATAATATAATTGACGTTTCGATATCAAATTTTCTCGAAGATTTTGCATCTCGTAGGTATCCACGTTCGCACGAGCGAAGCTAATTTATCGCGAGAATATTTTACGTACAAATGGAAATCCGCGTTTCCGTATATCAGCCTGAGAGTCCAGATTAACAAAGTTAGTCGAAGTTTTACGAGGTACGGAGCGAGGAATATCGGCTTCGGCTCGCCCTCGTTATTTATTTTTTTTTTCTTTCGCGCCTTCCCGCGCAATCGATCCGTCGATCGGCGACAGCACCGGCTTAACTCGACAGCGTAACGTGGAACAAAGTCATGAGCCGCCGATTTACCATTGTCATGGTCGTTATTCTTCCCGCAAGAGCGTTACGATCGACGGCTGTCGCAATTCGCGCGCGGCAATGCAAACCGATGACCGACCGGCCGGCTGACCGCCGTCTCGCCTCGCCTCGTCTCGCCATGCCGCGCCGCGCCGCACCGCACCTGCACCCGCTCTCGGCGCAAGTGGTTATATTTGTAATCCTCGTATGCTCTCTTCTTTCCCTACGGTCTCTCTCCGTGCAGGCCAAGTATGTACGCGGAAAAGAAACGGCCTGCACTCTCGGCCGACTGCCAGACTATATTTACTGTGCGACATGCCGATTAAAAACCTGTAAAAAGTCCTGTGGGAAGCTGAGAGCGCAGATCTCGCGGTATCGATTAATCCGCCGAGAGAGGTAACCACCCGCAAAAGCCCACCCGAACGGTGTCGAGGTATATCTTTCGTACAAAGTAAATTTTCTTAATGCTAAATGAAGTTAAAACAGATCCTGATGTTTTTGTGCTTGTACGAGAGTGCCGGTTATATCGATTTATTTATATACTTATCGACTAAAAGATAATAATAATAATTATAGCTGTGATAGAAGCGAGAAAATAATGCAGAGTTTTCTGGAAAACTCATGAATAAACATGGTTTAGAAATGTGAAGCATGGAGATGATGGCAGTGATGACAATGAGTCCCTGCACGGCAGAACTAATAAAATTCTTCTGAAAAACTTTACTTTATCTCGATATCTCTTCGTCGACGAAGATTTATTTGTATAGAGCGTTCTTAGTTTAAGAGATATCAAAAATGTGCTGCAAGAAAATTATCGTTAAAACTATGTGTAACACAATTGAAAAACAAAGTTTGAAATTAATCAGTTATCTCGAAAATTTAAAAGAAGTCACTTTCCTTAATGTAAACAAAATGTTAATAATGTTACTAGTTATTCATAGCGATGTCCATATCGATGTCAAATGCAGATGCTGAAAAACTTAAATGTTCGCGACAGCTTTCTTGACGTCACAATTTGACGCCGGCGATCGATGCGCCCAGGTAAATTGTAATTTAATTGGCAGACGAGGAATAATCGCGGCAAAGTGGACCACCGCGATTGTCTAGGCGAAATAATAACAACGATATTCTCGTCCGCCGTCTACGTCACGGCCGTGACGTAAGCAGATATCGGGCACAAACGGTGACGAGCGTTTGGAAATATATCGGACGAGCGCGCGCGAGAGGCGGCGATAACCCAAATCGTCCCGTAATAGCGTTCAATTATTTAACCGCGCCGCGGCTCGATGTACCGCAAATGGCACTGGCGAAGAAACGAGTTACAATTATCGGCAATCACAAATATTGTACGGGCGAAGGAACTCCGCCGTCTTTTTCAAATGGATTAATAAATGTCCCCTGAACGAAGACTGATGCCTGTGAATATCTTTGCTTCGAAGCCGAAATAGGTGAACGGGCTTGTGACATGTCATCGCTCCGAAAGAGATAATTATTAAAATAAAACCGAAGCGATGATCTATAAAAGGCGATTGTGGAAACTTAATGTGAATGATGCATATATAAAAATCTTCCTTTCACGTTATCGAGCCAAAATCGGATTACGGATTACATTAATTTCGATAAATTTTCGCTTCTGCAACCGAAACTGGAGTATGGCATGTAACCTATAAATATCGCGAGCAGTGTACACGTTAAATTTATTATTTGTACACGTCGTGTGCAAATTTTAACGATTTAGTATTGCATCCGATAAAAAATTTTAATATTGTGTGCATGCACTTATGTAATTTAAATGTAAACTAAAAATTGAAAAAATTAATTGTACAATTTTTAAATTGCAATTTAATTTTTTTGTGACAATAAATTTGACATATTAAACATTAATATCGCGTAGCATTATTCCCGTTTCAAATTTGATTAATTAATAATACAAATTCGAATATTTCAATATCTAATTGCATATATCAGCAATTGGATCTCTCAACAATTTGATTACTCCCGAGCAGTGTTTATAATTTTAAGAGAAAGTTGATTTTATCAAAAAATAAATATAAAATGACATTCATTGTGTTTAACGTTTTGTGACGTATAGACATTAAAATATCAAAGTTTCCTTCAATACGTACTGCGATCTTTTCTCTTTAATCACGTTTGCAATTTAATTATATCTTATCATTTTATGATGTATGCATTTTATTAATCCATAATTTTCTGTCACTCGATTATCAATTATTGTCAACCGGTTATCGAAATTATTATTAGGTTATTATTAGGTATAAGAATAATGAATTCTCAATATTCAGATCTAATTCTTAATATTCAGGATCTAATATTGTAAGCCATAAAAACGTCGATGAAAGAAAGTTATGTATGGAACCATCTACATATATTACCAATAAAAAGAACGCAATCTTATTCGACAGCGATGGTCGAAAATTTCGATCGAACGAACAAAACGCTCGAGGTTTTGGAGGATCTATAACACCCTCAGCGCGGAACCATCACCGCCATCACCACCATCACCATCTCATCATCGTCAATATCATCGTACATCACCATCACCATAACCATCACCAGCAGCGAGCAGCTTACACGAGGGGGGGGGGGATAATCCGCGGTCTTGCGCCCCCGCGTGTTTCTGACTTACACTTGTTCCAATGGTCGTGACGTTGCGCCGCGTGGTGCTCGAGATTCCGATGATGGTCGTGGTTGTTGTTGGTGTCCGCGGCGATGGTGAGCTGGTGGTACGGCGTGGCGGTGGCCAGATGGATCGGCGCCGCCGCCGATCGCTCCTGCTGCTCGACGCCCAGGTGCTGCCGGACGGCGGCGACGTCGTTAACGCCGCGATGCTGCTGATGCGGATGGTGATGATGCGCCGCGACGCCGACGGTGGTGGCGGCCGCTTCCGTGCTGCCGGTGCTGTCCTCGACGGTGGTGCGCATCGCGCGTTTACGATCGGCGGCGCTTCGGCGCTGTTGCGATCTCGCGCTTTCGTTCAATCGCGTCGACTAAGTCTCATCGGGCGACCGCCGATCGCGCGTGACATGCCGCGCGATTCACGATTCCGCGTTGTGGAAACGGGAAACGCGTACACGCGTATCGAGAGATGAATAGTCCGAGATATCGCACGCGCTCGCGATCTATGCAGATCCGGCGAGAGCGTCCCACGAGGCGTCGCGGACAGACCCGCGAAGATCGTCACGTGAGCTCCAGTGTATCGGAACGCGAGTTCTTCGCTCCGATCAACGTCGGCATCGGAGATCTAGATCCTGGCGGATGATCTCGACACCGAATGTCTCGGCAGTCCGCGTGAGATCCTTTTTAATCCTTACATGTGTGAATGATGAGATCGTGCAGCGAAATGAGATCGGTATGTGTATGTTGCACAGTCCACGCCGATCAGTTGTTAAGAAAAAAAAATCGCGCTCAAAGAGATGCGAAAAACTGGCATCGATACATCCCTTTAATAATGAAGCATGCGCGCCGCGTGCCGGTCATCGGATGTACGGCAGGAGGGAGGAGGAGGAAATTAAGTAGAGACGGCAATGAGAGGTCAGACTTGCGGCGACGCACGGTCGAAAATCCGTTACGCGCCTATTGCCAGTCGATGTTCTCTCTCGATTTGATGTATCGATCGATAAAAAAAGAATAATGTACGAAAAGAGCTGAAAAAAAAAGATCGGGGGGAGGGGAGGAGGCGGGAGATCGAAAAGGAAAGGAGAAGCGAGGAAAGAGAGGAAGAGAAGCGCGAAAGAGAAGAATTGGAACAGACGAGAGATGGGAATCCCCTGCCGCCAGCTGATGGAGAACGCGTCCGCTCCGCGCGCGATTTCCAAATTTCAACACGCAACACACATACACACACAACACACAGGAGTAGAGCGGCAGCCTCCTCCCGCGCAACAACAAA
This sequence comes from Wasmannia auropunctata, assembly GCF_000956235.1. Classification (NCBI taxonomy): domain Eukaryota; kingdom Metazoa; phylum Arthropoda; class Insecta; order Hymenoptera; family Formicidae; genus Wasmannia; species Wasmannia auropunctata. The sequence continues at coordinate 3,108,487 of NW_012026890.1, forward strand.
TGAACGAACGTGAGACAGCACACGTGATGTGATGTGCGATGTATCACCGACCTGCGTGCGTCGTCGTAGGGCAAGGCGAGTCCTTCCTGATGATGTTGTCGGAGGTCAGCGCCCCACCGAAGAGCCCGAATACTTCCGCTCTGGGTACTCGCATGCAGAATCCTGATGCCGCTCGTCGCTGCCGCTTATCGTTGCTGCCGCGTCGACGTGCCGGACGACATCGTCGTTTTTCCGGTTAGAATTAGTCCTTTCGATGCACCTGCACCCGCTAATTGGCTTTGCTTGCTAATCGTGAAGTGGGCCGACGCGATCGCGGTTATCATTCAGCCACCGGTGTCGGAGCGCGGATCGATGAAGGATCGTCACTCCGTTCGGAGCACCGAACGCGGTCGCGATCAACACGGCGGAGGATACAAGCCACCCTCGGCGAAGAGAAAAATCCCGCACGGATTCTGGAAAATTGCGCGAAACGAAACGACGGGCGCGTGTGACGGGCGTCGATTCTGGCGGAAACGGAATCCGAGCGGAGAATTAAAAGAGAGAGTGAGAGAGCGCGAACGAGAGACGAGACAGGTGAAAGATCCTGTGAGAGAGTTGAAACCTTCGAACTACTCTGTGAGAGAGAGCGGTACGCTCGCACGGGTGGCCGGCCGCCGCGTAACTGAGTCCGGATCGCGCGCGTTCCTCCGCTATATTAAAACCGTACCGTGTGTAGCGGCGGCGACGGCGGTGGTGGCGTAGGAAGGCGCGGGATGAAGCGGAGCGGAGAACGGTAGGTGTGTGCGGCGGCGGGAGGAGGCGAACGGCGCTAACGATGACGTCACCGCGGACGTCATACCTGGGACGCACACACGGCAGCAATCGGCGGATCGATGGACCCGGCCTGAGTATGAGCGCACCTATTGGCCCACGCGGCTGATGATGCCGTAATCGTGACGTCAGCACGCCACCCACCGGCCGCCCGGTAGCCGTCCGTCCCGCCACCTCTCCCGCCCTTCTGCCTCTTCCGCACCCTCCGGCACCCCCTCCCGTTTCAACCCCACGCAACCTCGAGGCAGTATGGGGCGGTGGCGGCACGCGGACCCGACGTCGCTCAAGATAAAGAGAAAAGGAAGACGTAGGAAAAACGGAGAGAGAAGGAGACGAGATTTACATTCGCTCTTCGTTCAAGTTTCTCGTTTCTCCGTTACTTCCTCGTTTTCTTTCGATATTGCCGGTAGTTGTGATTTTTATGAATGCAAGATACCTAATTACGTCATTATTATGACGTATGATGTCATTCTTTTTATATACCTATATATGATACGGAATTCTATACGTTGAAACGTTATTGAAGTTGAAAATTGATGTTTATAAATGCAGAATATTTCATGATATCATAATATTATGCATTATGCATTATGTATATTAAATTTTATAAAAAACATTTTTTTTTTTTTTAGAAAACTGCATGAATTTTCATTACAGATAGAATACGATAACGATATTATTTACTTCGCATAGTATTTTTTTTTGCAAAAAGAGTGTAATAAAACAAAATATTCTAATGTAAACTCAAAAATATCTAACTCAAACTCTTTGTCTTTGAATTGAAGAATTCATTAAAAGTTTAATTGCCCCATTCGCCATAAGGAATTCCGCAGATAAAAATCTCGCTAATAAAAATTGTTAACTGAATATTAAATGCACAATTAACAAGCGCCAAATAAATACCTGCTTATGGTCGGGAGCTATAAACACACGATCGTAAATAATCATTCAATTCGTCAATGATGATGATTTTGTAATGCATTAAACGAATGCACCATCATACTTTTTGCACACTGTCATAAATACACCGAGGCCGATCTGACGGCGAGTTTATGTCGGTTATAGCCGGTTTTGTAATATCGATGAGAAGAGAGACTGCGGGAGAGTCGATACTCGTTGCTCGTGCGTGCAACGATGCACCGGAATGCAACGGGGGCGCGCAGTCCAGACGTGCTGTCGTTATTAACCTATGACCTAGGTACGCGCAATCCAGCCAACTCCCCCTGTAAGTGTAATGTAATCGACCGACGTAGCTGATAATTAATGCGTAAGTTTGTAACGGTATTTCGCTATTTTGTCCGTAATGATCTAAGAATCGGTTTGCAATTATCATAAGCCTATATAAGAACTTAACTATAATCTTCCTTGCACGCGCGTTGCGTAATATTTATTCTCGTGACGTAATGGATTACCGATCATCAAATTTGGATTTTTTTACTTAAACGATAAAGATTTGTGGACTAATTTAATTTACATCTTTTTTTTTGTCAAACTTTTAAATTTTAAGGTTTAAGACGTCCTTAAAAAAAAAACTCGCATAAGAAGAGGAAATTAAATTACAGAACGAGCGAATTTTACTTGGATCGTTCTTCATTTTTAATTTTTCCATCTCTGCGAAATTTCAGAAATCGATCTACATTCTACCTCGTCTAATACGGTCTAATTTGAATACCAATAAAATATCGAATATATTCCCGTAATACGGAATACGTAACGCAGAAATTGTGTCCTAAAGTTACAGGTGAATCATTAATAGCTGTCCCGTTTTCATAAATTCGCCCCGTTAATACTGATACAACGGACTCAATTAAAAGTTTCTAAAGCATCGCGGAATGAGGCTATCGCAATGGGAACGCTTCTCGTATTGCGGTGTCTGGTCTCACTCATTCCACCTCGTTCCAGACAGCCTTTCGCGAATTCTCTCGCGCAGACTCGGCCACTCGGAACAAGCGGTTTAATACGTCATCAATTTATCCATGACGTCATACGAGGGATGAAACAATGACGCCACCGTTTGCGCCCTCTCCGCGCGCGCACCCCCCTGTGACGGTACCTACGCCACACTTTATCGGACGCTTCTGCGCGCAGGTCAGTTACGACGAGGGCGGTGGGGGAAAGGGGGATGAGGTAGCGGTGAGGTGTGTTATCAGAATGGGAGAAGGAGACGGAGCGAGTCGGGGAACGAGGGAGCGTGACAGAGAGGGATGCGACGCGGAGACCGCTCTTCCGTCGTTGACTTCAAGCACCGCCGCGTGGCCTCCATTCATGCGTCACCCGATGCACCCCGCGCGCCCACTTCTAGCTCCCTCGTGCGCTCTCTCTCTCTCTCTCTCTCTCTCTCTCTCTCTCTCTTGCGTTTCCACGTATCTCTCTCCGAGCCTCCGGCACGCGGTGCACGCGTGGCAGAGCGGAGGCGTCAGCACGAGTCAACGTCGTCCCGGTTTAATCAACTGTAAGACGGGCACTTCGACACACGTGACGAAACGCTGAAAGAGAGAGAGCGAGCTCGTGGCCTGGGTCCGCAACGTCGCCGGCGTGCCGTCACCTGTGTGAAACGTCCGCTGATCCGGAAGAGCGCCGATTGAGGGGTAAGGTCGACTTCGATCCGCTCGCAGCAGGGTGTGGAAATCGGCGACACGCTGCTTCTCGTGCGGAGAACGCTCGTCTCCGTGAGCGCAACTAGCGCAAGCCCGCTGAATCGAGGTAACGAGCGGTGAAGCCGTTCATCTTCGTGCACGTCTTATTTGAGTATCAACTTTTTTCTTATACCTCTGCACGGTTAGGCACGGTATATAAATTGGCGTGCAAGCAATTTTTCCAGTTATACATAAAAGATTTAATTATATACTCCTCGATTTAATTATACTGTAACGATTGCAAGGACCGCGTTGGAAAAATTTTTCATATAGAAAATCCATATAGGCATAGACAACACGTAGATAAATTTATTGCCTTCAAAGAGATAGAACGCGATTGTGAAAGCTTAATCGACAATGCGAGGCAAGAACAACGCGCAATAATAAGAATTGACTGACATTCACGATAATACAACGGGCGGGATTATCGCGACGATCGTGTCGTGAGATGCACATAAATGTCGGTAATAAGATAAAGGCGGATAAAGTCATTTGCCTCACGGTGGAATCGCGTTGATTTCGACAAGACAGCGATCGACAATGAACGGCGCGTATCCTCCGGGCTGGCGCGCGGGGGGCGCGTAGATAAAATATATACATATATATTTCCAATCGGCTCGCGCTTTATCGGCGAACGTGCAGGCGAACAAGGCTTAGGCAGCTCAAAACGATCGGCTGTCATCGATAAAATCCTGACAACTGGACGATATATTTTATAATTGAAATTATCCGCCCTTTCCTCCTATATAACGATATTCGCCTGGCGCGGTTCGGTTCGCGCTCGTTATCGTGACGTTCATTACGCCAGTAGATATCTATCTGATATTAATGGCAAGGTTTGCAGAGCGTGCAACATTCTGGCGCCACCTTGAGTAATTAGCGTGCTTGATTAATTAACAACCATCGCTAATGGTTCCGAAATAAATTATCGAGCTCTCGCATGTATTTCTCGAGGTAATATTGAATTTTCTTTTTTTTTTTTAAGACGCAAGTGTTGATAGTAATGCGTTACTGTATGCCACTTATTGTTGCTCACATCACTACTTCTAACTACCTGTCATTTGAGATGAGAAAATGGAGCACACAGGTGCTGAAATATTTCGAGCCTTGAGAGGTTGAAAGGCATTTACCTGTAACTAAGAGACAGAAATAGATACAGACGAATAATAATTTAAAATGTGTCGCACTTTATACAAATATATTATTGGATACTTATAAGTGTCGAAAAATAGAACGTACGGGGAAAATCAGCGATCAAAATAACTAGAAATTTTAATTTTTTATTGATAACTTAATTCCCGCGTATTTTTATTTATAAATTATTGTATAACGATACTTTAACAAATTTGACTGTGAATCTGCAGGATATATATATCGTATATATTTTGCAACAAAATTACCTATATCTAAAAATCCAGTTCAGCTATGCATATATGCCATTCGAAAATGTAACTTTATATTCCTCATAAACTTATGATCGAAATTATGTATATTGTATAAATAATTCAAATTCGTCAAAAATATAGTTTTGCAACTTTATCTCGTATCTATTTCTGCTTTTTGAAACGACTATGCATGAGATAGTTATATACATATGATTATTCGGTCAAAAATAAATTTGGTTATTAAACCGATAGCTCGAGAGAAAAGCTCGATAGATAGAGATAGATCGAGAATGGCAAGAAAAGGGAATATTTAAGGTTTATAAGGTTTATAATCAATACACGGAACGAAATCTTCCGGCAACACTTGTGATGGTGATAATCGCGAGAGACACGTGCCTGATTTAAACAGATGAGTTTCCGTTTGCCTAAAAAGCAGTTTACCTCGACATGGTATTATGATAATTAAAATGCAGATGAGTCGCATACATATTTTTTTGTCGCCGTGTGCTTAATGCAATTTGATCCTGTATACGATCCTGTTACGTGATTTCTTCCTCGCAAACTTTTAAATTAAAAATTGATAATTTTCAAAATTATAATTAATTGTTAATTTAAGCGAATTATAAATAATTCGCTTAAATAAAAAGTGTCGCGATTGATAATATAATTTACGATCGATGAAATTACCTTATGAGATATAATTTAATGAAAAAAAGGAAAATGAAATTTTGTCGGAGGGCTGTTCGCACCCTCCGGAACTAATTTGCAAGACTCCCTACATTCTTCGCTGTTAAACAACTTCTCTATAGATACCTCGACATTAAAACAAGCACCGTTTCTTTTACATTGACCTCTAGAGGTACCTGTGGTTGAAAGGATATGTGGGACATTCTATGTTTATATTTGTACTACTAATGTCACTCCAAATTGAATCTGTGCTCTATATAAGGCAAAAAACATACGGAAACGTAGTAGAGAATGTTACTTCGAAGTAAAGGGAATATTTGAGGATCGAAAAAATATTATCGAAAACGTAACTTTCTTTACAAGCAAGACGTACTTATCTAATCGAACTTATACGCAACCAACGGAGACCGAAATAACCGACAAAACGTGTCAGGAAACGCCGCGGCACGTTCTTCCACAGACTCGTTCGAAGACACGGCCGTGCTTCTATAAAAGCCGCTCTAATGGAATCTGTCGCTCGTCTCTCGCGCGGCGGTCCGGCAGATAATTTGTTCTTATTAATCAACTCGGTGCCGGTGTGAACTGTTTAATGATTTTTTAATAAACTTCCGGGCACTTTGTAACCGCGTCCTGAAGATCGTTGTACCGTGTATGCACGGGAGCCAACGCGGCGCATAATCTTTTATTACACTGTGTGATGACCTTTTTCCTCCGTGAGCTAGTAATGTGCTCTATCAGTGTGTATAAAAGGACGAGCACGACGATGCCAGTGAACCTCCTCTGCCCGCGTACTACCCTCATACTCGCTCTCTCTCTCTTTCTCCCTCCCTCCCCTTCTCTCTCTCTCTCTCTCTCTCTCTCTCTCTGATTCTCTCCTCCTTCATCGAGCAATGGAGAATTATTTTTTGCGGCATTTATAGAACGTGACTCGCGCGCCCGGCTCGTACAGAGCGAGGCGTGCGATTAATAAATATAAATCAGTCGACCTTTTTTTGTAAAAGGCGCCCATTCGAATGCGATGGACAGCGGGGGGAGGGAGGGAGGAAAAACTTTTCACGGAAAACGACGCGTTGAAATTTTTTTCCGGCAACTATCCGGTCGAAGCCGGCCTCCGATTTCCCATCGGCGCGGCGCGAGTGCATACTTCGACAGTAATGTCAAAACGCGCGCGGCGTAGATTTTATTTCGAGTGTGCAACGCGATACGCGCGGATCGCGGGGCGAAGCCATTTTCGCGACAGTAAACGCGGAATAACATCCTGAGAGAATCTGAGCTGTCTGAGTTGTTGAAACTCTCGTCAATTATGACGGCACTTAGTTCTCATGGAGTTATTTAAATATACATCGTTCAAATCAAGCGATTCCTTTAATCGAGTTTTATCTGCCAAAATAAACTCAATGTGTAATGAAAAAGTTATTCAGGTATTTTGGCAGATCATATTTTGTAGCATTGTTCTATAAATAAATCTATCCATTTGACATATAATAAAAATTAGATTCGCATTATTTAACATAATTATAATCTTGTGTGACATTCATATATAACGAATAGCATAAAATAAATTTAATTGAAATCTTCGATACATTTAATCTTTAATTTAATCTTCGATACATTTCTATAATCGTAAATTTAACGGATTTAGTGAAGAGTTGAAATACTTCCAAAATCTGTCGCATCGCTAGTCATGTTTCGTCTCCAGTTTTATTTTATTTAATAGATTCATCAGAAGCGATAGAGAAATGGAGTCTATGAAGTCGCGTTCCAGGTCTTTCGCTTCGTTTTCGACTGGATGAAAATTCGAACCTGAAGGCAGCTACCAGTTTTCGGCACGTGACGCTCGCGTGGTCGCTCATCACGACCGATTATCTTGACGGGCTCCGCCGTCGAAAAATTCCGTCGGCTATGCGACTCGCCCGAGGCGATTTCGAAGGTCTGATGTAGGATTTTTAGAAAGTGGCGCGCGATAAACGACACGCGGGACAACACGATGAGCAAGCCAATCCGAGACAGAAATTAGAGGAGCGCGCTCGTTCACCTCGATTCGTCGAACAAGCGCGTTAATGTAGAGTGTCTGAAGCCTGAATTCAGAGTCAATCCTTTCTTAGCGAAAATAACACATCTCGTAGAAGGCTTTTCCAATTCACATTAACATTTCGTATGTAATCCCATAAGAAATATATTGTCTCGAATATTATCACAATTGATAATAGTTGACTTTCCCCACTTCGCGAAATCGTAGCGATTCAGTGGCTATTCGGTATCACAAATAACTGACATTTATGCAGAAATTAGTGTGACGTCGATATTATAGAGGAAAGTGTGAATTAGGTAAAGCCTATCGCGCGACAGATGACATTTAATAACAATATAATATTCAACGGACGGACAAATTACTAATTCCGAACTCCGTACTATTTAAGCGTGACATATTGGTTGTTGCGACGGATAAAATGTTGTTTATTATTTTAAAAAACGGACGCGTTTAGACACATTACCGACGCTTATTGTCGTTAATTAACACTTTTCATGTCTTATCAACACCATTTCATTTATAATTCTATTGGTTGCGCCTGCATTTGGCTTCACGGCACATCCGCGGATATTCAGAAAGCCAATTAGTTTCACAAAATATTATAAAAAGTCTATTCTAACGTATATTTCGAATCTTTCTGTGTTACGATCCAATTCCGAGATCCGATCAGTAATACTGTTTAACGTTTATCGTCAATTATATTAGGATATTATGATCGGGCAATGTTACATGTTCGGAGACCGTATTCGAAAACGTGTTCGAGAACGTGTTTGGGAACATAACAGCATTTCACTTTCACATAAATAAGAATCTAAAGATCTTTTTTTAAACAATCCCGGATTAGTTGTTTAAAATGTTTAAAACACGATGCCAAAAATTTAATTAATTCTAATTATGTGTATAATTAACATATATCTAATTTTATTTGCAATATTAATTATATTAATATAAATATATAATTCTACAAGATATTAATTTGTAAAATTTTTTTAATTCTGTTAAATCGTAAACATTCGGAAGCTGCAACTTACAATTGGTAACCTGTTGTCGATGCATTGGCGGGAAAGAAGGAAGCGACAATCATGCGTGGTAGGATTCGGTGGGATAAAAGAACGAAGGGGAGGAGAAAGAACCGGTTGCCGGTTCGAGCAGTCAGGAAGAACCGGGCGAGGGTGAGAGGCCGATATTACGTAATCGCGTGCGGGCTACAGCCACGGGTTGCACGACGGAAGGTGCTTGTCGCTCGGACAGGAACACGCACATTTACGCAGGCAATATTAATGGAGAGATTGCACACAATAACTTTAATACAATATCCATAGTACGATTGAAAAATTGTTATTGTGTATTACCGTGTAAAATTACGCAACATTAACATGAATTTTTGGAACCGAAAGATTGAAAACTTCACGTATGTTAAAAGCAGCTTTAATGGCAGAAATTTATTTAGGATAAATTCGATTATATTTCAAAATTTGCCAACTAAAGGAATATTTTTTTATTTATACAAATACAAATGTTAATAATTACAGAATAAATGTGTGAATCTGTAGCAAACAATCGTGAAAATCGTGACGTATATTGTAATAAAAAATATCCATAAATTATTGTAATAGAAAGTATTCATATTATCTATATTTTATAAATTAGTTTCAATACACTTTTTCAATACGGGAAAAGCTCATAAACTTTCATTTGAAACTTAATTACTTAAAGCAGTATTCCGGAGCAGCGCGCGAGCCAGTTAATTCGAGAAACATCTAAGGACGCAAGGAATTATTTACGAGTCCCCTCCTCCCACAGATTATCCTAATAACACGCGTCCGAATATAATATATAATTACACCGCTATTACATAACATAATAACTTTAATTGCAATCTGGAATCATTTTATTGCCGCGCTAATTACAGTCACACAGCCGTTATGTGTTCTTGTAATCTTAAGTGTAGTATACGTTACTTTTAATCACGTCAGAGAGACGGCACACATTTTCCAGAGTGCTCAACCGCGAATAGCTTACATTGTGTAACGTTAGCGACTGCCACGTAATGCCCGTGATCTATCGATATTCACGCACGAGTCGTAAATAATAAGCGAACAAAATCACTTATGGAAGATAGAATGAAAAATCCGAACCCGGAAACGCTTTTTATTCCGAGTTACATTTTTTGCCTACCACAAAGTTTGGTGAGAAAGTCTGACAAAGTTACGAGTATTGTTAATTTTCTTTCCATTGAGAGTAAACAATAATACGGTACTTGCGATCGCAGATATTTTACATTGGAGAAAATCATGCATCGTTATTAGTTTCTATTTAGTTTAAAAGTTAAGGTAATGTTCAAAAAGGAAATTTATTGTAATTCGGATGAGCAGATAGCCTGCATGTGTCAGGTGAAATAATATAATTCTGATACAATCGAGGTATCGTAATTAATAAATTATAATTAATATATATTATATATATAAATTGCATGTTATATTCTATATAAAGCAGAATAAAAATTTCCGATCTAGGGTGATCTGTTTATTAGAGGAAGGTCACTTATTCTATATATTTCGTCAGATTTTTATTAAAGGTCTATATCCGTCCTGAGCGTTATCGTGTCTGACCTGCGCTGAAACCCCTCAATTACGCCCGTTCTGAAATTAGAGCCACGCGTCGCATGCGTACACTTGCGAGAATGAGGCATGAGCGTTCCTCTGGCAAAGCAATTCCGCGATGCAGCGTAAGAGCGTAATTTCCCTTTCAGCGTGAATGAGATTAAAGCGTGGCGACGCTAAATGCGTGGGCCGCGCTTCTCTATAATGGAGCCCGCGGCGCGTGTCGGTGAATCGATCTCCAAGGGGGTAACTTCTCTTTTTTTTTTCTACGTCGCGTTAATAAAAAGCTGCTGCATATTATCGTCGATTATCATGATACCTCTATTTTATTACGGATATATTCGAGAACGTACCCCGATCGGACTAAAGGACGATGTGTTTGCGTGAGCAGTAAAGAGTATCGGACTTGCAGCATCTATATTAATCGGCTGTGCCAGCATCTATTCTGAATATCGAGCGCGGAGACTTTAATAAGAAAAGTCGTTGCAAAGCAGTTTTGATCTAACAGTAAATTACATATAAATATTTTATTCATTTACCCCCAATTACGAATAGATGATTAATTCTAATTGAAACACACAAAAAAATACAGAAGAGGCCTTTGAGAATTAATTGTAGCTCGTTGATAACATTTCAATTGAGGAAACATTTTATTTGGATGAGAATTTTCACGAGAAGAGTTTTCGTTGTATGCCTATTTTCCGCCAATTCTGCCTTTATATACAACGAACGCAGACAGATTGCAGGATATAAATATGTGCGTGTGTGTGCGTGTACGTTTGATATTTGAAGTACACTTGGTACCGCGAGGCCGAAATATCTATTGTTCAGATTAAACAATGTGGTTCAAACATCCTCTCACCTTTAAAATCATTGTGAAAATTACAATTACACGTTAAATTAATTATAGCTCATTTGAACTCGAATTTCAGTTTTACGTTTCTATTGCATTTTCTTGACAAACATAAACAGAAAGCCAAATGTGTTAATTTTAAATTAGATAAAGATTAATCCTTCATGTGCAATTAATTCACTATCCGCCAATAATCGCCAATAATCAAAATAAATTATAAATAAATAGTCCGATTAAAACTTTTCGCTCGCGTCGTTCAATTATAATAATACATCATTTTCCACTAACTGACATTGCAAAAATGATGAGGCCGATTAATAGCAGGGCGTTTCTATTTTTATCGGTAATCTTAAAGAAGCATTGTCACGTGTCGCAGTCTAAAGACAGCTAAAGACTTAACAGCTGACTGAAAAATCACAAGGAGTATCGAGTGTGAAGAAAGAGCTCAATCGATCGAGCAAGATCACGAAAAACGGCGAAGAGAAAGAGACGAGTCCTCGGTATCAGCATGAAGGATTCTGCTGTCGATGCGCCGCGTATACATCGATTAATAAAACGCGTGGGCGTCGGCGTCGCACGCGTGGGCGCCGTTTGAACAACGGCGCGCGTTCGTGTGTATTTTTATGTAAGTGTGTGTATGTGTGTGTACGGACGGTATCGTCAAGAGGCGGTAGCGCGGAATCGTTTCGCGGAATGGAAACCGGATAACTGCCGCTTTCAATGCGGCTTCGATCCGAGCACCGGCGATTACCCGCGGCGGGAAACTATCCGCCGTAAAACGATCGGCGCATAAAATCACAGACGTCGTTAACCTCCCCGGTTAACCATCGCCGCGACCCGTCGACTTTTCATTCATGCCCGGCGGCGACGGCGGTGCGAATTAATTCGGCAAAACGCGTCGAATCGATCGTGGCGGATTGGATTAGCGAGTGCGGCGAAATGGCAACGCGAATGAGTGACGAATGCTCACGGAACCCTTGCATTCGCCGGTTTAGCTTGAGACACGCGCCGAAATCGAACCGGTTAATTAAATTGGGATGTTCAACGTATCGAAAATTCTCAATAATATAAGACTAACCCAAAATTCAATTTATGAATTTTCTCTTCTCGAGAAAAATAAGTATTCTCGATTGACAAGTAATAACTAGTAAGTTATATATATATTCCTTTCAATTCATTGAAATTAGAAACGATTTTCGCACAGAAATATATATTCAGAAATTCAGCATATTTTTATTTCCTGGATTAATTTAAATTTCTCTATTATACGGTCTGCTTTAAAGGCATAACCTTTAGCAGGATTAAACTCAGGATCTACATGTATAATATAGTTTATGTTGCTCTATTTTTCCTTTCGAATGTCACGTATTAAATGTCGTTTAAAAGCATCTAATTTCAATCTGGAGATATCCCGACATTATTTATAAATATTCTACATTTTTTTATAAAGGATATAAAATGATAATATATCAATTAGAGAAAGAGGATTGACGAAAGACAGATAGAATAATAAATCTTGATACCTATGTTCGATTCAGTTAGAAAGAGCTTCATAATCCTTGCTTTTCACCAAGTGCTGGAGACACGAAAAACATTCGGTAACATGAAATATATAAAAGCATTCCACATACACACATTTTCTTATTTAATCTTATACAAAAAATAGCACAGAATAGAATCATGTGGATAAAATTCAATTTCGACATTCTTAGAATATAGAGTCTTCTGAAATAAAAATTAATCTTACATGCGCTTTCTTATTATTATTATTATTATTATCTAACAAGTTTGCGATTACGCCGAGTAAAAAAATTAAAAAAAGATTCAGTTTCCACCTTCCCACGAGAGTAACGTGCAACGTTAAGTGCCCGCGAGGCACCTCTTCGCATCCGAAACGAAAGGAAACGCACGGCCGAAGGTGCGACATGATTTAACGGCAATCGTTACGTTTATTGTAGTGTCTCTCTCTTTCTTGCGCGCGCGCGCGTGTAGTCTCCTCGCCTACATAAATTCAGCATCCCGAAGAAAGTCGACGCATCTCCGTCGACTCGCACTTTTTGGCGGCGGCAATCTGTCGCGGTCGTGCCCCACACTTTCCCACACGTCTATACTATAGATATTATCAGGCCGATCAGGCGTTATAGGTGTACCTTTATTAGCATCCGTTAGATGCATTTTCTGAAGACATCGTGTATTTTTTCAGTGCACCGCGACTGTGCTCGTAACGAAAAACGGGCAATAATTGTCAGCTGGCGTTCATCAGGTGTCCTCAAACACGAATGTTGGAAGGATGATTATATTGTCCCGTTATTTTAAAATGCCGCTACACGTTCGCCGTGCGCTTGCGTCCGATTTTTAAGAGAGCAGAAAACAGAGAAATTTATAAACAACACCGCGTGCTTAAAGGATTATTATCCCGAGGTAAAATAAATCTTTACTGTATCCTACTCCATTCTTTCTCTCTCTCTCTCTCTCTCTCTCTCTCTCTTTTCTCTCTTTCTTTGTCTTGCCTTATCACTTTAACTTATTCTCTCTTTCTCTCTCTCTCTCTCTCTCTCCGCTCGATAGATCGGAGAACGATGGGCGATTAGCGCCGCGTGTGAAAGGGAAAGCGAGTGGTCGACTTCACGGAGGAGGACGATCGACCCGACAGCATGGCGCGGTACACGGCTCGAAACGACTCTCTCCTCCGTACGTAACGCGCGTTCGCCGTCTCTCCCGCGCTCTCTTCCATCCGCGTCTCTCTCTCTCTCTCCTGTTTTTTCTCTCTCTCCCTTTTTCTCGACGCCCTCTCCTCCTGCGCGCATTTGTTGATGTGCTTTTTGCGGCGCACGATTCGAACATCGATGAATAGGTAATTTGTCGGACAGAGCCAATCAGTTGAGTTTTTGAGATCCTTCAAGCCGCTATAGTCGACACGTGACGATTGACAGGAGTGATTTGAAATTATATGGTGTGAAAATGAGTGACTAAATGATCACAAAAATTGAAATGCAGAATAAATTCGGATATTCCGACATTTCCGACGATCCGTCGGAAGTGAGTTTCAGTATTCAATTCAACAGTTGAATATTGTGTAATCTTATATAAATGCATCTCTTTCAACTAAAAATATACACGTCATCTCAGTTGTAATATTTTCATTATCACAAATCAGTTTCATTGTGTTTTGCGTCAAAGTCTGAATTTACTGAAATAATATACTGAAGATTGCAGTTCTTGATTTAAACATGATTATAAGATGCTTGTCGAGTGGTGAAATATATCAAAATTTTTATCCAGTCTTTTTTTTATATTTAAAATTATTCACGACTGACAGAGTAAATATTATAATTCTTAATTTTTTGAGTACGTTTACGTCTAGTTTTATATACAACTTTCCCTGAATATTAAATTTTAATTGCAAATTTTACATCATTCGCGTAGCCACGCAATGTTTATCAGTGATCAAAAGTTTTAAATTTATCACATTAAAAATATTAAGTCGTAAAAACATCAATGGCAAAAAAAACATTGAAGCCGAAAATAATATAATATTATACAAGACGTAGTAGAAAAAAAAATAAACGAGCATGTTTTAAACAGTTTGAGAATGGGAAACCTGCTTATAAACGCATTACCTTATAATATACATGTTTCGTAGGTGTAGATTATTTTAACGCAATTTGGTACTCTTCGTCGCGGCCGTGTGATTCGCCGTGAGACCGCCGGAACGAGCCGCGAGAAAAATTGTGAATGAATCCACCGTAATTGCAAGGTTGAGATTTTATGGACCGGATTACCATACTTGCGTTATGTAGAACCATGCAAATACTGCGAGAAACCATTCATTATAATTGGCTTCGCTATGATTAATGGATGGTATTACGGGGTGAAGAATTGTCGGATTCATTACAGCTCATAATCAGTCAGTTTACATTTTCATAATATATGCAGTTGCAACATTAAACTCATCTCTCCAGTCCGAGTATATTGATACACAGTATATCGGATACTCCACGTGCATATATTAATAAGCTGCAATTTCCTTGCCGGCACTTTCAAATTTAATTCAACGCGCGCGTACGCTAGACGACAATTAAATTTAAAAAATCTTATTTTGCGATCCAAATTAAGTTATTTCTTCTCGTGTGACACACTATTGTATATCACATATTATTTCCATTTCTTAATTACATCTTATCTTCTCCGCGATCTCTCACGTACTCATTCCGCATTGACGCGGAAAAAGCGAGTGGATTCCTCGGCGTGGAGGCGCCTATTATTTACATTGTACGACACTCATGTCCCGGTGTTTTCTATAATTTGCTTTACGACGCTATCTCCATCGGCGATCGATCGATCTCGCGGCGCGTACACGCACCGCGGATCGCGGATTGCTCATACACGGATGTACCTGGGATGCAGGGATGTCGACATAGACGCGCACACGCGCGTATACGCATACGCGCGAGAGGAGCCGCAAGGATGGGAGCACGAGTTTCGCGCGCGTACATACATGCATCTCGGTGTTTCCGCGTTGCTATGCTAATGAGAGAGCGTCCCGATCGTCGAAGACGGCTATCCTTGGACGGACTTCTATATAGCTTTCAACGTCAGAGATTCGAGCTTCGATCGCACTGAAATCGAAGATGCTCCGGCTGATCGAACTGGAAGGCGAGCACAATTCTCGTCTTTATATACAAAGACTCAATAATTTGTTCACTTATAAACAATGCAGAATTCTATTTAAACAGCCATCGTATCGTATATATATATATGTGTGTGTGTATTTGTATACTCCGTAGATTGTTTTATCGATTTATTAAACTAGTTTCCAGTTTTTTAAAAGGATTTTTTTTATTAATACTTTATAAATTATCGATACACAAAAAGAATTTTATGGGGCGTGTAAAAAAAATGCAAATGGATTGAATGTGTGGCGGAAAAAATTTTGCGATATCGTTAGTGCGAATGTACATTAGTTTGATCACTTTTAATTTCATCTGGCAAGGTTGTAAAAACCGAGAATGGACGAGGATCCTGAAAACAACTTATGACTTTACAGACCTTGTGTCTCATAGAAATTTAACTTTTTTTTTTATAGAGTGATTATGCTAATGTAAGAGCATCCCAAAGATCAGGTTTATCCTTGAACGAGATTCGCACTAGAATACGACGACTCGAGTTTTGTTTCCATTAAAGTCGAGATTTTATCGCTAAAAAAGAAGAGATTTCTATCAATCGTAAAAAAAAAAGATACGACATGACACAATACGCGAAAAAAAATTATTAAAATATGGCGTGAGCGAAAATACATAAAATGCAGTCAAACGCTATAAATTAAAAAAAAAAGGCCTTATGCAACAAGTCCGTGATTCGGCGCGTTTTACTTAATCAATATTTTAAACAGTAAACAGGAAAATTTAAATATATATGTAGAAATACGAAAAACTACTGTAATAACGTATGTTACATAAATCAACATTGATAACAAAAACCATATAAAATTACGTCTTTATTAATTCACGATATATGTTGCGGGGGGATATCATATTAATATAAATATATTTTATTAGGAGAGTATACAAACTTCAAAATGATAAACAGAAATTATAGAGAGGAGATAGGTGCTTCAACTTATTAGATTCCTCCACTATGAGTGTACGGTATTAAGAGGCGTATGCTATAAGATACACACCGCGTGGGTCTGAAGTGTTCCACTCAACGACACTAAGACGATACTAGAGACGGATGGATGCCTCGAGGATGGATGATCGAAATCTCTCGTGAACGCGCGCGCAACGAAACATAGTCGCGGATACGTGAAATCCGGTCAAGCAGCATTAGCCAAGTATCTACCTAATTCAGCGTCGTCCTACTGATACGAGCTAATTTCGCTATATGTATCTCAGAAAATGTTATTACGATCAATTTTTCGAAGAGAACGATCTCTTTTTAGCGCTGCCCGTGAGTTAATTCCGCGCAAATTGTGGCTCGCAATTGAATGGTCGTGATTTCGCTTTTACGTGACCCAGAAGATCTCGCAGGCGATCGTTAGCTGAATTGAAATAGCACACACGTGAGAAAAGAAATTTGTAAAGGTATACGGTGGAAGATCATTCGTATAGCGCTGGAGATTTTATATTTCCAAGACCTCCTTCTCAGAGATAAAACATAAAAATCTAGTTATCATAAAATACACATATTTCTCTTCGTAATATTTAGTTTGGCCTATTAATGGATCTTTCATCATCTATTAGCGTGGAACGAAGAATATCCACACCCAACTTTCGATAGCGAAACGTGGCTATATAGAATCCTTAATTCGTGATAACGTTAAGTATAGTCACGCTTAACGCTAAGCGTGTACGTGTACGTGTGTATATGTATATGTACAACGAGAAGAGGGATGAGCGCACAAAAAAAAAAGCGAATCCAGTCCTGCACGCCGAGAGAGATGCAACTTCCGGATTTCGGCACGATCGCGGTCTCGTCGAATCTCGATACCGTCCGCGCCGCGCAAGTTAGGAGGCCATCGCTCGCGCGCGCGAGAGTGTTTCGCTGTGGCGTCGGTTTTCTCTCCCTAGAAACGGTCTCGCTTCCCGGTAGGTAGGCAGCGCAGTCACGATTATAATGCCATACAGAGAATCGACGTCGAGTCGTGGGGTCACACGCGGGGTCGCCGTCGGGTTGCAAACCCCGTCGGGTGCGAGACCCGCGAGAGAAGAAGGAAGAAGAATACGACTCCCTCCCCCACCTCGTTTTACCTCCTCCACCTCCTTTGACCCGCGCTCTCACCCTCCATCGCCTCGTGGGAGAGTCGATATACGACCTGCGAGCAACGTCGCCGTCTCCGATCTGCACAAAGTCGTTAACGAGTCTCCTCGTTATCTTTAGCGCTTAGTTTTATACACGTGTGTATATACGTATGCTGTGTATGCATATGTATATATATATGCACACACGTACACACGTGTCGCATACACGTGCGTCGCTCACCTAGGCGGCCGGTTATAAGAGAACGGCGGAAAGTGGGAGAGACGGGGAATATGCGAGGGGAGTATAAGGAGAGCGAGAAAGAGAGAAAGAGAGAGATGCGCCTGGACACGAAGCTATGGAGAACCGCGGGAAGGTCGTTCCTTCCCCCTCCCCTTCCCTTTCCTCTCTATTCTCCTCTCCCCCCCCCTCCCCTTTCACCCCGCCATGGCCGATCCTCGAAGACATACAGGTACTTTCTCCCACAGTTTTTCGGTGCCGTCTTTAAACATGCACGGAGACCGACGACGACGATAACGACAACGGCGACGGCACCGTCGGCGACGTCGTAACACCTACAAACCGTACATACAAGTCGCTTCTATGTAAACAGATTGTTTATTCATTTATTCCTCGCCTTTGGGATGTAATTGAAGGTGAAGATTTATAATTTTCGATTTTATAATTTTCGACCAATTTTCCGACTCCGGATTAAAGAGAAACTCTCGTTATGTAATAAAATAATAAAAACAAAGAGATAGAATAGAACGTAGGAATGGCTCTTGTTTTTTACATCAATTAGACAAAGGCTAGAAAGAAAATTATAATATCTGCTTTGTTTCGCAGAAAAGCTGCATGATACATTTTTTTCTTTTTAATCTTATAACAAAAAGACGCAATTTACATTTACAAAATAAGCATGAAACAATTCTACGCCATTCTACGCTATTCGAATTGAAATTAAATTGCCTGTCATAGTGAACTGGAAAATTGACTGACCGCTCGGAAATATTGCACCGACTGAATATTTTTCGAAGAGTCTCCAATGTTCTTTTTTTTTCGGGATAGCCGATGAATCGATTCGACGCAACAAGAATAACGGCGCGAGCCGATACATAGTCTTGATTTATGTAATTTATGTAAATACGCAATTTAGATCCGATTTGTCGCTCAGATCCAAGGTGAGCGCATTGTATCTACACGGATATTGCGTGTTTAGTACAAAAAAGCGTCATAAAAATGTAACCGATTACCATTCAGTTTTTCGGACTGGCGAAAAACGTGAATTATGCACATCGTCGCTCGTTTTTAACCTTAGGCCAACAATTTCAATGATGGAAGCTGCACGCAAATATAGTCCCGACATGAGCACTTTATTTTTAGACCTGCAGGGTACTCTTATTTTTGGCAGGTATTGACACAAGCAAGCTTCGCGACACTCAATAACGGAGTTTATTTATACGGAATAATGCAGTTGCATTTTGATTTGACACGTGACGTGACAAGTTATATTTTCATCGCGAAATTATATTATGGGAAAACAACAAAGAAAAAGAATAATACCATTTTTTAAACAGTGTCGATCGTCTTTCAAAATTGATACTTAATATAACAATATATTTAATAAATAAATTCCAACATTTACGTAACAATAATCTCTAGATAGCGAAAAATTATCGAGATACGATATCAAGTATATATTGCAATGCTCGCGAGAGTGCCGATTTCTTCACGTATCTCTACTGGTGAAGAATAACGATAGCGCGAGAACAAATTACCGAGCAGAGAAGAGGATCAAAACTTTACGCGTTGCGCAAAACACCTCCGTCGACGAATTTTTTCGAAAGAGGGGGCGTTTTAAGATTTCGTTACGCCATCGTGCAATTTCGCTGATTTACGATCCCTTCTCTCTATCGCTCTCGTACGACCGATCATCTAACAAAGAACAAAGGGATCCTACCACGCGGCCGGGCCGATACTACTGACCAGAGAAAAACGGCTGGAGAGCGCGCGGCCAGTTGTCCGTTACTATTTCCGCGAAATCATACGTGAAATATTTTTAGCACATGTTTTAGCAAAGAAAAAACAGATCTTAATTGAGAAAGCATAATTCATTATGTAAGGGAAGGGGGGGCAAATAGTGATGGATTTTTTCCTCTCTCCTCTATAAGCTAATTTCAAGTTTACAAGATATGATTTTTCACTGAAAAAGTACTTTCCACTTTCAAATATACAAAAAAACTTAATTAGAATTTCCATAAGTCATGTATACGGGCTAGATTTTCATAAAAACTAAGCCTACACTATTTGCTCC
>NW_012026890.1:3128564-3241249 GCF_000956235.1 Wasmannia auropunctata
TCCCTTACATTATTTACGTATCTTTTGCGTTTCGAGCCAGAAAATTGTACTAAATTTTTAGCGCATTAAAATGATGAATCAATGAAAAAAATATATTTAGAGAGAAATATCTGTGAAAAAATATAGATTTATAAACGCTAAGATGGATTTTTTTTAAAACTTAATAAATATGTCAAAGTTCTTCGATATCTCAACACGAAAAAACTTTTAATAAGATTTTTCTAACGAGGGGAAACTTTAATTTATGTAGAAAGACATTTGTTTATGTTACAAATGTAAAAGAAAGTATAAAGGTAAAGGTCAGTGTATAGCCTGATTTTTTTCTCAAATCATCATCTTGCGAGATTTTGCATTCAGCATTTGCACTGTCACACGCATCCTGGTTGATTATCCACCTCGACAAAATCCAGCAACGTCGACTTTGGTTATCGAAGAGGAAGCGCGTTCGGAAGATTGTGAGAGCCTGCACGTAATACCGGGTTTCATCGTGTTTGACAGATGACTAATGCAGAACTACCGGCGACGGGGGACGGGCACCGGTTGGGAGCCGAGCCTACAAAGTCGTTAACAACGTTGCTTGTGGCCTTGGTCAGGAGTCGCTGGTTAACGGGCCGCAGGGATTTTTTCCAGATCCGATATCTGCTTCCTGCTATCTACTTTGTGGCTCCTCTACGCGCTTTATCATTGTCCTCGTGGCGTTTTATCTCACATCGGGCGTATATTAATAATCCTCCCTTCCTCCCCCCTTCACCCCCGCAAGTGTCTCTTTCTCTCGCCGTTTAGCACGTGTCGGGACCTCCGCGAATTTTTCCTCGCCCCGCGAACGCGATCCCTTATCGAACGCGTGATTTATTTTCGCGCGCGAATTTCGCGCGCACCGGCTCGTCCTCTGCGAATGCGAAACGCTTCCTTCGAATATATACGTTTTATCCGCGCTCTGCTGGAAAGTTCCGCCTTACCAGAAATACCTTGATACGAAGACTTTAATATGTTGCTTCAACTTCGTTCGCGACTTATACGTATATAATATCGACAGCGTAGATCTATTTTTCCAGCACAATGTAAAGACAACTGGTTTGACACGCGTTAACCCACTTCAAAACTTCTCGACAGCTCTCTAATATCCGTATCTGATATCACGAGTATCTGTATCGCTACTACATTACCCGCAAGACACACGGCAAAGTTTATACGTAATCTTACATGATGAAACGATAATAGCAAACAGATAAAAGAAGGTAATTGTTTGCTAAGCAGTTGTTCGCCCCCCCCCCCCTTTCCCGAGATCGTTGTGATAATTAGAGAGAAGAGGACGCGTACACGATTGTCTCTAAATGAAGTTTTTATCGCGCCGTTTAAAGGAGGCCCTGCACTTTCCAGGAGAAACGCCATTTGTGCGGAAACATTGCACGCAACATTAAAGATAGAAAACACTTATAACTGTTTATATCGCAAAGGACAGGTTTTCTTAGCCGTTCTTACTTTCTTGTGTGCAGAATGTCGGCGCGAGGCAGATAAGATGTCAATGCGCGTTTATTAATTCCGCTCGTAAACACCGATGAGAGAAAACAAACGGATAAAAGGTTGTATAGTGTGTTCCCTCACGTGCGCGCGCGAATGGTCCGCGTTAGATATTCCGGGAGCCTGCGGGGGCTATACGCGTTTTCGCAACAAGCGTGTCAATTATCTTATCGATTTATCGTACACGAGTCGCAGACGGCCGATTAGGCCTAACTGCACCTCTGCTTCGGCGCAGCCCCAGAAAAAAACCGTATAATTAACTTCGCGCACGAACAAATTTTCATTGCAAATTTACTTTTTCGCTCGGACCGTATAATATTACAGGCCTTCACTTCTTCACGTTATTTATTGTTTTTTCCATGTTATTTGTTTTTATAATTAATTGAGAAATGAGAGTACCGCATAAAATTGTATATTATTTAAAAAAAAAAGGTAATGCATTATTAAATTTATTAATATTAATATATATTGAAATACGCTAAACTCGAATTTATTGTAGCAGTCAAGGCTTAACGTTACAATGTCAAAAATTGAAAAGATACTTGGATATTCCATAAAGTGTTTAGTCGAACTTTCGATTAATCGCAACACGACCACTTGTTCTATTGCTCACAGACCGCAAAGCGTTTCGCGGTAAATATTAGCACGACCTTCCGTATACTTCTCTTATACTGACCATAAGGCAGATACGTGTGAATCCGATTTCTCAGCCGGTGCATGCGATCGAGATACGTTCGCATCGTTCCGAGAGACGCGGATGGAGACGGCGGTGACGCGATGATGGCGGGGCGGCGGCGCGGTCTGCAGTTACATTAAGTAACATTACTCGTTCCGCACGCCAATTACTTACGTTAAGTAACCGTAAGAGATTCCTATTTGCCGGCTTCTGATCCTGCCGACGCGGAGACAAGCGGTAATTATGCGTTTACGAGGACACGCGCGCGCGCGCGCGAGCTCGCTCACCACTTTCATTTCTCTCTAATTACGACGGAAGGTAGGTCCTCTCCGGCCTCTCTCTCGTTCCTGGACCGCCGTCGATTCGTTCGAATCTGAATTTAATAGAACGAGCAGGAAACTCGCACGTACACGCGTGGTCCACTCTCGTTCGTTAATATACGAGACGCGCGAGCGATGCACACATCCGCGCGCCTCGCGCGAAACGCGTTGCAAAATCCTTGTTTATACACGCGTAATGGCGCGCGTTAATCTATCCGCTGTGCGCCTTCGTTGCCTTTTCGTTGGCATGCCATAAAATAAAAAAAATTTTTTTTTAAAGAAAGGAGAAAAAAAGGAAAGAAAGAAGCGACTTTTATCCGCCGGCAGAAATGTTAACGGAGGTAGGTAGGCGCGCGTGTTTCCTCAGCCAATCGTGCGAAACATATCATTACTGAATTCCCGGGATTAAATGCGAAAAATCGAAAGCTCCGGCTCATTCATCAAGTTACTCTTTCTCTTTAGAGGATACTTCGTTTATTATTTGCCGTGCAAACGCGAATTGACATTTCGTGCGCTCTCCGTGTACTCTTTTTACTTTTTATCGTTGAAAAAGCTAAAACAAAAACAATTTGAAAGAATTGGTAAATGGACATGGTACTCGTGTAGAAAGAAATCAGTTCGTTATCAGTGTTACACTCTTCACTGCACATTATTATCTGTCACATGAAATCAGTCAACATTGGTTTCTCTTAAATCGTCTTTAACTCTTAAAAAAATTTCTCTCATAACATATAAATTGACTTTTTTTTTTAATTTAAATTCTAAATTTATATATTTTGGAATATTGCCTAAAAAATTTGCGTCATCATATTTTCTATTTTAGATTTCTGGAGTGAAGAAATTCGGGAACTTTTCCGTTCGAGTAAGTCAGTTCGCAGGGAGGCTGGCAATCTCGCCCTCCGTGTACATAAATCACATCTCTAATTTTGCGCTCAAATCGATCACGAACGCGCCCGATATTTCCGATCGCGATCGGTTTCTCCTCGGCCGAGCGAGCATTCCCATCGCGGCTCGCGGAGAAGAGGCCTCTCGATTAAGTATCTCTCCTTTTCTACGGAATTGGGTATCCTCGGCGAATGGTGCGCGCGACCTCGCTGTCCTGCGCGTATAGGTCGTTTCACCTGTCACCTGCGCAGGAACGAAAGAGAGAGGACGATCGCTGCGGGCGAAAAAGGAAAGGACGAGCCAATGAGCGGAGTAGTCGCAGACATCCCGACTGACCGGAATCGCTCGGCGTACGCTCGAGCTATGAGACCCATCGGCTCCTCCGTAACCGACTAAAAAAAACGAGGTCACACGCCTGCGTCGAGATTAACGGGTCAATACACACATGCACATCAATCCAAAATTCTCTCTACGAAATATCTCCACGTTGGACGATTAATTTTTTTCCACAAGAGAAATAAATGTGCGACGTAATTAACTGTTCTCTGCGGCTTTTAATCCTCACTTGCGACATGGTTTCCACATTTAATACGATATTTGATATTTTAATTCTATTATTACCGAAGCCAGCGGCACAATTTATTACTCTAAGTTAAATTGCCATTACTTTTATGCGTATTATATAAGAATAATATAGAATAATAAGAAAAATAGCATACATATTACATAAGAACAGAATAATTCAATTTCTCTGTTGTCACTTACTGCATATGTCTATTTAATATTATATATTAATAATACAAATTATTAATGGTTAAAAACAGTTAAAAGTAACTTTCGCATCACGAAATATAATTTTGAACGGCATGATATACGAGAAGGTATTCCCGTTTTCAACCCCTATTATAGAAGACACATTCGAAGTTAATTCGATTTGTCTTAACTTCAGTTATCGTTTCATGCGATACATTTCATTCGTTACTGTGTATAAAACGCAGATATTTCTATCGTCTAGATTTAAATAAATAATCGACGGATGGCAAACTCCGGAAATCAAGTTGCATGCCTGAGTTCACTCGTGTGGAGATATGAAAAAAATATATGCTGACGCCAAGGCGGACGCGGCGAAATAGCATTCTGCACATAATCCGCGACAGTACGAGGAAGAGCGGTACATTGCATTTTGAAGTTACTTTACCATAGTGTGTACACAAGCACATCTCGCGTGGGTGTGCTAGAAGAGATCGCGGTCATTAAATCGCCACTGGAAATCTAGCGGGATGCGAGTGCGAGGCAGCGATATTCAAATGAATGCAAAACATCCGGACGCCAAGCGACAAATTTTAACGATTCCGGTAAGGATTACGACGAAAAGTTGAAGATATTAAAAGTTTGTGAGTGTAAGCGAAGTATACATATTAATAAAAATTAGGTGAACAATAAAAAAAAGATTAGCGGCAAATTAAAAATAAAAGAAAGAAAAACAGTAAAGATTTTTATATCTAATCGAAAATGTAAATCAGTCTAACCGAAAGATAACAATTATATTACGCGTGCATATTATGTGATGTTATCAAAAGCAATCTTAATAATAATAATACCAAAAAATGCGATATATTATACTTATATCTTTAATTACTTTCGAAAAATGCAATTAACATATTTTTCGACAGTATACCAATTTTTATATATCTCAAATATTAAAATATTTATTATTAAAATAAATATCTTTTCGGTTGCTTCAAATCGTCTATTATCCCGATGTTCAAAGATTATTATTTATTTAAAAAAAATATTTTATGTTTACATCGTTTACAACGTGGTATTTGTAAAATTCTTCCATTAATAAATTTCTAGAGCGATCGTCTGATCGAATGATTATCTTTTTTCACCATCAAACATTGCGGTTTGGTTTATGGCAGTATAGTTAATACGCCCAGGAAGTGAGATCTGGATGCTACATTATGACTTTCTTCGTATTAAATATATCTGAATCAGATGACAGCGGCCGCGACCACGAGCCGCGTCGTCCCATCTGTAGGAGAGAAGATCTCGGGGCCGCGGTCCGCGCGAGAGATGGATGGTGCCGGGTGGTAGTAAAAGCGCGTTATAACGACAGTGAATAAATATTGGAGTAGGTACACGGGCAGTATTACCATACAATACGCATACCGCGTAGAGTCGTTTCGCGGGCCACGCAAGGGTGCGACGCTCACTGTTGTCTGTTGTCGCTCCTAGAACCGTTTTCTATCTCTTAGTGTGTGTCATACGTGAGTGTGTGTGTGTGTGTATTTCTTTCTTCTTCTCTTCAGCCTTCTCCCTTTGATCGCCATTAATCACCACGATCTTCCACCTAGTCCCACGCAGCCGCGGCGTCGGGTACACCGTACGCGACATCGAAATACCGTATAGGAGAGACCTTCTCTCTCGGCTAACTGTAAAATAGGACCTCGCGCGCAACGCGGATATCGCTTATCTCGTAGCGCGCGTTGATCTATATCGACCTCTCGACACCACACGAATCGTGCACGGCGCGAACCACGTTTTCCCCGGTATTTCAGCGATCGCTCAATAACGAGCATAATTTGTTATCGATAATGAAACAACGCTGCGAAAAAAAAAGCGAAGGATCAATTCCGAGTCGCGATTTTGACGTATTATACAGACCAATATTCGTATGCAAATGTTAATTAACGGATTGTTCCGTATCTTCGTGATAATGCAACGATTATCGTTCTGATACCGATGGTCTTCTCTTTTTTGTTCAGAATAACATTAACATTTGCCTTTTTGTTTGACATGTATAATTGTTAGTACCATATGGTAATTTTGATAATTACTGTATGCTCCGCGTCTGAAATATACAGTTGGATGTGCATATGCCATCAATCTATACTTTTTATCGTTCCCTTTCGCACATAATTATCACCTTCGTAATTAAATATCCAGGTCGTGACCTGACTTTTAAGTCTCTCTCTCTTAGCGCGGCTATTTCCGTGGAACTGTACGATCACAATTAAGCAGGCGTTAAACTTTTGCGAATTAAAAGTAACTCCGAGAGTATGGAAATTTAGTCGGAATTTCATTCACATTAATTATGTTAAGTCACTCCGTTTCATCACGCAGTACGCGAACGCGTCAATAAGCGCTGGACTACGCATATTATCGGCGTACGAAGATTATACCTATGAAACAGAGAGTGTCGCGAATTATCCGCGAACACTGATTAAAAAGTCCGATCGCGGAAAAAAAACCTCATATATCCGATTAAACTCTAACGGGGTTCAAGGGAATCGAAAGAAGCGTCATCCGCCGCGGTTGGTCTTTAAGGACGAGCGTAAAGTCTCTGGAGCTGCGAGCGAACGAGCGAGAAACGATCGCGCGTCATTAGATCCTGTTGGCCTGCTGTCTCGGAGGAACGGCCGACGTAACGTAAGCTTGCATCCCGCCGACGCCGTACGACGGAGACGCGGCGACGTCGGCGCGGCCGCGTCCGACAAGGATAGTGGCCGCGTATAAGAGACAACGCCGCGGCGCGAGAGGAGATCGCGGGAGGCCCGCGCGGAGACGGAGAGTAAGAGCCTAGAAGCGCGGCCGGTGACGGGGCCGGGAGGGGAGTGGGTGAGCCGACCTCTGACCCGACGCGCGAGGGGCGGCCGGGGGACCGCGGCACCGTGGCGCATAGCTCAGGCATAGCTCGGGCATAGGCGCACAGGCCTCGCGCGACTCGCCCGCCTTTCACTTCGCGAGGAGACGAAGGCAAGAAACGTACGTCGAGAGATAGAGGCGGCCGGGGAGTGCCCCGCCGCGCACGCTATTATCATATTACAGCCGATTCGCCGCCGTCGACGCCGACGCCGACGACGCTGCCGTCGCGTCGCCGCGTCGGATGCGGCCACAACCGGCGGTGTGGCAGTGCTTCACTGCCTCATGTTAGACGGAATCGATTCCGCTGGCTGGCGCCACGTCACTTATAATTAAAATTAGAAATTAATCTCAATCGTGGGAAAAAAAATAAAGTAGCTGAGAAGACAGGAGCAAAAAAGAAAAAGAGTTAGGAAGAAATAGGGGAGAAAGGAAGTAAAAAAAAGAACAATATTCTCGTTTGCTTATTAGGTAAAGTAACGAGAAGACGCTAAGGGTATATAAATTTCTCCAGGACGCTTGAAATAAAAATCATCTGATTATCCTAAAATACTAACCAATTAAACGTGCCGTTCTTTAAAAGTTGTATTTACACAGATTATTCATTGACAGACTATTCAATTTTTTAGTTGTATTTTTTCCACGTACATGTTCATCTGTTTCTTTAATAATGTTTCCAAATGATTTACAGCAATTTACGGCAAAAACAACAAAAACATGCATCATTTGTATCATAAAAGAATCAAAATTATGCTATAATAAGTTATAATGAAATATTTATTTTAAAAAACGGTTGCAGCGACAGCTTGAGCAAGCAATCTTTGATTTCTTTCCTTCGTGATTTTCTCGCTGTCAACGCGCTTTACGACGGGATTATCATACGACGCGATCGCGGACGAATATTTCACACTGGGATTACGCAAGGGAATAGGTGTCGAGGCGTACCTACGTGTACACCTTGGGCGGCGTTCGGCCGCCTCAATTTTTGCGCGCACCGCGGCGCGGGGGAAAAAAAAATAAAACTCGGATCGCCGCTATCGCCGCCCGCTGCGAGTGCCGCGATTGACGCGCGTGATCTCGCGAGGCGAGACGAAAGTGATATCGTTGCGCTGTGAACGGGACGTTTATTATCCTTTTTATCGCGCCTGGATCCGCTATTTCCCGCGCGCAGCGCGCGCGCGCGCGCGCGCGCGATCCGCTCTCGTAATCGCCGCGTGATTATTTCTACAAACCCCCCGGAGTATGACGGCGTAATTGTAATTTATTGAATAATTATAGTGGTAGTAATTGCGGCAGCGGTGGATAGTGTGGCAGAAACAGGGCTGTTACTTTTCCTGCATACCGCATAACGTCAAGTATTATCCCCCCAAAGTAACGAGTACGAGAGAAAATTGTCATGGCAAAATAAAATTCAAACGGTGATTAAGCGGAAAAATAAAAATAAAAAGGCGTAAATTTATTAAATTACTTCTGTATCCGATATGCGGAACATCGTTCTGTTAATCAAATCTATTACCAGGCCCGCGGTCGCACTCCTCTCTTTGCGCGCGACGTAACATCAACAAGTAGTAAACGGCTTATTTCCGTGCACGCGACAGTTTTTCGAACGTATCTCAAACCGGCATTGACGGAAATATCGGAGTCGACTGCGAGTGTCGACGAAGCTGTTCGCTCGAGCGAGCGCGAGATTGACAGGATAATCGCGACGCGAGACGCGAGTGATTTCGACGCGTGGTAGATGGCACATTCGTTATCGTCTTTATTAGCCGTTACGCGTTTTTGTTCTTCTTCTACGCCGTGCCAAACTGCCGACGCGCAATTAACGATTTAGTGTTTTCACCGTTGGCAAGTAAAAAAAAAAAAGAAAAAAAAACGGGAAGTCTCTTCGAGATTTTTTCTCGTATAACGCATAACTTGACGTTCACGACTGTGAATAAGCGTGATTAACTCGTAAACGAATGCGTGATCCACCGCAGAAAGGACGTCAGTTATTTTTGCAACGAGTTCATTGGAATTCTCACAACGTAGAGATGTAGAAATCAGGTTTCTACATTTACGATACTTCTCAATCTTTCAGATACTTTGTCTCAATAGTATAAATATACATACGACTCTTTCTATTTCCCCAGTTTATTTCTAAATAGACTCTCTCACACCGAATTGAGTTTAACACCGATTATATTAAATATTCAAAGTGTCGCAATGTCAGAACTCATCAAAGAGTTACTCTCTTCATTAGTCAAACTTAACAGGATATCCTGTCCTTCGATCGCACGACGTATAGTGTCCGTGATGCAGTTTTGTATGTTTCTACACAAGACCATGTTATCGCTGTACGACTAGACATTGTGCATAACAGGTTTGACCCACCATGCAACCTGTCCGGTCCGAGAATAACCGCGAAAGCGCGCGTCTCTCGGCCCGGCATGGCGGGACGACGAAAATCACTTTCGTCGCGGTTCGCGCGTCTTCGCGCGCGTGCGCTAATCGCGGCGCGATGGCGCGATACCGGAGGTCGCGCGGGGAATTACTTACCGGTACTCTCCTCGTGGCGGCGAGGATTCCGTCGCGCACGGACCGGTCGCGCTGGGTAACGTAAGCGCGGAAAGACAGAAGAAACGGCGATCGGCAGAATGGGACAGAAAGAGAGAGAGACCGAGAGAGAGAGAGAGAGAGAGAGAGGGAGGGAGAGAGAGAGAGAGACAGGCGAGGCCGAAGAGTACCGGTGAGAGTGCACGGCCGTACGGTACGAGTACGAGTCGTGCCGGCATGCCCGTAGGTCGACCCACAGCTCGCGCGCGCGACGTGTAATTATCATCTCCCAAGGGCCTATCCCACGCTATCCAAGTTAAGTGGGACACAGCCGATTACTGCGTGAGCGATTAGAAGAGAGGTGCGCGAGGAAGGCGCCGCACGGCCCGGCTCTCTGGAAGAACCTGTCTCCGGGTTCCCTCCCCGGATCGTGAACCGCGAAAGAATTCGCGATTCGTCGATGGGTTAATGCACTAAAGTTCTATTTCATTAATGCTGGTTAGCGTTAATCAACTGGACTGTCTATCGTTGTCTGTTATATAACACGCTACATTCTTTAGTATCGAAAATCAAAATTAATTTCAACATGATTTCGTTAGATTACTCAAATCGTTACATAGTAATTAAAGATTTATTTGCCATGATATCACAGTATCCATAGTATTTTGTAAAGGAATAATTAAAGTCTATCAAGTTTGTAATGGAGAGATTACAAACATAAGTGCTCGATAGATTACTTGAATGGAAGCAAAACGTTTTGTAAATATAATAAATAGAAGTTGATACACGGAATTAAATCCTGATTAATTTCCGTTCTACTTAAAAATGTTTAATGAAATCATCAACTCTAGTCAGACTTGTATATATAGAACTAATAGGAGAAAGTATCGAACGTCGCGACCGAGAGAAATAAATTTGTTACAATCTTAATATGTAATGTGTCGTAATGTATGTTTGTAATATATTTAATATAACTTTAAATTTCTTTGAATAGTGCGTGTTCATAAAGAAAGTTTATACCTAAAAAAAAAAATAGTACACAATAAGACATCACAAACACTTTTCGAAAAAAAGGAGCTCCACTGAATCTACTTTGATCTCGTCGTATTGATAGTTTCTAAGAAAATGTAAAATTATAAATAAAAAGCAGCGTGACTTTTTTGGATATATTTATGCGCTAGCGCATTAACGCTCTTACGACTTTAGGTGCACCGAAATAATTACGAGCCCGATTGCGTTATGGATTACGGCAATTCAGGTGCATAAAAGCTTGCGTCAATTGTTATGTGTGGGCGTAGGCGGGGACGGGAGATAGAGCACAATGAAGTTTCTGCCCGCGATATCGAACTTCTCGAGCGTAAAGAGACGTGATTAAATTAGACGCAGCGCAGCTGATCGCCGACGTGAGTGATTAGAACGGAGAGGGATGTCAGTGGAAGAGGAAGGATAAGCTCGGCCGATGATTGATTCGTGTTTCTCCTGTCGGAGAACGAGAAGGAAATGAACCTGTCCGCGTTAACGCGGCCCCCGCTACTTATCATTTCACCACGCATAATTGCGCCATAATAACCGTGTGTGTTGTGCGCTCGATTGCAGCGATTACATAAAAGAAGAGTTAGAAGTATGGAACGAAGTATTTCTCACAGAAATTTAACGCGAATACAAATTGACTGTTTGAATATAAATTATTTAATTCTGATAATATAATATAATATTGCGATTTAAATAGATTATTAAATTGGATATACAAAATAACAAGATAAGATACAAGATAAGAAGATAATAAAATAGATAATAAAATCAATTTGTAAATCGGTAAAATATATGCATTTCTAAAAAAAAAAAAACGATTTTTAATCCAATTATTTCCAATCATCTATTATTGCTTATAAATACCCGTAATAAAATATCTTGCAGATGTTCCTTATTTCAAATTGCTGTTTTATTAAAATTATATTTCATTAAAATATTTTATCACTAATTGATATTTTTGATGCCACAATGTCAAATATTGTGGTAAGAACCGCGTAATTTTCTCAGAATTATAGATTAAAATATGAGAGAAGAGAGAGAAAATTAATAAGAATACATTAAATAATTATATTCAGGAATATTTAAATGCTTATCATTTTATTAGTCAACGTAATTAACGATTGGATTGACGTAGTTTGTTTATTGATGGCGGTATTCCTGCTGCGATGAATCTGCATCGGCGGTGCAGCGAATTTCGTTCATGCTAACAAACGCAATGAGTCGAGCGGGAAAGGACGATTCCCAAAAATAACCCGGCAATTTGTCGCGCTAAACCGACGTCCTTGTTTTTAATTACGCGACATCCGAATTCGCCAAAGATGAATTGACCGATCGTGGAGATAAGAGGAATGAACTGCGACGGACTGCGGACGAGACGTATCGCGTGAACAGACCCGCGAGATACATTAAGGTATTACGTAATCATACGGCGTTTATGAATTTGTGTGTTCGCTAAGTTTGGCGCATTGCAATTCTCATGCTTGAGCAAGTGACGGTTTACGTAATTCCCGATGTTACTCGAAACCTGGTAGAATTCGCGCCGAGCTTTTATAATTGCCCAAGACATCTCTGTAATCTTTCGTAATATTTTTCGTCCAACGTTATACGTTCGCGCATTATAATGAATTTACATCGTAAAATTTTAACATCGCCAGATTTGTCTATACTTAACTGGCGTATAGCCAGTCAAATTCTCACTTTCTTTCGAGAATTCTGCAACGAAATCGGTCATCGGGCGTGAGTGAAAATCGATTGAGCGATTAGGCCTCGATTATTCGTGACTCTCTGGTGCCTCGGTGCGAGAGTCGCGAACGAGGGAAGACAATAGATCCCGTTCGGGAATTAAGCGCAATGAGAAAGGGCGCGGAACGCAACGTCGGCGGCGAGCATGAACGCTCGCGCGAGAGGCCTATATAACGGTTCTTATACTCTCCCGGAGACTAACGTCATCGGAGGTGTATACTTTCGATGTTATTCTTTATAAACTCGGCCATAACTCTTTAAAATTTACGTAAGTGCGACGATGATAGGTCGGACAATGGCGAGATCGAGCGCCGATATAATCGTCGGTGCATGTGTGCTCTGCAGGTATAAACCGAGAGAAGAGATAGACTCCCACGCGCGTAAATCGCTATTGACATTGACCAGTGTTATTCCGCGTCGCCCGTACGCAAACGAACGACTGTTCAAAATCGCATTCCCGCTGCGAAACGGAAAGTGTCCCCTATATTAATGAGCGGCGACGCGCAACATTTGTCATTTGCGCGATTTCCAAACTCTGAGTCGAAAGGGAAAGTATAGGGGTAAATAAAATGAATTTTTAGACTCGACTCAGCTTTCTTAGATAACACGCGCAAGTGTCGTTGAATAATATTTCACAATACTCGTCGCGTTTGTAATCGCAAGGAATCTCGACTTAACGCGACATTTTATACTAATTTACGACTCTGCGCGGAACGAAAAGTATTGCCGAGAGACACGACGACGGCCGACATTCGGTCGCCGTTGCCGCGGTTTCGCTAATGCGATCGTGTCTAATTACAAGCGCAATAGTATAGAACGATTGTTAAAAGAACGGCCGATTTAATGCGCCGCGCGACCTCGCATGCGAGCTACGGCTATAGGTGAGAACCGTCGGGAGAGAAGTCGTGCGCGACGTTGGTGGCCGCCACCCGGAAACGGACGACGGTTATGGAACCATCAGATTCCCTTGAACTCCATTCATCTGAGATCCATTGTCATCATCAACGCTAATAACGCGCGGGACGAATGTCGACGACACCGCTAAATGCATCCCGATAAAATCATTACGCGTACATCAGAGTGTTTATCTCTTTTTTTTTTTTAACGCAACCTTGGCAATTTATCATATTAGGGTGGTAGATAAATTTATACGGAAGAAGAACAGAGCGTATAGCATTGTCCCTGAAAAAAAAAACGAGTATATCTTACGCCGGAACGTATGACATTTCTTTGACTCCTACTACGCAAGGATACTACCGGATGGCGTTGGTCGCTTTCAGTCTAATGTCAAGTTACTGATATGTGATGCAATAAAACTACGAGATCTCGACAAATTGATCACTGATAAATCAGTGATTTTTACTGTAAGGTCACAAAATAACATGTTAATTTATAATAACTTTCTCCTGGTATGAAAATACATTCTGGTATGAAAATATATAACATTCGCGAATCTAAGCATTGACGCACGACAGCTGCAGGTAAAAAATAATCATCGAGCATTTAGCAAAAAAAGCTGTTATTATACCTGACGACATCCCATATAATCGATCATTCTGGGAAGGTCCATTTTAATGTATTTACATTAATATAAGGGAGATCGTTAAATATTACTCGGCATCGGTTTCCTCGATATTTTCCGCGCAGATCACGGCGATAATAGGATCGCAGTGGCGATCTACTGCGATCTTCGAGATTTGATAATGCGCATCGCGCGCGTTCGCGGTGTCGGCCGTTAAGAAAAAACGATCGATGCTCTCGCCTCGTTTCGCGCGCGGCAAAAAAGTCATCGATAGATGATGTCTAATCGTCCATGCGGCGACCGCAAATTGGAAAGACGCGAGAGGATGGTGCCTGACGTCATTCAGCCCTAACGAGATTAGAACGCGTTCGGTACCGCCGACTCTCTCTCTCTTTCTCTCTGACGACGTACGTCTATTGAAAAAAAGGATGAAAAACTTACCCACTCCGATGTGCTGCGCGCGCGGAAAAACGGTGACCTCTGCGACGCGTCGCCTGGAAATAGTCTGTTCCGGGCTTTACCAGTAGGCGAATATATCGAATATTCACTCCGATGAATATCAAGATGTGATGAATGCAAGATCCCTAAAAGCAAGGAAAATGTATCGTAGAGATATATGGTCTATGCGGTCCCAATAGCTTCTTTAGTAATACACAGCGGGGTGTGTGAGAGAAAGAGGAGGCATAATTTACATAGATAAAAATTATCAATTCGAAGAACAGTTTTATTATCTACAGTCTTAGCCAAAAATATTAACATCTATATATTTTTCATTTACCTGAAATTCTTTTACTGGTATTATTTGCTATTGATTACCGACATTATACGCTAGTTTCTTGGTTCTTGAAACAAAAGATACTTCATCGGAAATGTTATAAATCAACATTTTAACTAAAACGTTAAATGTAAATGATAATGTGTTTAATATTTATGGCCAAGACTGTTATTTCTCATCTTGAAAAGTAATTTATCATAATTCTGTAAACGCTTTAACAATGAATAGCTTATGTTGTTCCTGATGATTGAAATAATTGCTGAGAGAAAATTAGATAATTTCAAATTTGCCGAATGATAAGCAAATTCGATTTCGTATAATAGAATGTATTATTTAAAGCGCTGCAATCGAAAAAGTTTCTTGATAACGCGTCGAATTTTTCAGAAAGAAACGCAGATTGGGGCGCAGCTCAACCGTTCGGTCGAGGGTTAGACGATCTATTCGCAATCCCGGCTCACTTTGTCAACCCGCGATTACGGCATCGATAACCCGTATACACGTATTCTCATTGCCCGTCGCCGCCAGTGCACCTTTCTCTCTCGCTCAAGGAAACGGAGTATCGGTGCATCCCGCGGGCGAGAAAGGGTCTCTCGGCGAGGCTCCGCCGCGCGAGCGGCGCACCGTAGGCAACTCGCGTCCTTTTTCCCGCGGCGCACGAAAGCGGAGACAATGGATACGTGGGCGCAGTATCGCGAACCCTAACCCCGGGTGATCCCATATTCTCCGTTCTCTCCCTCTTTCTCTTCTAAGCAAAACGCTCTCCTCCGCGTCTCTTGCTCTATCGCTAAGTCTCTATCCTCGGGTCGCTGTTGCAGCCTCGCCGACCCTCTCCAGATTCTCTCTCTCTCTCTCTCTCTCTCTCTCTCTCTCTGTCTCTCTTTTTCTGCCTCACCTGCACCTCTTCAGATATTTCTCTTCAGCCTCCGAGAGTGCGGCCGCACGCTTACGAAATATCATATAGGAGCCTCGCGTATGCTCGCGCTAGCGTGTAGTCACCTTCTACCGCGCGCGCCACCG
Source organism: Wasmannia auropunctata (assembly GCF_000956235.1). Taxonomy (NCBI): domain Eukaryota; kingdom Metazoa; phylum Arthropoda; class Insecta; order Hymenoptera; family Formicidae; genus Wasmannia; species Wasmannia auropunctata. The sequence goes on from NW_012026890.1 coordinate 3,144,233, forward strand.
AAACGCGTTGGGGGGTGATCCGCGATTTAAGGGTGTAACAATCGCGGGATCTCGCGAACATTACGTTTCCTCGAGGTGCGTCGAATTCTTTTCAGAAAGTTTCGAGGGACGAAGACCGTCGTAGCCACGCACCACGGGCATTTGATACCATTAAGAGTATTGTAAAAATTAATGCTGTCGTAAAGATATACATTTCTTATATGGTACCATTAAAATCCTATGGCATCATTAAATTGTTACGATGCTATTAATGCGACATGAAGAGGATGATGTTGAAATCCAGGCAGAAAATCAATAATTGTTTGAAAAAAAAAAATAGAAAATTTCCTGCTGCTTTCGCGAGGTAGAAAGTAAGTATTTAAAAATTTTATTTCCGTCTGCTTACCTTTAAATAAAATTGCATATTTTACGCACCCTTGCACTTACCGTATTGGTTTTTCGTTGTAAAATGTCTGAAGCTTTCATACTGGCATCTCAAAGGAATGCTCTCACGAAAGCAAATTTATTCTTGCACTATCGGCATTACATCGCAAAATATAATTTTAAAACTATACGTTTCATCCATGGAGTACGAAAGCCATATGCACGCATCAGTGTGCTCGAAATGGCAAAGTTGAAGATTCTGTGTCGGGCTTTCATCGGGACGAAAAAGAAAGGCGGATAATGGGATTAGAAGTTCGTGTGCAATCTGACTGCTCCTTTTACCGGGCGATTGCAAAATCGCCACGGGTCTCGGGTAATCTTGTTTGTGCGGCGCGAGGACGCCGCGCCGGACGAGATATCGCGTCCGGAACTTCCGAAAGAAGAGCTCTCCCTACCCCCGCTTCGCTTCTCGCGCACGATCACGAGCGCGGACATTGTTGCAAACAACACGGAACGGATCTTTTTTCGGGTCACTAATCGTGGCCTCTGAGAAGCGAGCTCGGCTCGTGTTTGTTTTTCGGACTGCGGCGGGCACTAATTTTACGCGGTTAGATATCGTGCAGGAAACGGAAGAAAGTCGCCGTGGAAGAAGAGCGGCTCCGCCGCACGTCCCGACGAACTTCCTTACTTCGTGATTGGGAGCAAAGGACGCGACACGGCGGATCCGCCGCTTTCTTTAAACACCATGTACCGTAAATCTCTCGCAACGCGCAATATATTGGTCGGTATTCATAGTCTTATATTTAAGACTGCCTTAAGTATAGTCTTAAGATAGTCATAAGCTAGTCACAGAGCCATATTAGCATCTTAGGAAATAAAAATCGACTATAAATACCGGCCATTAAATTTTTACAATTTAGTTTAGACAATTGAAAGTTAATGATCGACGCCACGAAGAAAGTTAAGGATTTTCATTTATCTAAGAAAAAAGTAAAAGAGATTCAATATACATATAGTTTTTAAAATCGATAAAAATAGAAGATGACGATAGAAAAGAGAAATCATAATAGATGATTAAATTAAACCTTTCGGTTAATAATGAATCTTTGATAGGAGAAATCGATATCATTTTTCGAAGAGAAGAACGATTTATTCGCAGAGGTTCTTGATGTCTTTTCAAAATATCTGAATGGCCGTGCCTCTCTCGATAATCGATCGCGTCATTGTTATCTCGCGCGCGAAGGGGTTATCGAGGCCGAGTGAGAATCAAGAGCGCGGGAAAAGCGGTATAGCTCCGCATTCAGTTTCGGGGCGGGTCGAGAATCTCTCGCCGTCGCGTTCTCAGGATCGGAAGTGTGCGGCGTCGATTTTGCAACGATGCGAGATATACTTTCTGCCGTCATGCGTTATGCAACGCGATGCGTAAGTATATTTGCTCGTATAACTTCCCTCACAGCGCGCGAGAAGTTGAACGGCCGCAAAATTTCCACGATACGATCTAGATACTTGCTGTGAGCGCGTCGAATTCGAGCAATTTATCGTTGGTATTCGAATAAGCGTAAGCTGAGCAACGCCGTAAAGATCGAGTCGGATAACCGATCGACAAGCGAGATAAACTACTTAAATCTCGTTGCGACGTTTTAAATAATTATAAGTTGTAAAATAAATTATAACGTAATCTCTTAAGGATCTGTTAAACCATTGGTCCACTGTAAAATCTTTTCACAAATGGAATTTGCATCCTAATTACTATCATTTACTGTGACACTTCATCTATTACTTCCTGCAAGAGATAGATTTCCGTCGCTAAACTATTTGAGCGTTTTCGTTTGCATTTTGGAGATTAATGTAAATTTAGATAGATGCAGAAAGTGTCAACCTTGATGCTTTCTCCATGCCACTTTAGTTTCTCCCGAGTTCTCCAATCAAATCAACGGCACGACCTTGAGTATAGACTCGATCAGAATTCATTCGATGATGCCTCAAAGGATCTACTTTTCGAGCGGGTTCTCGTTTACTTTCCGATGACAAGGGTTATGCAGGTGTTACGCCGCGCCACTCCAAGTGCTACGAAACATTTTGTTGTTCGATTAGATGAGGGAAGCGAGGGGACACCGGGGAGGGAACGATCGCAGGTCGAAGGAGAGAAGACACAATTGAATGTTGGCGGATCCGTGGGCGGGACGCAGTTCGATTGTTTCTTTATCGCGATCATCCTCGTTCCCTCTCCTACGACGGCAATGGCGATCTCGCCCGGCATAGTGTTCCCGTAGATTTATACACAGGGTGTCCTTTCAACCGCATATTTCTCAACAAACTGTGTTTTAACTGCTGTCGCATTTTATCACGACAGCCAATTATTCTTTCATTTCTAATATTAAAAGCTTTGAATCGAAATGAATTGAATTCCTTTAACATATATATATCTGGCCGCGATTAACTGATATCATTTCATTACAATCCTTCGAATCAAAGCTCTTCAATATTCAATAATACACAGAAGATGTAATTATCAATTAGTAACGGATCTATTAGAGAAATAATTCTAATCTAAAATTGGACGTTATTAAAGACCGTTATTAAAATATACATATATTCACATGTATTATCGACATTGTAACTATCATTTCTTTTTTAATTATTAACTCGCTTGCGTTTAACTGGAATTTCATTATTCGTGCATTCATTTCATGGCTTATAATTACTCGAAACTTTTTAATTTTCGTTTAACAATATTATAACCGATAGTGACTCAATATTATAAAACATGGTCGTTTCTTCTATTATTTATGGAAACAGACATTCGCGGCAGACAGTGGTGGGACACCCTGTAGATCACGTCTTTGTCCCCGTTCGAGCTGGCCGACGCGAATCGATGGTACTCCGGTGGGTGCGCTCAGAATGCGCCTTCTCCGCGGCATACCACCGGAGGAAAGAAAACCGATCGTTACCTTTGCACAATTGCATCCCGTACACGCGGAACGTATGCGCGATCGAAACAACGAGGGGATCATCGATTCGTCTTGAGCTCGATCGAACTCCCCCGCGCGCGTTCAATCATCGTAGAAATGAAAAATCCTTATTATTCTGGTAGATAAACGCTCGTTGCAACTTTCTTTTGCGTCTAATTTTTAAAAGCAAAAATCTCGAAGATCGTTGTTTCTGTCTTGTCATAAAATCTCATCAAATTTATCATAAAATTTGTGTCACATTTTTTATCTCCTCTATGTAAAAATATAGACCTGATAGTACAAAATAAATTAACTAAATAAAAGAATTCCATAATAGAATATATCTGTTACTGACGCTAATTTAATCTTTCATTATCTTCATTTCCTTTTTCAAATTAAACAAATTGTGTCACACGTTCTATAACCATAATTTTTATCTTTTTTTCTTTATTTAGACGCATTAACATGCAGATAACAAAAGAACGAGAAGAATTTAATATTGTTAAATTGACCTGTATTAGAAACAATCATGCATTATTTCTTCGATTTAGTATTTTAGAATCTAACATAAATTGATTGATTGCATAACTTTAACGCACGGTAACATGCGACATATAAACTGCAAGAATAATAATTAACTTTTAATTGTACTAGCTTTATCTTTTGTAAATTATATCATCATTTAAATAATTAATTTAAATTTAAATTAAAAAAGTATATATACAGCTTTATAAATTACTCTTGTTCTAAAATCAAAAAAATTATAAAAATTATTAAAAAATTATTATTTCGTGAAAATAATCTTAAAGTGCTCAAGTCTCTTATTAGTCATTACGCGGAAATGCGTAGTGATATTAATAAGCTTGGGTTTCAAAGTTTCAAAGAGTGTTGAAAGTAGGTATTCAATTATCCTTACGACGAAGACAGTACGTTTATCGAACTGTTGTATTTTTCGACGTCGCGCATTATTTAGAATGTACGTCAGCAATAAGTATGGCTAAACGACAGCTCCGATGACATAGATCTCATCAGGGGAGACGAGGAAGAAAGGAGACGACCTGTTCGAGACCTAATAAGAGGGATGACGTCGTCGGTCGAAGGAGGATCTTCAGAATTATCGTCAGAATGCAAACTCTTGTAAGGTGGATTGCTCGATTACGCAACGAATAATTGAACACGAGAAAACATTGTCTGTTCCGCTTTGAATCGTGACGACAAAGAGAGTGGTCGTGATTGCGACTGCATTTCTCATCTTTCTCCTACCAACACATAGTTACAGAGATTATCTATATTCAATACTTAAATTCTCATCAATCTTAATTTCTAATTAGTTCTAAATATATCTTTAATTTCCCAAAATCATCGCGTTATTTCTCATAAATTGTTATAAATCAACATAAAGAATCTCAATGGTGGATAAAAACAGATTAAAAAATTTTACAAGTAAAAAAGTATTTAGGGCAAACTTTCTCATTAAAATATATGATATAAGTATATATAAGCCATTGTAATCTATTGTAGATACAATAGATAATTGTACAAAATTGAGAAACATTCCTTGATAGAATTATATATCTCAAGATTTTTGTTTGGTTTAGATCTATAACGATATCAGTGCTTCATCCAGCAAACGAAAATTAATCCAAATGAATTGAAAATTGTCATTTATTTTTAATTTATCCGAATTGAGAGTCCGTTTTAGAGTCCGGAAATGCATTCATGTCCCTATTATATTATTTTTGGATTCAAATAAATTGAAGTATGAAATGGGCTATTCATCATGTTGAATTCTGATGTATTCATATCCATATTATATTATTTTTAATTCCAATGAATTCGAAAAATCAAAAGCACCAATTTGGAAATGTCGAAATAAATTCATTTCTATCCATTTCAATTCATTTTGGTTTGCTGGGCATTAATTCAAGAAGAAAAAAGAACTCTTTTGCTTTCTATATTCTCGTTTCCTGCCAAGTAACATCGAATAAATCTTATTAGTTAGACATTATCGAAACAACGAGAGGTCATCGTCTCGAATCGATGAAGTCCTCAAATTCCTCCGAGCGCTTTTTATCGTACATATCTCTCTATAAAAGTGAATCAGTGAAATCATCACTAATTGCCAGTGTATATTACAATATTTTCCAGCAGTATACTTATAGAACTGTAATAAATAGTGACTACTTTAATGTCGCTTTCAGTGATAATATACTGATTCAAACAGTGAATATCACTGAAAGACAGTGAATTTCACTATCAAACAGTCAAATTCATTGTCTTTCAGTGATTGTTTAAATCAGTATATTATTACTGGAGCGACATTGAAATAGTCCCTGTTTATCACAGTTCTAAGTATGTCATTGAAAAATACTGACTGAATATCAGTGACAGTGATGATTCCACTGATTTACTTTTAGAGATAGAAACGAAAAATCCTTATTATTCTGGCAGATAAACACCGTTCGTTAAAACTTTCCTGAATTTCTTTTATCAATGTGATATCCCAAGACAAATTTAACAATTATAAACAATAAGAATACTAACGTTTGCTAATATAGATGTTAATTACTTTGTTTTTTCCATTGCAGGTTTGAAAATTAGGCTACGCGGGATAAAAGAAAAAACATAGAAATCCCTGAAATTACGTGACGCTAAACAATCTTCTCTGCTTATCGTTTCTCGTAGCTTCTAGCCATTACCTATCTTCTTGATCGAAGCAGCGAATCTAAAACGCGAACGGTGACGGGTACGCCGACTAGATATCGCGTTGCGCCGCGACGCCCCGGGATCGCGCCCGCGTTCTCCGATTAGGTGAAAAATCCGCGCCGCGCGCGGATAGTGCGACGCAGATTCTTATCGATCACATCATTTAGAGGCAAGTGCAAGTAGCGTCCCGCGCGATAAAAATACCCAGTAATGGTATCAAGAAGAAAAGGTCACTCCGGAACGTGGCCGCCCTTTTCTCCGCGCGCGTGGTAAAACGAACCCGCCGTCGTCGTCGTCGCCGCAAACATTATCGCCTTTAACTCTCGAAAACGCACCCCGCGGAAACGCATTCGCAGTTCACCTTCCCCTGGAGCCGACCCCGGAACGGCCCGAGAGGTCACGCGGGAGGCAAGGAGGGAAGGAGGAGGTCGAGAGGGAGGAAAGCCGGCGAAGGGGGAATCCTCGGAGAGGACTCGCGCTGCTCGCGGCCGGCCTTCTTCTTCTCTTCGTCATTATCATCATCATCCACTACCTCGTCCTCGACGTCTCTTCCGCCGCGCACCGTCGCCGCGTGCGCGATGGGGACTTACGAAATCGACTAGTCGCGCGCATTCGTTCGATTCGTGCCGCTCGCTCGCTCGCTCGCGCGCGCGGAGAGCATCGGCGGTTTTCCGCGACGCGCAAAGGTCACCGCAAGCGAACGCGAGCTCGCTCGGGAAAGAAGACGCGAGTCACCGGCGCGTACTCTCTTACGAGGGGAGGTCAGCTGAGGTAACCGGTAACCCGGCTGGCTCTTCCCTCTCTCGCCTCTCACCTTCACTTCGTTTAATGTTGCAAACCGATGTTCGCTTATCTTCGCTAATACTCTGCGTCGCGTTGCGCCGAGATAATCATGGGGTGTCTCTAATGGAAGTCTTGATTTCGGGATTAATCCTAATGCAAGTTGAACAAGGAGTACTCTTATGAAAAGATGTGCTATTCAATTTTAAAAAATTAATTTATTTTATATATATATATATATATATATATATATATATATAGGTATATATATTACGATCATATAAGTGTTAAAACAATTAATTTATATTTTCATCTTATAACTTTTTAATTGTCGATTTTAATATAATTAATAAATATATATTACTCTTAGCATTTTTAATTTTAATATGCTTTCTAAAGCTTTAAATCCTTATTTTTTAATAATCCTTTCGTATATCATTTTATAATTTTATATTTTTGACGTATAATTCTTTAATTGATATTTATAATTTTTTTTTTTTTTTTTTAATTTATAATGTTAGTACTTCTTAGTATTTCTACAACAAATTTGATGTTTATATTTAAATTTCCGATTGTAATGTGCAATTAATTATTGGAGTAGGATAGTTTCCACGCTACGAGATTACCGATGATTGACGATCGAACGGACGTAAGAAGAGCCATTCGCTAATGTCTGTATTTGCAACAACTCGTCGGGAAGACTCTGGAACAGTGTGTGTTCTTTTGCTTGATAGTTGCTTCGATTATATCGCCGTAGGGCAAATAAATTACATTCTCGTAAATCACCGCGGTTGCAATTTCATTCTCCACATCGAAGGAATTCAGTGTAAAAGCTGCATGTTACGTTAATTCCATATATGTCTTTTACGAAATATCAAAGTAATTACACTCATATATACAACTCTTTCTACGTATATATTTCTCTGCCGCAGTTTGTGTATGCGTGTGGTCTCTTTTAAAATGAATCTGGAATATTTGTTTCTCAAGAATTAATCTTAATGTACAAATTTAATTTATCTTTGACTTTCTAGAACTCCAGTTCTCCAGATATAATTCTTTGCATAAAAACATCGTACTTCCATGTTAATTATGTCAATTACATTTCACATCTTTACTTAAATTAATTGTATATACCTGTTCTAACTATAAAGGAATAATTTTTTTTCTCTTGTAAAATGATTTAAAAATGCATACCCGGATGTCGGTGGACAATTACGGGAATCATATGATGCACGTTAATAAGGGACGTTCGTTTCTTCTATTACCGCACTAAATCGAGGATGCAACTCAATCAGCCTGACGAGACGCGGCCAAGACAAATTCCCCGGGCCCCGTTAAAGTGAGGTCTCGCCGAAAGGTTAACGAAGACCGATAGAGATGCGAAACGTTCGACAATCCGCGAACGAGGCGCAAACGAGGCATCCACCATCCTGCACCAGTGAGCTGCAGTGTCCCGAAGCGCGAGGTGCTGTTCGCGTGATCGTTCTCTACCCCGCCGCCACCCCGGTCGCGGCTCTCCGCGCCGCGCCGCTTCGGGATCGGCGAAAAAGAATATCGCGGTGCGATATCGCGATGCAATCATCTCGCCGGATGAATCTGCATTATTCAGCGAACGGCGTTGAGAAGGCGCGCACGCGAGCCGGCCTCGTGGAAACAGGTACAACGAACGAGACGAGGGGGCCTCTCCGGGGTCGGGCCCCGTCATCGCGGGCCATATCCCGGACCGCGCGCGCGCGCCTTGCAACCCCCCGCTGGTCTCCGGCGGGGAGCGCCTTTTTTTCGATACCGATTTATTGCGAGCGATCGCGCGTACCCGATGCGAAACGGCGCGTCTAGGATAGGCCTCGCGATCGCACGCGCGCTCGCTCGTATATACGTATCGAGCGCGCGCGCGTGGGAACACGCCTTCCTTCGCCGCACGTTCGACAGGTTGAACGCTTTTCTGCGAGCATTCCCACACGTCGGGATTATCGCGCGAAAATTAGCCTATACGCTTCGCGATCGGGATACGTCAGTCGAACGCGTTCTAACAACTTCCTGGATGCGCTCGCCGCGCGGAGGAGACTTGAGAGAGTCTTACGCGCAACGGAGCAAGTTCTATTTGACCGAAATTAAAATCTTCGCGATTCTTACAATAAAATTTCTGCAAAAATAGTCAAAAAAAAATAAAGAAATTCTATCTCAAAAATATAAATTTTGTTTTCACAAAAAATACAGAAAAAAAAGACAGAAGCTCATTAACTGTCTCATTTCATAATAACTATTATATACCGTAATATTATTTTTATATGCTCACGCATGTATTAATGACATAAATGAAGTAAATGTTTCGTATAAAATTTTATATATGTAACTATATGTGTTTATCACATTAATATTTTAATATTGTTACGTGCCTCGTTGCAAAAAATGTATAAGGTACATATGTTCAGCAAATCGTATCTATATATTATGGCGCCGTGTATTATTTAAATATATTTTATAAATGCATATAAATTTCTCTTTTTCCACCGTTTCTAAGGAGTCTGATAGAAAGTATTTCGATAAAATCTCGATCTACGGGGGAGAAAAAAAAAGGTACGTGGCGCTATAAAAGCTTTCACCTTCGTGACTCGGGAGGGCACACGGCATGATATGCATTCTATTCCGCATAATAGAAACGGATCCAACGAGCGCCGACGAGAGCGTTCAAACTTCTCTCGTTAGCATGTATATTCCCCCGCGAAATATTCGCAATCCTCGTGCGCGGTTGAATCGAATGGTGCATCGCGGCGGCGCGATCAGCGGCGATCGAAACAATCGTTTCGCGAGTAGAAACGGACTCTGCGGATCTTCTCACGTTCGTCGAACGAAACTTCGCGAAGCCGGGATAGCCATATAGGTGTGAGAATCTAGCAAATGACGCGATATATATATGTATATAAGTTGAAAACCTATTAAAGCATCATTTAGAGATCGTTTAGCGATTTTCTCTTTAGCAAAAATTTTGTAATGACGTCGTCCAAATTTGCAATATTAGATACTTTTGTGATTGGGGATTGACGTTAAAATTAAAATTTACTTGAAATAAGTAATGAATAACTGTCTACTTTTATAAAGCAAAATGTAAAATCATTTTAAATTGCTTCTATAGCAAACGTAATAGCAAAATCGTTTTCGATCGCTTGCAAATCGAATTCTCTATTATTTGAATCCTTGACATAGTCTCTGTTTTCGCAGTGAATGGATTCAACTAATTAAAACTACATGTGCATGTTAATTTATTCCGTCTTAATGAGGATGCAGAAAAGTTGCCTGGGTCGGCCATGAATCCAAAATTTTTGTTATAAATTCTTCAGGAACACGTGCATTTAAATAAAAACGGCATTAAATATACTAATATTAACGTACTCGTTGAGACCTGTAGGAATACTCGATTCGTTAACTGCCGTTATTAGCTTTAATTTGTATAGAGATAAACCTGAAGGGGGGGGGAGGACGCTGTCTCCGCAACGAAAGGTGGCTTCGAGCACGCCGTCGATATACATGCAGCTTTTCAGCACTTTGTAGAGAGACATACAGGCGAGACGCGGATTAGCGAACACGCGCACGTGTAGGACTTAGCGATACTGGTGCAACAACTTTCTAAGAGTGTCGGCGGGGCCCGAAAAAAGAGCAAGAGCCACGAAGTAGCGGTGGCCGTAGCGCGAGACCGCGAGCTACCTGCCCGCCCGCAGGTCTCCTCGAGAATACCCACCGGGATTGCGTAACAGCCGCGCGCTCTCGCGCGCGATCGGCGGCACAACCCGTGCGCAACAATGCCCGGGCGGGTTGGGTCGCCCAGAAATCGATTTCATAGGGAATCATTGTGTGCGCGGCCGCCTCTCGGTACGTGTTTACCTCGCCCGCTCGACGTACCGATCCGCGCCGATTTTTTCCCGCGAATCCGAGGATTCGATTCGATTTGCGTGACGCAACCAACTCGCTAATCCTCGTGAAACGCGATTTTTTTCCATCGATCGTTCGGCTTTCACGCGCGAGAGCCGTGCGGAGATCCTCGCGTTTGCCTCGATCGAAACGCAATCTGCGAAAATTGTATTGCGGTCTTCGATCGAACGTGTTACGCGCGAGTACGAAGTTACGTACGAATTGAAATTTAACGACTGATCGTTTCAATTTACAGCCGATTTCACCGGACTGCTAATTAATTATTAAAATTTGGAATCGATCAATTTATTTTATTAAACTAAAATCTCAATCTTCCTTTCGGAAGAGGCTTCGAATCTAACGAAAGACAAAGATTCAATTGAATTAATCGAAATTAGTGACAGTCGCTTTTGCCGATCCGCATCGATTAAATCTTTATTTATTATCAATTCAGGTATCATAATTCGTGAACGATGATAATTATCGAGTAAATATTTCTTATTTTTAAGTGACTACATGTATATAAACGTATCTTTAATTTATTCCCTCGAAAAAAAAAAATTAGGAAAGATGAACGTCAGTCGTCCATCGCGAAAATTCGTAATATCCATATCCATCTGAAAAATGCATTTTCGGTACGTAAGCGGCTCTCGCGTGGTAGCGCGCGTGTAATGATGTCAGAAGAGGGAATGTTGCGTGAGGATAATGATATAGTCGGTAAACGGGAGAAGAGAAACAAATACAAACACTCACTTGCTGCTATAACACACTTTATCAAAATCCAGCAGAGCACGCCGCTCGAAACAGTTCCAGCCCTTTTTCGTCTTCTCTCGTTTCTTTTTTTGTGTTTCGTTTTTTCTTTTTATTTTTTTTTTAAATCGATTCGAAAATACGCTACGAAGAGTCCACGCGTGATAACGTTCACACGTCGCGCGCGCGTGTCCACGCCTGAGAGAGAGAGAAAGAGAGAGAGAAAGGTACGTACGGGTGTCGCGTCGTCCGCGAGGAACGTTAACGGCTACCTGCGCGATTCTTACTGCGGCGATCCGCTTTGATAATTACAACGTTGCGAACGGTTGCGAACGGTGTGTATTTACCATGGGATCCAACGTCGGGTGAGGAGAGGAACACGGTGGAGGACGGCGGGACGGGTGAGGGGAGGAGAAGAAGTGCGCTCCTGCCGGAGGATCCCTTTCCGCAAATGCCAGTCCGCCCTCTCGCACGCACAGCTGATTATCGATTAATATAGTTGTTGATTCCACGCTTGCGAGGAGCTTCATTGAATTATCCTTCCGATTGAACGAACAAATCGCGTGGGTAGACTCTCTGTCTCTATCTCTGTCACTTTCCTCCCTTCTCTCTCTCTCTCTCTCTCTCACTCTTTCTCTCTCTCTCTCTTTCATCTCTTTCTCCCTCTCCTTTTCTTTCACGGGGTATGCTTATTTTACGAACGCGAATATCGATGATGCTACCTTTGGCGCGCACTTCCTCCTTTATATAATAGGATTACGAGGTGAGATTGCGAGAGGAGTTTCAAGTCCGTCATACAGAGACCGCGCGGCAACCCGAGTTCACAATGCCGAAGGATCGGGGAGAAACGGCGGGGTTGCCCTCAATTCTCCAGAAAGGACACGAATTGGGTGAGCTTCTGCAGCTGCTCCTCCGTCAGGCAGATCTTGTCCGATTGACTGTACTGTTCCTCGTCGACCGTTTGTTTGCGCGGTTGCACTACGGCACCGTCAACGGTCCAGCCCCTGTCGATGGCGGCCTGTCGCGCCTCGTCCGACGACATTCCGCTCATCGTCGCCATGGTGGTCAGGTTCAGGGAGGAGTACGCCTTCGATATCAGCCTCATCACCCGCTCTCGAACATTGGCTGCAAAAATCGGGGTCGAAAAATCGGCGGGGGATTCCGTTTAGCGTGTGTGCGCACAGAGGTAACTCCTCTCCGTTTTAATAAAGTACGAGAAGTTCGATTAAAGAGTGACTTCAATACTGGCTGGGCAGATTCCGCTTGAATAATCGATTATCGGCCGGCGTTGTAAGCGATAATTATGTAGACGGTGGGTTTAATAACAATTGATTGTCGTTAATTATAATGAGGTACATATTTAGTCCTCGCTTCTACAGATGTAGGGCGCTAAATAAGGAAAGCAACTTGCCGTAGTTAACGCGAAGTTGACCCGCGTATTATATTCATTGAAATACCAAAATATTCTCTTATATTATGCTCAACGAATGTGATTATTGCAATAACCGAGAGGCATACATGCGCAAACGGCAATATATTAGAATTATTTGAAAGACAGTAAATGTCGGATCTGCATTCAACGACTTAACAAATTTTTATCGTCATTATTATAACCGATAATCCCCGGAGGGAGCGTTCGGGACAATTACGCATTCCCATACGTGCAATTATCTTTTTACAGATATTTTCTTGCTTATACAAGAAAATACAAATATTTTCTCGCTCAGGTGTACAAGAAGAATATAAGAAATATAATTCAACGACCGATATCGCTAATTATTATTAATTCTGTCTAAGCAAACGAAACGTTTTATTTTACTATTTTGCCTTACTGACTTACCTTTGAGGGCTACCATAACGTCTTTGATGTCTTCGCTCCATTCCACGTTTAGGGCCGTGTGAACCGCTGGCCAGTTGCGCTGCCACATGCATTGCCCTACCGTCCACACCCGTCCGAGCTCCTCGTGCGCGGCCTTTAAGTCCGCAGGGATTCGCTTCCAGAGGTACTTCGCGTTGCATCTACGACCGCAAATCGTTCATTCAAGCGGGCCAATCGATAAGGAGAACCGGCCGTGCTGCCGGGCATCTCGAGCGCGTTGCAAAAATAAGATCAATCGCGAACGACTCGGCTGCTTCGGCTTGGCGAAAGGTGCATGAAAATTATTTCATGCATCTTATTTTTTATGCTCTTGATGCGAAGCATTCACTGAGCTCAGTGTCGCGAGAAACAGAGAAATGAAGAGACTCTCAAGGTGTCTTAAGTCGAGATGTTTCCTCGAATAATTATGTATGCAAGAACGAACGCAACGCATAAAAAATAAGAAATAGCTCGATCGTAGATAAAACTTCTGGGTCTTAAGACTTCCAAAATAACACAAATAAAAGAACGCTTTGATCGTGCGTCGAAATAAATATAAACAAAAATATAAAATCGCGTACTATTTTTAATAAAACTGAACATTCTCAAAATTTGAAGCGGAAATATGAGGCAAGCTAAAGCTTTTAAACATGTATCAGGAAACAAAAAAATATTGTAAAGACATTTATTTTTTCGGCAATAATTGCGCAATTAAACGCTTGTATGAAAAAATTATAATCTAGTAATTAATAGTTTATAAATATAACTAATTTATAAACTATTTATTTTAAATTAAATTTCTTTATATTTTTTTGTTTCCTGATACAGATTTAGGAGCTTTAGCTTGCCTCAAATTTTGAGAATGTTCAATTTTATTAAAAATAGTACGCGATTTTATATTTTTATATCTTATTTACTTTGACGCATAATCAAAGTGTTTCTTTATTTACGTTATTTTTGGAAGTCTTAAGACTCAGAAGTTTTATCTACAATCGAGCTTATAACTAGAGTTGTAACTAAAATAATAAATTAAATCCATTAAAGACAAATCTTTATCTTCGAATTTATATCTAAATTCAATGCAACTACTTAAATATTGCACAAAAATATGCATAAATCTAAACAAATCAAAAACTTTGTTCAAGAAAATATCACACATCGTATATTAATAATGATATAAAAGCAATACAATTATAGTGGTCTTATATAAATCTGTTAATCCAATCCAACATATTTTAAGAATATGCTTTATTATATATTTTATCATCTTTTACTGTTTTTCATTGTGCTTCATTAAACTGTAAAGTAGTTATTCAATAGTTTGACAACATAATGGAGTATAAACACTTAAATGTCAAAGAATTTTACATATAATTCAAATATAAATTATAAATTATAATAAACAAGGCTAAGGCTAATATTTCATTTGTTCATTCTCGTCATAGCATTTTTCAAGCCTATTGATTGGCTGTAGGATAAAGAGCTCCAACAACTCTTTCTTGCAGCTAATCAACAGGCTTGAAAAATTTGTCATACCACAGAAAATGGATAAATGTAATACCTAGTAGTCCTAGTACCCTTAATTGGCTGCAGGACAGAGAGATTCTTGGATCCCTTTATCTTACAGTCAATCAACAGACTTGAAAAATTCGTCGTACGATAGAAAACAGATAAATGTAACATTACCCTAAAGGTCTCAATCTACGCACATAAGCACATAAATCGTAAGTGAAGTACTATCTTAGCTTGATTTATTAATAAAACAAGCAGAATCAATAAAATATCTGCTCAAGAGATAATGGTATAATCCTTAGTAAGAGATTAAATCAAACGAATGGCAATAAAGTGAGAAGATTTTCTACTCACAAATCATTCTGGTGGAGGTAGACAGCCAACAGTTGCATGTAGGCTTGTGCGGTCATGACCCCGGTCGGCGACTGAAACGGCAGAGAAGATACACAAGTAATTAAAAATCCTCCGCTCACCGAACGGCAAAGTTCGATACAAAGTGTATTTTACTATCCGGCACGCGCGGCGATGAAGCGCGAGCGAAAACGACGACGGAAACGACATAACCTACAAAGCGCTCTCGCCAAGAGCACGGGACTCACCTCTAGCTCGCCCACCTCTACCTCGTTCATCAGTTTGTGAAGCTCGGCCGAGCAACTGGGCACCATGATGACGACGGTTTCGCTGACTATTTCGACGACACGAAGTCCCAGAGACGCGCCGACATGGAGACCGCGAGAACGGGGCAGCCGAAGCGGCGAGACCAGACGAGGAGGACGCGATGACGCGACGGGGACGCGAACAGCTGAGCCAGCCACTGGCCGGAACGCGCGGCGCGGAATCGAGAACGATCGGGAAACTGACGGGGCAGCGAGCGCCATCCCTCGTAGAGCACTGCGTACCGCGTTGGTCCCTTACTGTGTACCGACCGTGGAGCATCAATTGGAATCAGCGCGCGGGAGAGAACTTTGTTATCGACGATAACGTTAATTGCTGTCGGTAAATATATTTACTGTTTGATGATACAACTATTTTATTTGTATATTTCCGCCCACAATTTATCGGCGGCCGGGTTCTCAAACGCATCGCGGAAGGAGAGGTTTTAATCTTTCGCGAGGGGTACCGTCCCTCCCCTCGCCCCCCTGCCCCACCTCGTCCCCTGTCAAGCCACTCATTGTGGCAATATACAGCGGAGAGAAGTGGCATCCTGTATCGGGGAGTGTTAGAACGGCGATGTTTAATTCGCACTGACCGAGGTGTATGGAGGCGAGATGTAATTACTTGTAAATAATCGCCGAAGGTGCTAAGTGTCCTGAACGTTAAAAATGACGATGACATGGAAGCGGACTGAGGAACATTCGGCAGTAGGTGAGAGGAACTGAATTACATGGTATACGCACGTATGTATACGTGTGAACGAATAACCCTCGGCCGCCGCGCGAAACCTCGCGACATCCTGGGAGGTGCCCTCCCGAGTTCAGATAAATTCTTCGTTGCGTCGCATCCGCGAACGGGGACGGGTGGGCCGCGTACTTACGCGTCCTCTCCCTCCCTCCCCTCCCCCCTCCTCACGCAGGCTCGTTGGACTCGTGTCCGAAATGTCGAATTTGCAGCTTGTGTACCTCTCACGCATGACATTTGCGCGCATATACCTATTGGAATATTTACGTGACAGCGTATTATTCAAATGGGACGCGATTAGCAAGTTGTCTCAAAAGACAATCGCGATCCTCGTGCCTTCGGTTGATTTAGAAAGGGTCCCCCTTTGCCGTCGTTACAGAAAACTACGTTAATTAATTCAGACCATGTTTTTGATGTAATTCCATTATTAAGTCATGATGAATGAATAAATATCTCATTGAAATGCATGCTGATTATTTGTTGGGGGAAAAACACCGTACACGTCACACTTCACTCACACGTTTACTTTGTTTCTATAAACTTGCCATAGAATTTATCATTTTGTAGTATTTGGAAGTCGATCTGAAGATACAAATTTTTTTATATTCTAAAATTATTTTTAAATTGTGATGTAAGATTGAGTAGATGAAATGTTGGATTTAATATTGGGCATGCAAACCTCCTCCAACGAATTGTAATCTTGAAGTCAACATAGAGAGGACGATGCTCTATGACAATTGTTAAAACATAGTTCTTATATGTTGTATAATCCTATAATTGCAAAAAAAAAAACCATAAATCCTGAAAAACCTTCCTGAATGCCGAAATCAGTACACGTATCCTATATATTTATTTTTGTATTTTATCACTTTATTTAGCCATCCATAATTTTGCACATCCAATCCCGCACGCAATATGCTTAACGGTCGGGGAGGTTGTACAAATAACTGCGGAATGTGCAGATTGGTATTACGGCCGCAGCAAGTTTAAGGGTACAAGTGGAATTTTTCCAAAATCCTTCGTACATATCCTACAGAAATCAACGAATACGGATAATTTAGTGCAGGAGATCACTAGCGTCTTGCGAGAATGGGGGCATCATTGGAAACATTTATACATGGTATGTATAGAGCTAAAAAAAACAGTTCATGTTTTTATTTCCAGAAACAGAGAGAATATTTACGGATCTAACTTGATAATTTATATTATGTATAGACACATTCCGAGCACTTCATGGCGATGCAGCAGCAAATTCTGGATGCGATTGGGTACAGAAGCAAGATTTTGAGCGGGACTTTGACGGTAGACGAGTTAAAGGATATGAAGAGATTGGCGACGGCGAGGATAGACACCGGAAATCAACTGCTGGGCTTGGATATGGTCGTTCGGGACGAGCATGGAAATATTCTGAATCCCATGGAGACGAGCACCATCCAGCTGTACTACCACCACGAGACTGCTGCGGAAAGGATAAGGAAAGCGTGCAATGAAACCAAGAAGAAGCCCTATAAGCCACAAGTACCTGTGTATTCACATATCTTCTTCGTCAGCGTGAGAAATTTTGTATGTAAGATGGCGGAGGACGTAGAGCTGCTGTTGACGTTGTATGACGGCAGAGAGATGAAGGCTATCACGGAGAATTATGTGGTGTCGTGGAGCAAAGAGGGTCTCGCTCGTGACATCGATCAGTTGCACAATCTTAGAGTGTTGTTCACGGATCTCGGTTCCAGAGATTTGACGCGGGACAAAGTTTACTTAGCCTGTTACGTGATTAGAATAGGCGGTATGGAAGCCAAAGAACCGGATCACCGTCGCTCGAGTGTCGCGCAAGTCAATCAAGTCAAGACCAAGAGCGCGGAAATTATGAGGCGACCGTTCGGTGTAGCCGCGATGGATATTACCTTATTCATCACCGGCAAGCTCGAGGGTGATGTTGAGCAACATCATTTTATACCCTTTGTGCAGTAAGTACATATTTAAAGTACTTCGACTTTGTGAGATTCTTATCAATAGTACAGCCATTCCTGATTGAAGGAGCTAAAGGAGAGCAATACGATCGCTCTTACAAAATTGAGATAGAATCCGTTTCGTTGGTCTCCTGTCTTTGTTTCAGATGTTGTGAGAAAGACAGTCTCGATGGCACATTACGTAGAATTATTGCGCAGAAAGAGGCAAATATCCAGAAACATGTCAACGGTAACATTGCCAGTGTCACAGGTGGACAAGGATTGTGGACTAGCTTGAAACTGTTAAGGGGCGATCCCAAACAGGTGAATCTTAAAATAAATTTCTATTAAATTATTCTATAAATGTTGTAAGAGAAAAATTATATTCTGTAACTTTGAATATTCAAAAGGTGCGTGATGAAAATCCACATTTGGTACTCGGTAATGTTGCTATCGCGCGTAAAATGGGATTCCCAGAAGTTATTTTGCCGGGTGACGTACGCAACGATCTGTATCTAACGTTAATTAGCGGTGAATTCAGCAAAGGCTCCAAATCTACGGACAAAAATGTAGAAGTAACGGTTAGTAAGAGTATACATTTTTTTAAAAATGTATGCATTCTACTTTATATATATTATACATGAGTATTTTACTTCTTTTTAAAACTTCTTTTTTAAACAGGTTAAAGTGTGCAATGAACATGGCGTAGCGATACCCGGAGTTATGACATTAGGAGGCGGCGCGTCTCCAATTGACGAATACCGTAGCGTTATTTATTATCACGAAGACAAGCCTAGATGGTGCGAAACGTTTAAGATTGCCATACCTATAGAGGAATTTAAGCAGGCCCACTTAAAGTTTACGTTTAAGCATCGCAGTTCGAACGAAGCGAAAGATAAGTCTGAGAAGCCGTTTGCTTTAAGTTACGTCCGATTAATGCAACGCAATGGAACAACTCTACAAGACATACAACACGAATTGTTGGTTTACAAATTGGAACAGAAGAAGTACGAGGAGAGCGATATATCCTACTTTAAATTGCCATCAACACGTGGAGAATTGGTATACTAATTTATTTAAATGACGAGATAAAAAGAAGTTTTATATTTTTAAACGTTGCACATTTTATTTACTTTTTTTTTCGTTATTTTTGACTGTGATTTCAGGCTGAATTGAATATGGAGAAGAAGCCAAGTTTAGGATCGCTAACATTAAGCAGTAAGGATAGCTTTTTAATAGCGACCAACATTTGCTCAACTAAATTAACCCAGAATGTAGACTTATTAGGTTTACTTAATTGGGCGTCACACAATACGGACTTAAAGGAATCTTTAGCTGCTTTAATGAAAGTTGACGGGGAGGAAATAGTGAAGTTTCTGCAGGTACACTAAGTCTGATTTATCAAGAGTAAAGATTATGCATAATGAAAGATAATATTTCTGTAGGATAATTATATTAAAATTGGCATTATGTTTTTTTAGGATGTTTTGGATGCTTTATTTAACATCTTAATGAGTAATTCGGACAGTGATGTCTACGACGACATGGTCTTTGAGTGCCTTTTATATATCATCGGACTCGTGTCCGATAGAAAGTATCAGCACTTCCAACCAGTATTAGATTTATATATTTCTGAAAGTTTTTCTGCAACTCTCGCCTATAAGAAATTAATTGCGGTACTATGCAAACGTATAGACAGCGTCAGCAATGGCGACGGTCAGGAACGAGATTTATTGCTTAAGACAATGAAAAGTCTGCAGTACTGCATGAGATTTATTGTCGAATCTCGTCTTTTATTTACTGAGTAAGTTTTATTCATTATTACATATATAATTCTTTTTTTTTTGTGTACATTATATATTTGTAAATGAAACGTTTTATACAATTATTGAAATAGGACTGCGAGTGTATATTCCAAAAAAAGAAGGCTGCATGATTTTTAATAATTATTTGCAATTTATTTTCAAAGGCTAAATCAGGATGAAGAAGAATTCTCACAAACCTTAACTGATCTATTACGATCTATCGTTAATCTCATGAGTCACGAAACAGATGGTACTCTGTTGGTTCAAGGCGCCTGCCTAAAGTACCTACCGACAACGATTCCTCATTTATTGAGAGTTTATAGCGGCAAGCAGCTGAGCACGATTTTAACGGATTTACTTGTGACTCTACCGATGGGTAGATTAACCAAACAAAAAATGATGACAGTGAACGACATCGTTCACAGTCCGCTTTTTTTGAACGTGGACTGTAGGGCGATTCTATTGCCACGAATTACTATACTTGTGAGAGACTTATTGGAAGCCAAAGAGGAGGTAAGATGTTGCGAAGTGCGCTGTTTCTTAATGCTATTTCTTAACTTGCAATTTAAGCGAAATGTGGAATGTTCATATCACTTATCTGTATCTCATCAAAAAAATAATATCAGTTCATATACTTATATATTTTCGCAACACTTCACGAGGAATCCTAACTACAGATACATTTACATGTAACATATAAATTTGATCGAATTCATAAATTTTTACTTGCATTTAATATCGTTCAGCGAGACGTACGATAAATGTCATTGTTCGTGCTTTCCGTGCAGCCTGCGCTCCTTCCGCCACGCATCTTTCTGTGATTCTTCTTTCTCAAACTTCTCTTGTTACAGAGGATGTCTTTATTTTTTTTAATTGTTTATGATTTGTTTGTGATGGTTAAATTCTTTATTAAATTCTGCTAGCCGATTTTTTAATTTTCCATTATATAAAGAGAGAAATAGTTGCATATGTTATTAACCGTGATCTCTCAGAAAATTCAATGATAATTAAGATTTAAGTTGCATTTTCTGAAAATATAATATATTGAAAGACATCCTTTATTCTTGGTAAAGCATGCGAAAAGAAATGACTTGATTATGACTTGAAAGAGATTGAAACTTGGAATGTAGCATGTGTTTGTCCAGTGATGTTATTGTATAATGTTTATCCTGCATCGTGCGATTGGTCTTTACGTAAAATTATTTGATATAAAGTTTATGCAATATAAAAAACTTAGAATTATTAGATAAAATTAGAGAAATGATTAGATACTTTTAATCTACTTTTTTCTAATCTACAATCTATATTTCTTTAATAATATTAATATTTTATATTGCGTTTGATGGGACTGCGTCTTTTCTGCAGTTCTACATTTACATTGGTGTCGGGAAATTTCCAGTAACGTAGCTGTATACGTCCTTAGAAAATGGTATTGTTTTTTTTTTTCAACTAACAAGGGTTGTTTCATTTTTTTTTTTGTACGGTTTGGTTTTGGTTAATGGCGTTTAAAGGGGCTATCGAGTACGCCTGGAAAGAGCGTGGCGAAGGTAGCCAGGCTGCTCGGCGAAAATCGGCATCGACTCAACCAACATCGCGGCTACTCCGAAGAGGTAATTTTTGTCATAAATGCAGGAAATCTTATGCGGTTAAATAATACGGTTTTTTTTTCATGGCATTATGATTTTGAGATTATTTAATAACATACAGAACTTTGATGTACCTTGCACTCTTGTGTCTCTATTGTGTTGCATTACAATTTTAGCATCGGTGATCCGCGTTTACGTGAGTTATTTTTTTTTTGTATGGTGTACAGATTGCAGAGTGTATATCCATGTCATACACTAACTTAGATGTTTAGATTTATGTATTTTTGCACAAAATAATCCTTTATATTTATACTTTATAGGCGCAGATATAATTTACAAAGCAATCTATTTTGTACATCTGTTTTCTTATGTTTCAATAGGTGGAATTATGCGTCAAGATATTATCTGACATCCTGGAACTGACTTTTAGAAAAGACGTAGGTAACACAGTTTCAGACGTCAAGGAGATAATGTTAACGGCCTTGCGTACCATTATACAGACGGTTATATCAATGGACAGAGAAAATCCCTTAGTTGGAAATTTAGTCTCAGTAATGCTGGCAATATTCAGGTACATTTTGAGATTCTAAAAATGTAGAACAATTGTGTAGAAATACTGTGAAAAGAACGGAGATCGAGACATAATTTTGATTTTCTCAATCTTTTTTTTTCCAGACAAATGACACAACACCATTACGAAGTGTATATCAATCATTTTGGGACAAAAATTGATTTGCTCGACTTTCTTATGGAGATACTGTTAGTTTTTAAAGATCTGGTTTCCAAAAGCGTATTTCCAGGGGACTGGAGTGAAATGATCATGCTTCAGAATAACATAATTTTAAATTCTTTACGGTACTTCTCGGCCACAATTAGAGATTATTTTTTCACCGAGTTTGAGCAACAAGCGTGGTCAAATTTCTTTCATTGCGCTATTGCGTTCTTAACTCAACCTGCCCTACAACTGGAGACGTTTACATCAACAAAACGAAATCGTATTATTAAGCGCTACAAAGATATGCGCAGGTATGTCTCTTATATAACATGATAATTACACAGAATGTTTCAAGGCTCACAATAAAACTGAAGACTCAAAACAGAAAGAATACTATTTTTAATATCGAGACAAAAAAAACAATTTTTAGTCGATACATTTCGTGTATAATTATATTTATTAAATATTGTTAAATATAAGGGGCAAATAAAATGAAATGAATATTATCTTTTCTTGCGTTACAGAGCAACCGTGTTCGAAATTAGATCTATGTGGTTCAACTTGGGCCAACACAAAATACTGTTTGTGCCCGCTTTAGTTGGTGCCATCCTTGAAATGGCATTAATACCCGATACCGAATTAAGAAAGGCTACAATACCCATCTTTTTCGACATGATGCAATGCGAATATTATAGTTCACGTATAGTGGAAGGATATGGGGATACTAAGCGCGATCCTGCTCATATCAAAGCTAATTTTGCAGAATATGAAAACGAAATGATTGCAAAATTGGACATTCTGGTATAGTATCTTGTATACATAATTTTCAAATACTGAAACAGAACAGAGCCTGTATTGAAAATTTCGGTAATTACATTACTGATAAGTTCCTTTATCAAAGTTTGGTCTACTACTATCTACAGGTCGAAGGAGGCAGAGGCGACGAACAGTTTCGTATACTTTGGTCTGACGTTATGGGCTCTTTATGCGAAAAGCATTCTACAATGCGGGAGCAAGGCTTACGTTTCGTAGACACTATAGCTAGACTCATGGAACGCTTATTGCAATATCGCGATATTATTCACGCGGAATCCCAAGAACATCGTATGCCGTGCTCTGTATGTTTATTGGAATTCTATTCTGAGATTAATAGAAAGGAAATGTATATCAGGTAAGCGCAAAAAATCCGTAGTTTATTTTTTATAATTCAAATGTTTCAATTGCGTATTTCATATTTGATTAAATCAAAAAATTAGCTTAGATTTTTTTCTAATATTCCAGATATTCCGTAAATACATAATATAAAAAATAAATGTGTATTAAAATATATTATGATTCTCTTATATAGATATGTGAACAAGCTGTGTGAATTACATCTGGAATGCGACAACTATACAGAAGCCGCTTATTCTTTAAAGCTTCACAGCCACTTATTAGCATGGAGTGATCAGCCTTTGTCACCCTTGTTAATATCACACAGGTAATATTACCAGAATAAATAAATAAATGGTTTACTTGTATTTACAAGTATAGACTTGAAAAGAGAAAAATGAAATTAAAATATTAAATCATTATATCATTTTTCTAGATATCCCTTATGTCAAACACACCGTGAATTGAAAGAGGCCTTGTACAATGATATCATCGATTATTTTGACAAAGGAAGAATGTGGGAGTGCGCGCTTGTCGTTTGCAAGGAACTAGTCTCGCAATACGAAGAAGAAACATTTGATTATTTGCAATTGTCTCTGCTATTAATACGTATGGCAAAGTTTTATGACTGTATAGTAAAACAGTTAAGACCTGAACCAGAGTATTTCAGAGTCGCGTATTACGGCAAAGGACATCCTGCTTTTCTTCAAAACAAGGTACTGCCGCGCGTTTAATACATCTTTAATCTTTAAACTTATTCGTTTTTATTCTTCATTCAATGAGATAATATGTTTGCGGTATAGGTATTTGTTTATCGAGGAAAGGAATACGAACGACTTAGCGATTTTTGCACAAGAACACTGAATCAGCTACCGAATGCAGAGCAAATGAATAAATTGTCTCCGCCCACCACAGAAATGCTAGAATCGTACCATCAGTATGTACAAATCAATAAGGTAGAACCACTGATGGATGAAAAGAGGCACCGTCTAAGTGGTAAACCAGTTACTGCAGAAGCAGTTTTAAGGTGTGTATTCAACGTTAAATTACAGCGTAAAAATTTTTATCAATTTTCTACTGTATTTTTATGACCATCATTGTCTTTATGTCCTAGATATCATCGTGTGAATGATGTGCAGCGCTTTAGATTTTCAAGACCCGCTCCGAGAAAGGAAATCATTGCGGCAAATAGCGATAAGGATAAAGAAGTAAATACTAGCACCAATAACAGCAATGAGTTCGCCTCATTATGGCTGGAAAGAACAGTGCTTGTTACAAGCTACCCGTTGCCGGGTATTCTTCGATGGTTCCCTGTGACGTCTAGCGAGACATACTTAGTCAGTCCATTGAGGAATGCGATTGAAACTATGGAGGCTACGAACATGGCATTGAGGGATCTCATTATTGCTAACAAGTTTGTATAATATTTTTATATTATATTCCCGAAACGAGTAATAATTTTATATTACAACAGCCTTGTACGTTTTAACTTAAAACTTTTAACGTTTTAATCAGTCTCTTAAAAATCAAGGCTTATATGGATCAAATCTCGAGATTAAATCTGAGATTTGTCGACTATGAATAGATCGTTTTTACATAGAATCACACGTCATTCCATATATTTTTATAAATTAGGCAAATACAATACAAAAATTTTAATACAATAAAAAATTGATTTACTTATTTGTTATATTTGTTCGTCATCTCACGATATAAACTACTATTTTGTTACGCAGGGGTGATCCCAGTCTTCCATTAAATCCTTTGAGCATGAAATTGAACGGCATATTAGATCCAGCTGTTATGGGTGGTATCGATAATTACGAAAAGGCTTTCCTGAACGCAGAATACAGAGATAGTCATCCGGAAGATAGTTCAGACCTCCTCAAGTTGGAAGGTCTTATTGCAGAGCAAATCCCTCTACTCAGTGTAGGTCTGCAGTTACATAAAACACGAGCGCCCACCGAGTTGGGGCCGTTTCATCAACGTTTAGAGCAATGTTTCATGTCGATGCGTAATCAAGTAGAAGCTAAATATGGAAAAAGGGTAAGCTTCTAACCAAGTTCAACTTAACACCTATCAAAATAATAATCAAGTCGATATACACGCATTAGATTTCTAAATATATAATTTATTCTATAACACAGACCTGCGATTTACAAATTGAAAGCCTAACGCAAACTGTAACAATGCGGAGACCACCAACATCGAGAGGAGATAATCACTGCCTGTCTGAGTCAAATATGAATAATTCAGAGTAAGCTTTTCCGTCCACTTTTTGGAGCATGCACGTTTACTATTTTATTAATAAGTTTATATATCGTAACTAACACAAATATATAATACTATTGCATAGCATGTTATTGCTATATCATTATAAGAAGGCAATGGTAATATTAAAAAAAGATGTTAACTGCTTTTTAAAAAAACAACATTAAATGGCAATTGTTTTTAACATTTATTTGCATTATTGCACCTTTATTTGCATTAAATTTTAAAATAACGCGGCTGCGAGACATTCCTCTAGGCAGTATTATAAGTAAAAACAATGCGAATGTGGGTGTGTGTATTATGCAGAATGTCTAAGATCATTGTTGATCTGGGAGACCCTGTGTAAATAGCGAAATAATTACATAGCTATTTCGTAATTACCCCATTCAGCTGTGCAACTCACTACAGGGTATCCTCACTTACAAGATCACAAGTTGCAACGTTCAAGTCGCTTACATCGTTCAATTTTAACAACAGCACATCTCCGAGTAATGCTCAAAGCGTCAATTTGTCAAGGTAAAGTCATCATATCAGTGTTTAACTTAGCTTCAGCACTAACTAAAAGCATTTTCTTTTAAATGAATTAGTGTAATCCTGATTATTCAAAACAACAAAGTATTTATGTGTCTATATACTTTGATTTTACTTTGATTTTACTTGAATATCTAAATATGCAATTTTTAATTAATTGTCATTAGATGCACGGATTCATTTAGTATGTTTTTATGAAATTCACGTTTCTACATTTATAGAAGATGAATAATATAAAAATGTCGTGTTTAGAACATGATAGAAAAGAATGCAATATGATTTCAGGAATATTGCTGTTGGACCTGATAAACTCTCGCATAATACCTTATTATCCTTTCTTCGCACTTAGTATTCCTGTAAATGTTCTTTTTACATTTTACATTTTTTTTTTTTTTTTTTAATGAAAGCACACAATAATGCTTAATATATCTTGCTTGTTTTATTTTTGTTAATTTTTGCGATGCAGTAAATAAATTTATATATATATATCCCATCACACGTATTATACTAATTTGCACTAATCTATGTTACTTCATATACATGTGTGTTTCGAGGGTAGGTAACTTTCAGAAAACAATAACATAATTAGCATTGAGTAAATAATATTAAAATCCATATAAGCAATTTTTTTTTAATAATGAAAATGCAGATTTTGCACATATAATAAAATAATAAAAACCATTTTGAATGTCATATAGCCATATTTCTTTACATTATATATATCATTTTAAATATTTAATTCTAAATGTATGCAAAAAGTGTATTATTAGTTTTTTTTATTGCCATTTTTATATCTCTTGTTACACTTGTTTATTTCACTTTTTATCTGCATGATTTTGTTTTGCATATTTCACAATATCATAAATATCCCTGGAATATACATATATCTCCTTCAACTGGCAATCTCTACTAAACTTCCTAAGTCTACAATAACTACGATAGGTAATTAAAAATATAAGTACACTTGTGTTACGAGATTATTGCAAAGCTCGAATAGCATCGCAATTGATTATTAGATATTTCTCTTACTATGCTGACCCCTCAACATATAATGAGTAAAATACGAGCGTACACACGACGTTTAGAAAATTTTAACAATGATTGTAAATTTTAAATTTGTTCCATTGTCAAATTCAATCGCTTATCCACTCAATTATGAGTTGCACATTGTCCAAACTCTAGTAGTTGATCTCTATCTTTTCGATCTTTTTGATCCAGTTACTTGGCTATCTGAAAGTTTTTCCTCTTTCGATGGAGAACATCTTTGATCGCGGATATTTGTAATCTGTAGGACCAACTCCATGCGTTCGCACATCTTGTCAACGGCCTCTTTGCAAAAGGCATTGGGAAATTCGAGCCCGGGAACGTACAAGAAGAAGGACTCGAAGCGTAGAAGCTCGCGAAAGAGCGACTCTGCCACAGTGACGAAAACCGAGCAACCGACCAGCCAGTGGTATACCACGACCGAAATATCCCACAGTTCAATTCAGCAAACACCATCGCCTGTTACATCGTTAATATCGAATTTGCACTCATCAACGCATGTATTCGAGCTTCGACAAGAGGTAAAGATTTTATGGACATTTCTTTGTTGCTCGCGATTTTAAAGTAAATATAATTGGAACGCGCTTCTCTGCACGCAGCTCACACCTAAACGTCCCCTGAGATCGGAAGTTGAGAAAGAAAGGAGAATGAGTAATCGTTGGTCCGGCCAGTCTCACTATTTAAGGAACATCAACAATGGCCTGGAACCAAGCGGCTTAGGGAAGGGAAACAGAGACAGCGTCGGCACAACCGACAGCACAGCGTCCGAGGACGATCCACCACCGCCGCTGCCGATTAAGATGCGCGAAGCCGATTATTGCAATCTTCCAGAGGAGGTGTCTACGAATCGGTGTGCGACTACGTTGAATAATCTGAACAAGTCTTCGGGACAGTGGAAGAACAAGTTGCCGACGCCCACCGACGACGATGTGGACAGTCAGGCTAAACCGCCGACACCGCCACCAAAACCGAAAAGACCGATTCACAATTTGAACAGGAACGTGCTTGCCACTAACGACGTGGAAAATTCACCTGTCGAGGATTCGTCGATCGCATAATCGTAACGTAAAATTCTGCAGACGCCTCACCGTTGACCACCTTGCCAAGTGTTGTGAACAAAACAAGCGTCCATCCACGTTTACAAAAAAAAAAAAGAAGCGTTTTCCATTGATTTTTGTACGGTCGATCTTTAGAAAAGAGTTACCATTTATTAGAGTTAGCGTTATAATATATTTCTTTGTGCCTTTCTTTCGCGGTTTAGGATAAGCCGAATAAGTATACGCTAATTGTAACCAATCTTTAACGAATGTGTATTCTGTACAACAGAAGATATTGCTTTATCTGTACTGGGCGAGCAATGTCAATTGACAAAGGAATCCAAAAATTAATGTGGATTTAAAAGACATAATTTTATAATTTATAGCACGCACATGTGACGAGGACTATAATAACGTCGGTAATCTAATACTATAGCAATGCATTTGTTGTATTTCTATTCTTATATATAGCGAAGCTTTGTGCTATATTCAGAAAGATTCCAGATTTTTATAACATTATCGATAAAACGGTGTAAAAAAAAAAAGGAGGGTATTTGTGCTTATACAAGAATGAAAGTTAACTTTTAACAATCATTCGAACAAGCACATTTTTATCGAATATACTTTAATATTGCTTCATTGCAATTCACATGCTTGCTGTAATATCCATTACAATGCGTAGCATACTACATAGTAACGTCCATTTTTTCGATCAAAGACGTCATTTCAATATGACTTTGGACATATATATTTATGGAAAATATATATTTTTTATAAATTTTGATATGAAACGTATACACGCGCATAGCTTTAATTGTAATGAAAAAAACTTTGGAAACCTTTTACATTTTATACTAACCATTTTTGAACGGATTTGCTATCAATAACATAATATCCATTAAATGTAATAATAACAGTTAATGTTTTGCAATTTTTTATTTGTTACAATATTCTAATTTATTTTACAAATTCAATTTTTATAACATAATTATGAGAGTAGTTATAATTTAATCGCGACATGTAGTTATTTAAATATTACCAAGAGCCATTGTGATCTAGTGGTAAAACAATTTATATATGTGTTACAATGTTTATGTAAGTCATTCATAACTTGTTAACAGCGAGACTGTAGTCTTATATGTTGACTTATTTTTAAAAAAAGCACAAAAACATATTGAGAGATTGTTTACAAATATATTCAAGAATAAGTATGCAGCAAATGATAATGCATATGCTTTTGCATATTTGTTTTTCACCCAAAATGAATAATGTACTTGTAATGATTGCATAATAGTCGTAATAGAGTCATGACAAGCCCATGACAAGCTGCTTCCTAATTGAGCACAAAATCAGAAGTTTAAGTGGACTACAAGGAGCTATAATCGTATAATTGTAACGACTTTATAATCAGGGTACCGACTTGTATTGCCTTTTAGTTACAGCACGTTCTAAAAACTTATCTAATCAGAAACAGCCTTTCATACACGTTGATATACAAGTTATTTATTATTTCGTTTTTTTTTTCATCATTATCATTTGAGTCTCATGCCAAAGAGATTAGTGCTTTATTTATTAAAAAGCGTTTAGAGCATTATATGTATTGCTGAGGAAAAGGAATATCGTGTAATATATTGATATTTATGTAATATGCACGAGAAGATCAGCAAAAAAAATAACGAGCTTGATATAGTTTATTCATTATTACACATATAATAAATTAATGTAACAAAGATCTGTATTCAAAGTTATTGTTCTTACGTTCAACTTGTTTACTTGTTTTTACGGAGTAAACCTCCATAAAAGAAAAATATATATAGCCATATGTTTTGAACAGAGCATTTATGAATACAGTTCTTAGCTTTGACAACAATTTTGTTATGTAATCGAAAAAATTGACAATACATTGAGTCTAAAAATTAAGAAATTTAACATAGTGCCATTTGCTTTCCTAATTACATAATTAATTGTTCTTATTTAATGTGCCGTCTTTGTATTCTAAACTGAATCAATGTTTCTTTTTTTTTTTTTATTCTTACAATATAATATATCGCAACACTTTCATATAAATCCATTTTTATTTAATATACTTTATTTATTTAATTACATTTACATATATCGACAGACATTAATTATAAACAAGTGCCATTCAAAATATTAAATCCATACACTCTATATAATACATTTTTCCCACTAGCTAAATGATAAATATATATACATGCTATATAAAACAAATCAATTTTATTTATAAAAAACGAAATAACTTCACATAATCCCAAGAATTCTTATTTTTTAATGTAAGCACAATATAGGTACATCTCTTATATAGTATTGACTAATTATTTGCTATAAAAATATATTTTATACCGTTTTCTTATAGAAAGAAATTTTACAGTGACATTATAAACAGTACGTGATGACACTTAAAAATTTAATTTTGCGAAACAATGGATTCATGCATGGTATTATAATTAGTACATTATGATGTTATGATAAAGATGAATTCGGAAAATAAATCGACTTATAATTTATTTTTCCCTAATAATTGTATCATCTAATTAACATCGTTCATTGTATTCTTGTCATTAGTTCTTTTTTTTTTTTCAAGAGTTCTCAAAAAATAGGTTCAAAATAAGTTTACTAATTTCTTTTTTATCGCCAGATATAGTTATCAAATTTTTTCTTCTTAATTTATAAACTATAACTATTTAAATTTTTATTATAAATATATCAATAGCAATTAGGCCAAATTATAAAATAACAAATAGTGTGAATTTATAATAGATGTTATCTTTATTTCAAATTAATAACATCTATTATTAACTTACTAATAATAGCATTGGTCGACATGATAAAAATTTCCTGAAAAAAAAGATGGTTGTTGCACGGTGCAAGTAAATAGTTTTGTAATATTGAAGATACTTGGGCAATGTTTAAGTATTCATTTAAGATCTTTTAAAAATTTTTAGCACATCAGGTTCGTCCGCTACGATTTTGCAAAAATTGCCAAAAACGCATTTTTTAAGGATTTCAATTCCATTCTCCTAAAAAATGTGACATGATAGACAAATTTTGAGGGCAGCATCGTTTTCAGCGTTCGAAAATCTATCGGGAAACCGCTCTCCTATTTCAGGAAACTTTTAGCATGTCGATCAGTGTATTACAATAATGCCATGAATAGTAAAATAACACTTATTTTAAACTTGTTATTTAACTTTGGTTGGAAGTGTGAGAAAATACATCTCTTCATACTTGTATATCGTTCTCTTGCGTTCTTAACATAGTCTTTTGAATTAAGTTCACAAATATATTAATATGCACGCGCGTGTTTTTATTTATATATTAAATTCATAACCGTATATTACATTGACATGCATTGCAATATAGAGCGCTAAAAATCTTCACATTCTATGTATGTAAAATATAAAAGTAGAAAATATATATATTGAGATGCTATTCAGTTTTAATAGAAAAATAACATAATGCAATCAGTGTACACAGTACTCCTAAAGGACAGGCAATCTGTAGTGCTAAGTTGACATTTAGCTAAGTCTTTTTTAGAAAAATGAATATTTTCGTTCTCTTTCAACTATAGCAGAAACTATATAACAATTTTCCCCTCACTATTCTCATAGATAAGAGATAGTATTAATGCATCTAAACCGTACAATTGCTCGGTAATTCCATAGTAAGAATAATCGATAAGTTTCTCGCTGCTACATACACTCACATGCAGAAAAAAGTATCACACGCTTTAACATAATTATACATTCCGCATATAAATAGTAAATTCGTAATGCCTTTGCAATCATCGGACCTTACTATTAAAAACTATAGCAAATATTACATTTGCACTTCAAATGAAAATTCGAATCTCACAAGGCATGAGCCATACGCCACATTCATTTAAAAATTTACATTAAAAAGTTATATTTATATAACTGTAAATATACAATATTACATATCATCTCGCGTAACGTCAGTATGCCAATTATTCGCATCCATAAATTTTTACGAAAAAGTGCAAACTGTCATATTTGCGAAAATTATCTATATCTAAAAATGTAATTATGCAGACTAATGGGACACATCGATTTTCCTCATTATGATTAATGATATATACGGAAACAGTATGTGACAGAGGAGCCAATTTGAATGAAATGATTTTGTTTAAACAAACAAATATCACGCAATATGCGCATTATGAAGCTATGACTAGAAATGATATTACTATTTATTCGACTTTTAGTCGTTTACTGAATTCCTCTTGCTGCTTTTCCCTCCACTCCTTCTTCGGCTTGATTCTCTTGAGTTGGCCGTCCCTGCCGTTCAAATATATAAAATAAGTATACCATATTTATTTGCAATTCTTCGTAGAAAATTCCCATTTTCTATGAAAAGCTTTCTATGAAG
This sequence comes from Wasmannia auropunctata, assembly GCF_000956235.1. Taxonomy (NCBI): domain Eukaryota; kingdom Metazoa; phylum Arthropoda; class Insecta; order Hymenoptera; family Formicidae; genus Wasmannia; species Wasmannia auropunctata. The sequence continues at coordinate 3,176,954 of NW_012026890.1, forward strand.
CAGCATCGAACGTACCATTGCAGATCGACAAGGCCACCTTGCCGCGCTATCACAGATTTCACTCGATTTGCAAAATCGATGGCACTTTCTCCTTCCTTTCTCTGCATTGGAGGGAGATACCACACATCGCAGACTATAGCCCAGCTGGACATCATCATATATAGATATTGTATCATCGAATATCGACTGCTGTTCCAAAATGCGTCCCCGAATCTTGGATCGTACTATACATTGAAGAAAAAGCATAAGAAACATTGTAAACAACGTTATACAAAGATATACATCATATATATTGATAAAACAATTACTTTTATAGCCACAGGATAAATAATGCTGCCGACTTCAAAACTGCCTTTTTTGAATTGCATAACCGATGTATTGTTGATACATGTACCCTCCGGGAATATGAGTATCGGTGGGTTTGTGGGATCTGATACGTGTTGCTTCAGCCTACACAAAATTATTAATGTATAGATTAATAATTATATCCTACAAAATATGGACAATATAAAGAATCGCAAAAACATAATTGCATTTAAGTAATCGTACCTCTTCGCAACTGATTCTCTGTCTTTGACCTCGGAGCGTTCAAACCATATGTGTGGGGAGGCACGGGCAAGAGCTCTTTGTAGTATTCCTAAGAAACCACCATGCCTCTGACCTATCTATAATAAGAAAGGGAAATAAGACGATCTGATCTGCATTTAAAAATTATATATATATTGTTTTCCAAAAGTCGTACACTTCCTCCGAATTATAGATGCTGAAGAACAGAATGGCAATTATTTCAATGCTATAATTAATTATAATCGTAAAAATGTAAAAAAAATGTTTCTTAAATAATAAATCATAAAGTATTAACATAAATTTCTTTATTATAATATAAATTTCCAGCTTAGTTTTCGTACATTTAACATTTATACCTTCTGAAATTATAATAAATATAGATTTTTCTCATACAATTTTTCCAAAAAAAAAGCCTGATCAAATCAGCCACTGAGAAAAGTATGTACGATTTTTGGAACGTTTCAATTAGAGCGATTATGACAATAAAATTATTAGTAGTAATGAAATGCATGAATGTTTATTCAGTAACAGAACATCGTTCTAAAGATGTTCGGAAAAATATTATGATTAGGCAAGGCAAAAAAAAAATCGTGCAAAAAAGCAATTGTAAAAAGGTATCCATATGAATAAGCAGAATGTTAGAAACGTACCAATGAGTAACAGTTGTCACACATGAGTACGAGCACGTCAATGGGAGATGTGTGATTAGCTACACATATGCCTCTGACAGGTCGATTCTCTGGATTGTTGTAGGTGATGACTGAAGACAGAGCACTGGATAAGATAGCAAAGCACATTAGGGACAACTTGTAGTTGAGCCACCGCTTCACGCGACCCTCGGGAACGTAGCCCACTATTGCAGTGCACAGTGTCAGCCACATCACCTGTAAACCACAAGCTTTGCACCTGAGAAACGTGGGATTCCCTCTCTATCGTTGCTGAGTACTACCTGTAAACCAAAGTTACAGGACACGTTACCTGTAACATTTACCAGTAATGCGCAACAACTTCTGTAACACTAGTAACGAACTCCTGATTCTCGACCATACGAAAGTGAACCGACCAAAATCCGCGTTATTTTGTTATTACGTGATAGGCACCATGAAGGAATTATTATACCTTTGTATGCAGTGTTATACCATTAAAAGAAAAAAGTACCGTACCAAAACTGTTTCACACAGTTTGAGTAATCCAGTTTATATAAATATATGATGTCATAATTGAATATATATAATTATTTCGGTTCCTGTACCATTCCCAAATATGATAAACTAGTCAAATTCAGTCAGTACAAAAGCTATTAATAAATAGATATGTTCGCTACGAAGCGATGATGGTGCGACGCTTAAAATCTTTAAGCTTTTAAATATATTGCCCAATGATATATTAGATATATAAAAACTAAGCTAAAAATCTATATTATAATAATGAATTTTATATTAATACCAGGCCTATCTTGATTACTTAAGAAACATTTTATTTTTCTATCATTTTCAATGATTAATCAATTGCAGCATTATTGAAATAAATGCCATTCTTAACGATCTTTAGCATCTGTAATTCAAAGAAAGTCCACGACATATTACCAAAGAGAATGTTGTTTGCATGGACAAAACGCAGACGTCGAGAATTGCAGACGTGTGATTCGACACGCATACCCCTCCGTTTTTTGGTTTGTACTCTGGATTGTGAATCGTGATCACACCCGAGGTACAACAGAACATGATCCTGAATGCAATAAGGGAGAACTGGTTGTTCACCCAACATTTCAAACGGCCATTCGGTAGAAAGCCGATAAAAAATGTTACGACTAGTAGATATAGTACCTAAGAAGCTTTGATATTAGTACGTATACAATTTTAAATTTATTAATTTTTACGTCTGATCTTAAACTTAACAAACTTTAACTTCGGTGCCGCAAATTTAAAACGTGTATTTAAAAATTACATCCGGCTTTTTTGCAAAAAATTAATATCTACTATCTAAAATGTGCTAGCTAAAAATCTATATTAAATTGATTTTATATCGCTTTTCATTGACTTTATATTGCTAATAAATAGGATTTCATTCGGGAAAAACTATCAGTTGTCGCAATTTTAGCCGCTTACTATGTGTTATTACAGCATTTCTATATTCATATCAGCACGAGGGGTCAACCACTATGGGAATTAGTGTACATTTTTTTAGGAATATGTTGCCAGTATTGCGGTAATACAATACTAGCAATACACTATCAATAGACTATAACAGACGGCAGCAATAGATGGCAATATTACTGACAATACAAAAGTAATACAGTAGCAATACTAGCAATAAAGTGTGTTGTATTGCTATAATTGGCAATCACTGTACATTTTTGTAGTAGTGGTTGACCCCTCGTGTGAGCATTACTATATATATTATATTAGATATAGAATATGTAAAATAAATATCGAACTTACCCCTACAAAGCAGAGAAATATCCTTAAAGGTAGCAGGAAACAGTAACGCATGACGAATCCGAACATCCATATAAAAGTTAACTTCCAAGAGATGAACTCGTACTGTCTATTCGTTCGGGTTAACAGATTCCAATTCTATAGGATAAATCATTAAAACATTAAAAATTGTCATTATGCAAATTATACGATTATTACAGTCGATAAAATATTACCTTAAGTTCTTCAGCTTCAAAGCGTGAAGTCACCTCGTCTTCTATAATAGCTTCAACGCCCGCTCTGATGTAATCCAAACTTCCCAGCGCAAATCCGGATCTTACCATTTCAAAGGAATTTTTTTGATTAAGGCTATCCTAAAATATTCAGAAATAATTGAGATATGGCTAAATAAAGTCTAAAATATGGCGTTATTTTGTCAAACTTGATAAAAATATAATTTATTTTATATAAGGTTTTTTTTCTTTAATTTACCTCTTTGTCATCCATCATCGACGGTTCGTGATCGTTTTTAAGGCTCGATTCGTCAACGTGACTTTTGTGATTCTGCATCTCCGGCTCGGGGACCAAGATTAGATCCTTCGATCTGGCTATCACCGAATTACTCACATTCCCGTTTTGCATTTTAGGCGATGTCATCGTTGAATCCTTTTCCGTGATCGTCGGTGACTCCTCTTCTATGTTAAGATTCTTATTTCGATCCCGAGTACCGTTCCTTTTCCTCACATTTTCGATGTTTTGTCGGCCGTACTGCAACACAGTAAACGTGGCGTAAGTCGTAAAATGCGTGTAACAAGTCAATTATTTGCGTTTGTGACTTGAATTTGTGGTCTTTGCAACAACTACAATTTACATTTACATGAACCTTAATATGGAAAATTTCTTTCACAACTGTTTTTAGAATCTCAAGGCTTTTTTGCTCTTACATTCTTTATGCTTTGAAAAAGATATACCGTTATTACTTGAAACCGAAAATTTCTTGAATAATCTAGTTTAGTAGCAAACATTATATCTGATGAAACAATTCATACTATTCTGTGGATCATTAAACGCTGAATAATCTAATGAAATTCGTACTATTCTAGATGAATTATTAACAAAAAATATTTTGTGAGCCTTCGAAAGATGCGGCAATCATTGTGCCGGAAAAAACAAAACCTAATTGTTTCAGTAAATTTAAAACAGAATTTTAAAATATCAGCCTTAATTTTCTACAAGTATAATAACACAATCTTATCTCGCTTATTTTTGTTTTGTTGAGATAATAAAATTTACTTTTCATTTTAATACCTATACTTAAAGTGTTTTCGCAACTACTGTGCAAATACGCAGTAGGAAAAATAAATTATATTGAAGAATATTATCGAGATCATGCAAAATTTAATTTTATGCAAAATATAATTTTACTTTCATATATAATTTTATTAGCTATTTAGAAATATATATAATTACATACTTTATTTTATGTATACTTTTAGAAATACATATAATTACATACTCGTACTTTATTTTATGTACTTTTAAAATCATTATTCGCAACGCAGATGCATTTGATTATCATTACCGCGGAATCAGCAATTTCAATTCAAGGAGAGAGGAATAAGGCAATCGTCCCACAACAAGTTGCGTAATACGAAAATACTTCGTTGCAGGAGATAGCGAAAAACAGATGCACGCGCATGTTAAGCTGTAGGTATATGCATATGTGTTCGAGAAACGATACGTCGAAGATAGACATTCTTTGCGCCATGAGAACGTAATCCACCGGAAGGCCGCCTTAATAATTATCCTCTAGTTATAATGAGACTTTGATCTTCGTTCATCGATTGATAATGGCGAGATAATATTTATCAACTTCAGCAATGAATCACAAACACGGTACAGGAGCAAACTCCAGAAAAGTGAGATCAAACACGCGTGAACATCGCGTGTCCATGATCATCGGTTGCTCTGCTGACGTATATAGATTTTGATACGATAGAAATTTGATCAATTAACGGTCAATAACTTCTTGAGATCAAATTAAATTGTTTTTTGATTATTCGAAAGATTGCGACGACAATTGAATGCATTACGATTTTTATTAAATAAAACATAACGCTTACTCAATCTTGCACGTCGTTAAAGAGATTAAAAATAACATTTTGATTCAGAAATATATTTATGCAGTTGTCAAAATACACTCAAAGATGAATTTATTTGGAAAAAGAAGTCTATTTTTCATTGTACGTTCATTACTTTCGTCCAGTTGACATGCTGCACATTATCGCGTGCGCAATTATTTGGTATGAGTGTATTCAAGTGCGTTAATTAATTCCGTCGACGCAAACACGTCAAGTCACTCCTGCTGTTTATTGAATTGGCACTTATTCAGTGCGTTTGTACCAGGTAAATTAATAAGAGTACATTTGTCTCTGCATTGTAGAGTTACTAGAAAATCGAGAATTGCGTAAATCGGAATTAAACAAATTATTAGTAATGTCTATTAAAATATTGTAAAAAAAGAACTTTCTAATTAGTTCCTGTAGTTTCTATCAATTTATATTGTAAACTTTGTATATCGGTTCGGTTAGAATATAAAAATTTTATGTCATTTGAATTCGAGTGGTTATATTAGTAAAATATGACCTCCGATTTAAAACGTGGATGATCGATTTTAGATGTATTTTTAGGATTTGACCCCTATTGACAAGTGCAGCTTTATATGGATGTTAACGGACATGTCAGTTGGAGACGTCGAATACTTTTCTGTGTAAATTACTATGACGTTGCATTATTGATGCAACAATGTTAAACTTGACAGTCATGCACAAGTGCAACGTGTACCTCCCTCCATAAGAGCAGATGCAACAATTTTCTGTTTTTCTTTCTCTCTCTCAATGTTATGATAAAGAAAGCTATGTTAGAAAATGATAGAATAACAATGGATAATAAAATATTAAACAATTATTTTATTAGTATTAAGAAGGATTAACGGTTAAATAATTTAAAATAAAAATCTAAAAAATTTACATAAAAGAAATTATTTTGAAGAAATAATTAAATTTTCTCTCATTAGAAATTCTCAATAGTCCATATCATACATTTTTATATTTAAAAAATAAAAAAAGATAAAATTCACAAAATAAAAACCGCGCGAAACAGAGAGAGAGAGAGAGAGAGAGAGAGAGAGAGAGAGAGAGAGGGGGGGAACAGAGTGTTAATTTTCAATATTTTTAATAAATTATTATGAATTAAAATGAAGTATTTGCAACATTACGTTTCTCATAATTCTATTTACGAATGTCCTTCCATTTTTAACATTTAAATATACCATTTACCATTAATATTTAACTTTATAATAAACTTGACTGTGATCCGTATAATAATATAACGAAGCTGGATACGTATACTGAATGGCAGGAAAAAAAGATAAAAAGCGAGAAGTGTTGTTTACCAAAATTATCTCAATTTCCAACAGATTGGATTATCCTACCGATTTTACGCAACGAGATATATCGTTGAAGTGGTGTGATGTTTCACCTTTGTTATCGAAAAGTCCAACAGTGAAATTTCAATTCGATAGATAAAATGTTGCAGATTGCAAGCAACAGACCGATAATACATTCGATACTAATTATGCAAATCCGTTTTACTTACATCTTCCATGAGAAGAGATTGATTATGATTTCGTTCAAGTACCTCCTCATCTTTAACTTGTCGTTAAAGTTAAGATTGCGAGATAAAGGAAAAAGCACATAGATATACTTTATATTTTCAGCTTTGTGCTTAGAAACCTTCGTTCCTTCCGTAAGATGATCTTATTGATGGTACAAAAAATGTGTAGTGCCAGATAAAATTTTCAGATAAAATAATTATCTAACACAAATAAGAGATATTTCTTACAGTGATTGACATGAATTATCACATGTTGATTGTGCACTTCTCACATTAAGACCAACAACCACGTGTTGACAGCCGCGTATATACATACACATACATGATGACATCTCACGTTTCATATAACAAATCGCGCGCCGCACAGTACATATGCTAATGACTGCTAAACGAGTATCAGCGATACACAGTTTGGAAATAAACGGCGTAGTTAAAAAAAAGCTTTGTATACTGTTTTAAAAGAAACAAAATTTATATAGCATAGCAGCGTTTAAGATCGACTAATTTTTTTCGATGCTCGCGAGAAAGGAGAAGCGATTAATCTGCATAATAATGCATATGTTATGCATTATGTTTAATCGTTACGTTGCGCAGCATTCATGTTGCGATAATTCGTGAAAAAATTACGCAAGTTACTAAATAATCGCATTTTAGTCGATACTTCCTCACGCGCTTTGATGCGCGAATCACAGCTTCAGTATCGCATCTGATGATTGACGACACATGTGATGCGAACGTGTGAGAGAACATCCGGATCACGCGGCACTCTACTCGTATATCCGCGGGCTTTCTCCCGAGAGAAATTGCACGAGACCTCCCACTAGCTCTAATTGAAAAAGGAAACCTAGACATTTCACAATTGCACAAAATAGGATTTATATACGATAATTAGATTCCCTATTATATTTTATGCACGAAAAGGTATCAATAGAAATTAATAGCGTTAGGTTGGTAAACGCTAAAATATCAATTTAATTTTTAAATTTCATTTATTAATTTTTACTCTTACTTAAATTTTTGTATTTAACGTCTTATTTAATTTTTTAATCATTTTTCTTTTTTTTTTTAATTTAAATAGAATTACATAAAAATATGAAACATATGTAACTTCTAATATTTAATTCCTTATTAAAAAAAAAATATTTTTAGCATCATATTTTTATGAGTTATGTGTGAAACGCAGTTCGCATTTTAAATGAGCATCATCAATCCTCATTAATAGTTAACAATGCCATTTTAAGAAAAGATTGATTGGGGACAAGCTGCATAAAAATAGCACAGGGCAGTTAGAAGAAGCACGAAATCTTTAATTTTACAGTCGGGATATCAAATTTTTGTCGCTTACAGAGAAAAAAAATCACGAAAACTCTGGAATAATCATGAGAATCTGGAAAATGTAATATTTCCATAATGACAAATTACATTGAAAACAGTGTTGCGGAAATAATTCTAATATCAATGTATTAAAATCGTAATAGTCAACGCTATTCTGCATTCCGAAAGTAAAACGAGCAAGTTTTTCAAGTTATAAAATGACTGATTGCTCTCGAAGAGTTATTGGCTATTTAACATCGATTCGCTTAATTTAACAATAAACGCGGATGTTTTGCCGATCAATTGTTGCAAAAAATCGATTAGTCCATTGTGCCGGCATAGTTAATGATACTATCGTTTTTTCGAGCGAACTTTGAATCGGTTATTATCATTTTTACAAACCATTATCAGATGTATCGGTTTATCTGATCTTGACATATCTATGAAGATTCACTTACAGAGAGATCAAAGCTTTTGTAGTATGTGAAAGATTAGCGTTTAACAGACTTTCATTTCTTTACACGATGAGCTTTCAACTCGAATCGATTGTGTCGCATAATGCATTCCATTAAGAAAAATATTTTCTTGTTGTAACGATTAAGGCCTTCGCCTTAAAAAACAAAATAAGCTTAAAAAAGAAACATTATTGCACACAATTGTTTACAGCGTAAGCAAACAAAATTATTTTGTAAATATGCCTTACGTAATATTCGCACATTTTCACTTGCGATTGCAACAGTCGCTAGGGATCCACATTTGATGTATTCGTGCATCTCGGGATACTTTACAATGCAGAGACAATAAATCGTATCGATCAATGATAGAGAACATATAGGAGCTAAGTGAATCTAGGTTACATATGTATGTATAACTTTACACACGCTCTATAGATCAAAACAACGGACTCGTGTAGATCCGCGCACAGATTTCACGGACCAAAATAGTTTTCCTTCAATTGTGTTAGTGTGCTTCGGTCGCGAATAATAACCCAAAAAATAATCTTGCTTCATGTGCTATTCATGAAGAGACTAATCAAAATTCGTTTGAACTTTACCCATTTTAACTCAACAAGATTTTCATGCGCTGAATTCACACAATAACAAGATGTTCTTTTATGCAAGATTTGACAATATACTTAAGGTCAACTTAAATATTAAAACGTTGTATGAATATCGATTTAATTTTCATTATATATAATATATATATACATATATAGATTAAGACAGTAAAAACAAGAAAATAATTAAGAATAAAAAATTAATTTTATTAACTGTTATTTAGAAATATTTAAATATTAAGACACTAGTAATTAAGCAGAATACAAACAGAAGTATATACAAAATATAAACTTTAAAAGCGCAAATAAATTAAAATCAATTTTTAACTTAGCTCACCCTCGGTATTCCTCAATTATAAATGTAATTTCAAGGAAACTTTATTTCAGTTGTATTGCAATTATCATAGTCAAATCGTAACAGCAACATAGCCATGACAAGCAGAGGCTGTGAAACCTCTAACTAGTCTAACGTAATAGATATTTCTGCAAATTAAATACGCGTACGTTGCAAGACTAAATGCCTGCACAAACTCGATTTGAAACAGAGATCATATCAGTGATATCAGTTTCCTCGAAAATGTAGAGCGAGATAATGAAGGTACAGCGTAAAATCGGGCATTGCTCTGATTATCGCGTGAACAAGGAATATTTTACAATGCAAAAAAAGATATGTGAATTGAATAGAACGTTTCACTTTTTTTTCGCTTCGAAACGAACAATAACAAATCAATTCATGCAACCAAAAACGACGTAAAGCTGTGATGAATCATGAATCATGAATCACTCCTTATCTTCGTCTTTCGTTGTTTTTCGAAGTTTTTTTTCGACTCCTATATATTTCAAGATATGTTATTATTAATAACTTAAATATTATTTGCAAAATTTATTTTAAAGAAGTATAGCTAAAGAGCTTTTTACAAAATTTATATACGATATCTACGTTTAATATCACAATGTTTCTTCAATGTGAAGTTACTTTTGTCAGTAAAATCGGGACATTATCAGTGTTTTTGTATGCACCGATTGTATTACACATATTGTACTGTAAATTTAATTATCATTCAAGACTCGTATAGAAGTTTCTAACGTAACGGTGAATTCAAAGTGCGAACGCGCACTCGCGAAGACACTTCGTCACCGCGTACAGAATCCAAGACCGACAGTTGCGTAACACGCTCATGACATTTCTAGAGATAAAATTTCGAACAGTTTTGCTCTATTCTATTATATTAAAATATTTTATCGAATATTTTTATTAAAAATATTAAGAATTATGTTGCTCAGTAAACGCAAAGAAATTTAGATATAACGGTGCAAAGTTATAAGTTTCAATAAGTACAATTTAAAGATAAAAATTAATTTATGCGTTTTATGTATTTATGTATTTTACGAGATTGTAAGTATAATCATATGTATCTACAGATTTCTTTTTATAAAGATTTATAAAGAGATCAGGAAATATTCGTTATTTCCTTCCTCGACAAATCTCAAAATAAAAAAAAATGACTTGTATATATTACATGTACACACACACTTTTTTTCTTGTAATTTAAATAAGATAATTTTTTCATAAAATTTCTAGATCTTTAAGAAATGTCTGTTTAATAAAAATTTATTTCCATATTAATATTATATGTTATTCAGAAATATATAGTATAATTCTGTTTACTACACGTTCCTACGATTTGTAGAAATATAGTTTATATATGCAAGTCATAAAAACCACATGTTTTTTTTTTACTGATAATTGTAAAAATATATATTTTTTGCACGTATATAGATGATACAGCACATTGATAAATACGTTTATTATATATGTATTTTACCGGTATTATCGAACCAGAAACGATAATTGACAAAAAGTCATATGTGTGAACATAAATTATTCGCATGTATAACTTTGCGCTTGCTTTCTTCACCTCTGGCGTCACAGTACAAGCAGTCAATCCGAGGTTCAAGGTAACGATAGATTCTCAAGTTTTATATGAAAAGATATTATAAGGCATTATGTGAATTCTCTTTTACTGAATGTCAGGTATGCTTCGTAAAAATCTACGAAGTTTCTTCCGGTTTCTGCATTAATCTTTATAAGCAGAAAATAATCGTATTATTAAATTAGTAAACCGGAATAGAATCATTATGCTTGCGGGATATATGTCGCATTTTCTTATAGCGCTCAAAACATTTCGATTAGACCTTGTGGAATATAGTCGGTGACACAGTAAGTTTCTCGTTCATAAAAATGATTGTGACATGTATGATAAGCGTTTTCACTTGGTTGTTTCATAGATAAATCATTCGCCTATGTTTAATATACTTTTTTAGTATACTTATTATAATTACACAGTTTTAAATTATCGATAACTCAGAAATCATAATTTTTAATAATTTCTAAGTTATCGATAAATCAAAACTATATAAATTTAAAAAATAATTAAATTATTATATATAATTTTAATTTGCAAATATTGATCACATTTATTAACAATTTGGAACATTGAACTATTGTTTATGAATGCAACATTTACTGGAATTAAGTATTACATAATTAGGGATTTCAGAAATTTTAGAAAAAAAATGTATTTTATAATATAAATTTATAATAACGCCGAACAATTTTATTTTATCTTTCTTGCACAAGTGTTTGCGTTTTGCATTTCTTGTCCATTAGTGTTCAAATATTATCATTTCAGGCTTAAACTTTTTGTACATCAAACAAAGATAAATGTGACTAGAAATTAAAAATTTAAATTTCTTTTCAATTTATAATAATTTACGTTTATTGGAATATTAGTCTACATAATGCATAACGAATTAAAAAAAAATAGTTAAAAAACGAGTTTAAAAAACAAGAAATTAATCTGACAATGAATTATGAAAATTGATAATAGAAAAATGGCATGCACCATTTAAAAACTTATTAAAAATGAAAATATAGTATCTGCCATAGATTTAATTCAATTATCGATTTTAAATTTCAAAATAGAAAATCATTTTAAAAAAAGATGGTTTTAAATTATATATTTATTATTCTATTAGTAAACAGATATTTTTATTATTAACAGTTTTTTATTATTAAAAAGATCAAACATATTTATGTTAATAATATAACTTTTACATTTTATAAATATTAGCAAAATATATCCAGGTAGTAGATATACAGTTTGCTAATATTTAGCAATGAATACTAGCAATGAATAGCGCGCATATAATGAACAATTATGCAAATATTTCTGATCCATAAGAATCAAACAATTCAATAATTTAAGCTTCTAAAATGCAAATACGTTCAAACACTGAAATGTGCAAATCCTTCCATCTTTCGCACATTCTTCTATAGCTATATGTTTTCAAAAGTTATTTAATGTCAACAAGTTATTTCTGATTTTAGTAGTTATTTCAGTAGATCGTTTACTAGCTTACTTCTGATTTCAGGTAGCTATTTTAAATCCGAGTAATACGCTTCACGTATAATATCTCTACTTAAGAAGAGAATTTAGGAATATTTATATATTAATTATATTTTTATTATTCATAATTAATTACATTTTTCGTAGCTAAATGAGCATTCAATTATACATTATGAATAAAATAAAATTATGCTGTTTCATTAATGATAATTGACTTAAAAAAATGATAAGATAAAGTAGTTAAACGTTGGACAATGGACAATAAAAAGTTTCATGTTCAAGAAATCTAGGTACTTAGAGTTAGTACAACATATTATTCATTATGATTTAGTTACTAAAACGAAATTTAATTTAATCCAGGTATGCGTGGAATTAAGAAAAAATATGTAAAGCGTGAAATATTCGATATATTTTTTGGAGAAAGTGCCTGAGAATCTCTTAAATTTTATTAATATCCAACTTCTCGCGCATTCAAATGACTAGTCCTTTAAAAGAATTAACCTTTTCAAGCATGCATGCCATTCTCTATTTTCATACATAATTGTCGTTCTTCAATGAACGGATTATATTTAGAAAATAAATAAGATTTAGATTATCATAAATAAATCTTAATAAAAAATTAAACTGAATTTTTAAATTTGAATATTCAATATCGGAATATTCCTAAAACGTGTACGTATTACAATTTTTGCAGCAATTAACAATTCAGAATAGAATTAAAAATTTTTTCATCTCAATAAAAGTGATCTTAGCAAAGAGTTTATTCAAATTATTTCAGTTAATAGTTGTTTTCGCCATGAAATTATAACATTACGTGTCTGACGTCAAAAGCGCCGCACCTCGATGCAGAATAATTTAAAATAGAAATCAGGGACAATCTAAGTCATCGCGCGATCTAATTGTAAGAGGACTGTGTGAATCATTAAATTCGGTGTTTCACAATTACACCGCGTTAATTAAGAAACTCGGTACTTTTCAACGGTATATTTTTTTCGACAAGTGTCCCAGATGAAAAGTTTGGAACGCTTCCACGTTCCTCATCTGCATTCCTCATTTTCAAGAACTTAACTTGTACAATAAAATACGTAAAATACGTCTATACCTCTATACACAAGACTACGGATGCCTCGACGGTTTAGACGTCGAGTTGTTATTACTCCTAATGCATGTGCACATTTACAAAAGCGAGAGATCAAGATCGTTCGACAGAAAGAGACACCTTACGCACGTCGATTTATTTCGTTTTCCAAAAATAAATCGAGCTCGCGTAACGTTGATAAAAACGCTTCTCACCGCTTCTCGATGGGAAACTGTACTTTGATGTGATCGCGATCATAAGGCACAAGGCGGGTACAAAGGTCCTACGGTAAGATCTATTTATAATAATCTAAATCTTATTTATTTTCTAAATATAATCCGTACATTCATTGAAGATGTGAGATGAACGACAATTATGTGTGAAAATAGAGAATGGCATGCATGCTTGAAAAGTGCGGAAGGTCAGTCGTCTCGCGCGCTAATTAACTTGCGACCCACAGAAAATCCCTCCTCCAACTCCGCTGCATCCGTCTCCGCTGGACCGCGCGAGAGAATCACCGTCCACCGGAAATCGTCCGGAGCATTCCGTTTTTTTTTTTAGAATCGAATTAAACAAAACAAAAAAAAGGAACTAAATCGATCCTTCGTTCTCGCCAGCTGCGAAATCGCTGGGTGATCGTCGCCGAACGTCTTCTTACGCGAGACGCGGCTACGCAATGACGCGTAAGGTTACCCGACTCGCGTTCCCCGACGCACGTGCCGCAAAAAGCATTAACGTGCTTCAGGAAACGGGACTCTCTTCCGGCAAAAGGCGAGGCGAGACAAACCGGGTCGAAGGCAAACCGCGACATCGCAAATATCGCGAGGTGTGTGTGTGTGTGTGTGTATGTGTATGTGTGTGTGTGTGTGTGTGTGCGGTCCGCGCTGATGTCCAGGAAACGACCATCCGGGAGCGCACCGGTTGATCTCTCTCTCTCTCTCTCTTTCATTGACATACGAGATCGACGGAGCAGAAAACCGGGACTATTGCAACTCGGGAACTCACCTCGAAGAGAGCCAGCAGCAGCTTGATGTATAGCCTACGCACACCGAGGGACTTGCCGACGGACGCAAGGAATATGATCGCCAGCAGCAGCATGAGGAAAGGTGTCAGCAGCAACGAGAACGCGAACGATATCACCGTCCATAACAACGCCATTTTGCTCACTGCCGCGAGCTCCGTGCTCCGAACGGTTCGAAGTGTCCGAACACCGAGCCGTTTTTTCGTCTACGATTATCAACGTGTAATGGGTGGGTTAAGGGGGGTGGGGGGGGGGAGAGGTAGCAGGGAATCGCATCCTAGATGGGAACACTCGTTGGAGTCGCCTCTAGACGCATGAAACATGACGCGCCATCTACGAGCAAACTTGCGAATTAACGTTAAAACCTTACCAGCTGTTTAAATACCTGCAGACTCCTGCAATATCACGTTCCACAGCGATCGGCGATATCGACGTGAAGTATTTTTTATATGTCAATATACACATAATATATATATATATATATATATATATCTATGTATATATATGTATATATATTATATTCAACGCATATAAAAAAATATTCTTGTTACGCAATAAAATAATTTTGTATTTGAATTAAAACCTGCACGGAAAGGCAACAATCGTTTTCATAAATGCCGCGCGGCGCGCGGCGTACGTATTAAAGTCCCTAGTATCACATTCCCTAGAAGTAAAGTGACATCCTTGTCCGTCAGGCCGTCAGCTGCCGCCAGCAAGATGTCGACCGCCGAGTTGAATCCGAGACCTTTGCGAGTTTCTCCCTTCATCAAGGTTAAAAGGAACAGCTTCTCTTATTCTGTCGTATATTCTCCTGCGTGTCTTCCTCGTGCATTTTATTTCACGGCGAAACCCGGTTCTTTCCGACTGAGTTTTCACCGTCTTCTCGTCACGATCGGGGATTCATTTTTTATGTTACATAATTTTTCTGCTGTTTCGCGAAAGTATTTCAAATTAATAAATACATATTAAAAAAAAAATAACTGGTGTCAACGGCTTCCATTGTTAGGTCAGCTCGCTTCGATTTTTCATTGAAGGATATCTTGATGTTGTCTCTCGATTTTCTAACCTTAAAGGAAATTTGTAGTATTTCGCTTTTCGTGTAAATATTCGAAATTCATTTAGTAATTGATTTTTTAGTCTATTATCTAGTGAATTAAATTTCGCTGTCTCAACTTGTTTTATGAGTGACACTTATAATACCAGTTAATATTTATTTCTCATTTTATAAACATGAAACTATATAAACAATCTGTTTTTTAATTGAATGTATTTGTGCCTTATAGTTTTGCCGTTGGAGTCTGCTCCTTACTGGAATCGCTTATGGCGCGTATCATCACAGAAGATTCAAGAGAATAGAAGATGCTCGCAGAGCAGAGGAGCTGAGGCTTAAACCTATGCGCGACGCTAAGCTAGCCGAAGAGAAGAGACTTGCTGTATTAGGTAAAACACTTGATTGCAGATATAAATATAAAAATAAATATTGTCCTAAGCTCCCTAGCGAAAATAGAAACGGAGCATAAATTGAATGTAAGGGAAAAGTGACCAAAGCTTAAAAACTTCTAGGAAGCATAAATTGGTGCAACAGAATGTAAAAGACGTTTTAATTAGCCTTCTCTTTTAAGCTTTTGTCACTTTTCCCTTACATTCGACTTATTATGCTTCAATCCTTATTTTTGATGAAAATATAATATAATACTTAATAACAAGAAATAAAAGATCTCTATTATTGTGTAAAAAATATATTTCGTGAAACTATCAAATGTTTTTTTAATCAGTTTTTTCATCAATTTGATATTTTATGGATCTCTGTTCTGATGTTGTGATTCTTTGAATCACAATTGAAAATAAAATACTTTGTGCAAAACTAGCCAAAGAACTTTTCATTGGTCAAAAAGTGATTAAAAGAATATTTGAACTTTTAGAGATTGTGTATAAAAATATTGTATGTAAATGTGTTATAATGTAGATTAAAATAAATTTTTTTTTCTTTTCAGCGGAACAAAAAATGTTAGACGAGTTTTTTACTCCAGCCAAGACACCATAACCGCAATTTGTTTGGCGTTAGTATATAAATATATACATACATACACATATATGTATGTATATGTGTGCGTGTGTTACGAAATTTTGATTGATTTGTATGTATCTATAAAACTAGTCGACATGCTACTTCAACATCATTGTCACTATCACAGATAAGTTCTTCTTCTGTTGTATAAAAATAATAAATAAAGATCTGTGAAAATATAATAAATTGTGTACAATAATGTGCAAAATATACATGAAAACTGAGATTTTATAGTATGTTCCAATGCTAAATACACTGTTAAATATATTGCAAGTAAAATACTTAAGATTATTGCAAAATATATAATCCCATTCTTCTAATAATAAGTAAAAAAAAAAATCGCCCGAACAGGGACTCGAACCCTGGACCCTCAGATTAAAAGTCTGATGCTCTACCGACTGAGCTATCCGGGCTGCTATTTCCTTTTCGTTAAACGTGTTAGTTACTGTAGATACATATTTATCTTAATATAGAAAAATTTAATAATTTCTTTTTAATATAATTATTTACAAGTTAATATTAGATCATGAAACATAAAACTTTTACCAAGATAATTTATGACTATGGCAGTTTTTATTATTCCATATTAAATATAAATTTTGGAAATAATGCTGTAAGCCGAATTAAAACATTAAAATTCATTCAGGTAAAAAAAAATTTGGCGAATTAAAAAAAAAATTACATTACATTATTGTTTAATTACAACTTGCGAAGCTTGAAAAGGAGAAGAAATTTACACAAAAGAGACAATTTGTGATGCTTTAAGTGAACTATCTTTTCTTTTTGCAACATTTAATATATGTATATATATATTTTTTCTACAGTCACAACAAAAACAGATATGTTAATGTATGCACATGCACGAAAATTACCTTTTCCATTAAATAATTAAACGACTTATGTATACAACAACATACAAAAATATATATATATTGGAATGGACGTTTAAAAATATCAAAAACATATATATGCTTTTTAATATAAAAAGAACTTTCGGAAAACTTGCCGCCTCTGAAAAAATCTGTCTTCTCTATATAACACCATAAACGAGATATATTTATTATCGTATTGTCATAAATGCTTCAAGACTTTTGTTCCCATGGGTTTTATTCGTTCGATATCTTTATATCTTAGCCGCGATCAGCTCCGTTTTATTATCCTTAGTAATGAGTTGCAGGAGTGAACCGTTAGCAGGCCGATCTTGGTTTTGAGACCATTTCCAGAACAAACTATAGAAAGATAAATATTCTTTTATAATGGAACATACTCTAATTTGACGCAAGTAAACGTTTCATCTTACTTTGACACAAACTCGAGCGGAGTCCATGTGCTTGTATCAGCTTTAGGCATCCATTTCCTGTTCATTGGCGTATCTAAAGTAACTGGTAGTATGCAAGCTACCAAACTGTTGGAGGGAAGACCGCTATCTTTAGCTGCCAAAGATTTCGTCAACTGATGAACAGCTGCCTTTGCCATCCCATAGCCAATCATACCTAATCGAAACAGAAAATCGACTTTTTAGCAAATACAGAAAGGTGTATGATACGTATTTTATATTATCATCCATCAAAGAAACCTGGTGTTTCTCCTAGCGCTGGCTTAGCACCAGTCAAAGAAAGGAATCCCCCTTCCTTCAGGTATTCGGCCGCGACACTGGCCGCGATAATGGAACTCCAAACGCTTTGCTTCCACATCAGATCGCAGTTTTTCACGAGATCTTTATTCGCCGCATTACCACCAGCCCATCCCCCAGCCACGCAAATAATGCCATCGACTTTTTCGTCTTTCAATGTATCTTTAATTTGGTCCAAGATCTCCGTTTGCTATATAATAAGAAATTAATTAATGATCACCGTTCGGATACTTCATGATGAAAAACATAGGCGACAAAAAATTACCTGTTGCTGCCAATTATTGTCAGGATTTACAATCACATTTGCGTCTGCTTGCTCGTTTGGCTTCATGTCAATGGAACCAACCCACTAAAAATTATAATACAATATATACAATATAAACAAAATAAACATTTATAATTGTAAACCAAATATAACAATACGTATACTTAATACCGATAAACCGACAATATTATAAAATTTAATAATTTTATAAATAAACAATAATATAAACGGTAGTTTTATTAATGAGCTAATTAAAGTATATAATAGATATATTTGTGTTCCTTAAATATAAAACATGTAATTCAGCTAAATTTGTATATGTGATTTATCTAAATGTATGTACAGTAGTAGAGATAATTGCTTCTAGAAGGCTCTGTGAAAGGATATTTGTCTGACTATCAGTAACCTTGGTATACATAGTTTTTATGCAATATCCTTCAGACAACATCTACTGCATAAATACATATATAATATACATCTAAAGAAAAAATTCTCAAAAAATAATGATTTTGATTAAATTATAAATTACATATAATCACGTATTAAAATATACTTTTATTCATTATTAAATTAATATAGCCGCATGTAATATTTATTTATGTATTTATGCGTAAAAATTAAAAAAAAAACAATAAAATTGACAGAGGGCTACGTATATCGCGTATAATCTGAAATTGCTCCGTGAAATATTTAAGACCGCCGCTGAGCTTAATGAAACCGGGAAAATTGAAGAGGAAACAATTGCATTGCCACTCGGATCGAATCATATGGCACTCCCATGTACCGTTCAATATGGCATAACTAAATTCTGCGTAAATTGCATGCCGCAGAAAAACCGGCTTTCATTTTATTACAACAAATTCTATGGCTAGAAAGGCTGAAACAGATGAAAATGTCGATTTATGGGACGATCGGGCAAAAGTCACTGATAAATCGAACGATAAAAACTCGAGACTTATTCGAAGTTATCGTTCTACTTTTTCAACGTTTTAATTATTTGGTACATTTATACATATATTCTTTTGACATATTTGTTGTTAATATATGCCTTTTTACATGTTTATACAAATATTTTTCAATAGACCGGGACAGAGAACTCTAATCAGATTTTATGTGTTGATATACCGATATACTAAGGTCTGCCGATAAGACGGCCGCGCGATTAATCGAATCCGGATTACGTCGGGCGTGAGGGTAACGGCATTCGTGAGTCCCGCTTACTCACCCAATTTTGCGATTTGAATTGCGATACGCAGGCCGAGCCGAGGGCACCCTTGCCCCCGTACACAATCACACGTCCAAGTACCGCGGCCATTGTTCGATAAGTGATGCGATTTCGCGAGAGTTCCGAGTCCGGACTGTACGGAGTCCCGCGATCGCCAACGGAACGACACGAACGGCTCTCGGAAAGTTTCGCGAAGGGATCGCCACTGACGAGCGAATCGTCGGGTCTCGGCCATGGACTATATATTTCCGTGGATGGTCGTCCGAGCTCCGAGAGTTTCATTCCTACGGACGTCTGTATGCAGGTGATGCGGATCTCTCGGAACGAATTATTTCTAAAACATTTGTATGTAATAAAAAAAAACTTATGACTTTAATAACGTGTATTATTCAAATATATAGATTTATATTAACAATCACAAATTTCTATTGATAGTCGATAATATCGGCACTCTTCAATTTATATACCTTTTAGCCCATCGAGTCTCTTTTGACGGTCATGAAAATTTGCAGAATTTTTAATAGTGTCCCATCGGTGAGTCACACGGCCGAGAGGAAACCGCCCTTGAAGGAATCGCAGCAAGTTAATTTGTGTTGCATCTCCCCTCGGGGGGCGAAATTGGCGTCGGAGTCGCGCGCAGAAACTTGATCGCGGCAACGTCACGGCGGTCGCGCGACGGACCAATAGGCGGCGCCGGGGGCGCGCAACGTCCGCCGAAGTACCCGGTAGGTCGGTCTAGCGTGACGTCACGTTCGTCAGCCCTAGTTGGGTTAGGTTTTACGCTGGAAATTCTAACGACAAATTTTTTGTTTGACGATTGATGTTTTCCCCGTGCCGTGTCGAGCCGTGACCGAGCGACGCCGAGGTGTCCACGCAACGACGGTCGGCGGTTGTGTCTCGCAGAGCGCACGATCGCGAGGGGTTCGCGGTAGTTCGGCGTATATGAGAATTTTAAACGGAAAATGAGTCGACATGAAGGTACGTACGTGCTCGGACCGAGCGAGTCAGCCCGCGGGACGGTCGACCGCGCGGGGAATCGCGCGGTCCGCCGTCGCGGCGGGCGGTCTCCGGGCCACGTCGGGCACGCGGGGACATTCGCCGGGGGTGTCCGCGACGGTGTCCGCGGCACCGTCGGGCCGCGAGGGGCATCCCTTTTTCGACACGGGGGACGACACGTCCCCGCGAGCTCCGTGTGGCCGTGGGGGCCTAATGTCAGAGGCCAGATGGCAGCACACGGTGAAAATTCACGCAAATTTCTGCGGATTTGCGACGTTTTCCCCGTGGAAACCCCGGGAATCCGCGACGATTCGCGGCTCCCTCGCGCTCCGGCCTACCGCCCGATCCTCGGCCACCACGTCCCGTCAGCTGTCAGATCGTCCTACCCACCTCAGCTGACTGCCCTTTCCAACACGGTTTCTCCCAACCCGTTCCTCTTGATGATTGTCTTCCTTTCCTATAGAACATATTGCAGCCTTTTTCCTACGTTGTAGCGGTCCCTCTGCACGAGAATAATTGCGCGGACAGACAGAAAAAATTTTACGCCGCGACCCGTGCCCACGAACGAGCTTCTCCGCCGTCCTCTCGAGATCTCACAGCATCGCTGCTTAATGTGTGTCATAAAAATGACATTACGAGCTACACATCCTCAGCCGCTGGCCTTTGAGATTTTAATAAGTTGAATTAGGTTTTCGCGGCTATTTAGTAGCGACGTACAACACAGGAGAGAGTCTGTGTACTTCCTGAGTGGAATTTATATAAATTTTTTTTTGGAACACATGAAACTCGTTATGTTATATAATTGTCATGTCTGATATAAGAATGATTGATCGAGCTCAAGTGGCCACTTAAAAGTTCTAGTCTTTGCTGTAAATCGTGAGCTTCAAATATAATGTTTTATTATAAACTAAATGCGGTATCACATAGATTTTTTATATTCAACTAATAAATATGAATATATGTGACAAGTTTATATCTTGTTTTGTGAAATCGATTGGGTATTCTTTCGTATTTGCTATGCTCACAAGTAGTGTGTGTCCCTGGATTCTGATTTCCATTGTTGCAAGACAATGACTCGTATTTACTGCACATTGCTATTTATAGTCGTATAGTCATCTGACTTTGGATATATAGTAACAGTAATTCTTTATTGGCAAATAAAAACTATTCTTGGGTTTCTATATTGCAAATGTAATCATGGAATAAATTTGTTGAGAAAATACAATATAAGAAACATTATTTTAATTAATGCAGTGTTGTGCATTACTCAATGTTATGAAACCTAAGTTATTTAAAATTTATATAGGGATGTACACACACAGACTTTCTTCAAGTCATGATTTATTAATCACTTCATTAACTAATAAACATTCTTATTTTCTCTTAATTAGACTTCTGTCTTTCTCACATATATTCTCCGTTAATCTTTTTAAAAATTAATTTATATTTAAGGTGTAAGCAAAAATTGTAGTTAAAAGATAATAATTTTAAATTGATTTTAATATATTGAATGGTATATGTAATTCTTGATTTAATTTCTTTACTTTGTACATTAATTTTTATTTTAATATTTTAAATTATTTGATATTAGTTCTGTTAATAATTATCTTTTAGCTCTTTTTCAAAATTGAGAAATAATAAAATTGTACATAAGATTGGATGGACTAGGATTTCAATGTATTAAATTCTGATTTGCATTTATTTCATATATATAATAATTTCATTTATGATTTGATATATTATTGAAACATTATGCAGTTAAATAATGTTATTATATATAACTAACAAATAATAAATCTGAAAATAAAAGTTTTATTTTCTATTTTTTGGCTTATTATTATTTTTGCATGTGATAACACATTTAATAATATAAAATGATAAATGTATAAATAAATTGTAATATGACAAGTTTAAATAGTTTAAAATATTAAGAAATCTCTGAAATTTATAAGTATTGCGATATGTGACCATAAAATCTTCAAAATATTTTTGCTTAAAATCATTCAAATTATTTATATTAAACATTTTTGTTTTAGGGGTTAGCTGTGATTCCTGCTTGAAGGGAAATTTTCGGGGTCGTAGATACAAGTGCCTCGTATGCTACGATTATGATCTATGTGCCAGCTGCTACGAGGGAGGTGCCAGTACCACTCGCCACCTCACAGATCATCCTATGCAATGCATACTTACTAGATCTGACTTTGGTAAGATTTAAATTTAAAATGTAATGTGTATGTATATTTATTTTATTGATAATTTATTACATTGAATGTGTATAGAATATTTTAAATGTATTTTATATTTTTATATTTTTTAATTTTTACATCTGTTACAACAAGAATATATAAGAAGGAAGACATTTATTTCAAATGCCATACTTTTATACTTAATTATAAATGTCTAAAAATAATGAACTTTTTGCAAATTTAATTTTTAATTGATTAGATAAAATTCTTTCATGATTTAATAAAAATATTGTTAAAAATATTTTAATTAATTTTTGTTTTATATAAGAATTGTAAATACATATATTTACATATCACAAAGAAAGGAAATATATTTCAAAGCGATCGTAATTATATAATAAAATTAAATAATTTATAAATGAAAGAGGTTGATGAAAAAATGTGTTTAAATATTTGTTCTATTGTAAATTCTATTGTAAATTATTACCTTTTCAATAGAATTATACTATGGTGGCGAAGGTGTGAGTGTGGAACAGCCCCAATCCTTGACTTGTCCCTATTGTACAAAAATGGGCTTTACCGAGGCTACATTACAAGAACACGTTGCTGCTGATCATCCGGATACTTCATTTGAAGTTGTACGTATATTAAAAAAAAAAATAAAGCCCATCATGATTACATAATAAGTATAACTTGTATATTTTTGTCATAGGTTTGTCCAGTATGTGCAGCAGTGCCAGGTGGAGATCCTAACCATGTGACTGATGATTTCGCTGGCCATCTGACACTAGAGCATCGTAGTGGGCCAAGGGACCTGATCTCCTTTCTGGATGAACCGACTGCAAGTAGACACGGCGTTAGACGGATACCACATCCATCTAGAGCCGTTGGAGCGCCGCGTGGACGTAGGTATGTGCAAAATTGTGGATATCTATTGACCAATTTATTTACTTATCAATATTCAACATTGTTGTATTTTTTTATTCGAAATATTAATACTAATTGAAATACATTTTTTTATTATTATTGTATTTTATAAATGATTATGTCATTATAGTTTATAATGATTATATCTTATCTTTGTAAAGAATTTTTAATAAGATTATTAAATTTTAAATTATATTGTATATAAGATACAGATATCTTCTACATTCTTGAAAAAACAAGTTATCTCACAAATATGTTTGCTGATGTAGTAAATTGTAAACTGTAATTGCTTTTTTCTTATTATGAAAATTCGACAGATTGTCCATGATTAACTACAAAAAGTTCTTAATATCATCATTATCACTTCATCTTAGATAATGTTCATTAGAGTATCATTGGACCTGCAGGTCCAACATGCATTTCAGTTCATCCGGAGGATTGAGTCCAAGTAATCGCGAAGGTATAGATCCAATTGCGGAATTGCTGTCTCAATTGTCGGGAGTACGTAGAAGTGGAGGCGGAAGTGGGCAAAGTACATCAGCACCTACGCAACTACAGCAATTACAAATGCAACTGCAATTAGAACGACAACAAGTCCGGGTATAATTTATTTTTACCTTGAAAAAAGTATATTTTTTTTACAATTCTTATTGAGTTGTACTTAATCTCAGTGTCATATATGTTATTATGTCTGACGAACTTAAATTGAATCGTATTTGAATATTCATATTAGAATACATTATAATTTTGAGCTGTGTCTGTCTTTAATAATATTGAATATTTATTATGCATAAAAGCCTAAAGATGACTATAATAGATTATGAAACATTGAATTAATTGAAAATGATTTTGAATGTTCAGTTATGTCCAATTATAATATATAAATACGTACATATAATATGTCTGTGTGATCCGCAACATAACTTGAAATTAATCTCATACCGATACATGACACTAATTACACATTCAATTGTTCTAACAGTTTAACTCTTTTGTTATCTCGTTTTTCTTTCTCTTTCGTTTAATAATGAATATATAGAGACCGTTTATTTAGGTGATACGACGTTATAACTGATAATGCAAGAGTAAATATAAATAAGTAAACATAATAGGACATTAGAAGGACAAATAAAATAAGGAAAATAATGAAGTATTAGGAAAGAAAAAGAATATATAAATCTTCAAAAATTTCGATTTAGTTAGCTATTGACGTAGAGTTGTTGACTTAATATTAGTTAAATTGTTGAATTATTAATTTGCTGATTTTAATCTAAACGAGATTGAGAAACATCTGGAAAATGATAATGATAAACGGTGCTAAAGTAAGCTAATAATTTATTAATTTTGACTTTGCAGCAGAATGTACTATTGACATGATACATGCGATAAATTTTATGTATTAATATTTAACATTATTTCTACATGTTGATAATTATTCCTTTTCATACACTTTTATTAGTAATTTTTGAATTGTTTAAATGATTATTATTTCAATAGCCGTGCGATTTTTGTAAAAAAAGATTGGGCAAGTGACTAGTTTACTTTTTGTTCTCAACCAGCTCTAGTCATTTCTTGTAGCAAAAGGATTAATCATTTTTTTTTTACATATGTTAAGCAATATGATTAAAATAAAATGTTCTTTTAGGCTGCTAGGCAACAACTTGAACGATTACCCAGAAGGCAAACGCAAGTGATCGGTTCTGTAAGCGGTGGCAGCGGGGGTGGCAGCGGGGGTGGCGGCGGTCATACTACTACTATGGGGACAACGAACAGTACGAGTAGTAATAATAACGCGACCAATGCGGCCAACCCGTCCGGTGTGTCTTCTACTAATTCACAGAATAATATGTCCCTGTTACCCAGGTATGTATTTCTCTTTTAGGTTTTTTAAGTTAACGATATCTATCTCAAAGTTGCAGATACGAAATATTGTTTACATAATTTATTGATATTAAGTCTTATTAAATGAATAGTTTAGCTAATTTCAAGTGCATTTTGCTAAGGTACAATATTAATTTGAATTTTTCACGTATATTTAAGAAAAATTATGCGATATACAAGTGACAATACTAATCAGTCAAGCTTACGTTCTAATGAAAAGAATTTTTAGTTTTTTTTTTCAACCTACGTACTAAATGTTCAAGATAGCATGTTGTAAATAGTTGCCAAAAACTGTATTATAAATATCTACATATCTATTTCGGGCAACACTGATATGCATGATTTATCATATATCGACATGTGATATTTATAATTGAAAAATATACATATACCCATGTGCAAACACAGAGAAATTAACGTACACGTTTATTGTAATCGCATGAATGAGACGATGAGAACGAGAATATTGTAATGTTTCATTATTTAATTTGGTAAACGCAATTGTCCGTTTTGACATTTGTGCAGATGCATCATAACCACGCCGTCTGACTCACAACTGCAAAGTATTGAACGCGAGAGTGCAAACAGGAGCCTTTTTGCACGTGAACTTATCGTCGGGACGCTTTCTCAAACATTGTCAGAATTGATGCAGCAGCAATGCGCTGTGCAAACACCGGCGTCGACTGCGACTACTGCCACGACCAGTCCTGAAACACCAAACGCCAATACTTCCATTGTCTCTACGAAGAAATTGGGAGTGACTCAGGAAGCGAAGAGGGAACAAGCGACAAGTAAACACGTGACATCACAGGCATCTATGCAACAAAAAGAATCGCATATTCTGCAGGCTGCTGCTGCTACTGCTGCTACTACTACTGGCAGCGTAGGTTCAGGTCTGCAAAATCAGGGCTTAGCCTCGAATCCTAGTAGCATTGCAACGCAAAATCCACCTATAGTTCAAACATTGATGCATAGTGTATTACCTCAGCCATTGGTAAGCATCTATTTTTCTAGCAAATAATATATGTTGAATACTTAACAAATTAAGCATAATTATAATAATAGAGATACAACAGAGATTGAAAGTAATATATGATATATTTGGAACTCGATGTAGCAATATCTAGCAGCTATCTTTCCCGTACACATTACACTCGTCTAATTTTACTATGCACTATGCATAATACTTATGTCAATGTTATTTTAAGACGCGCTATATCTAGTTCCAGACAAGGATATTGTCAAACGACGATTGATATACGGTGGAAAATCGAAATAGTCCTCATAGAATTTCGTGTGACTTAGGTACTGCAGCAACCACTGCCGCCACCAATTAGGAATACTGGTACCGGAACTATCAGGGAACCGATAGCAGCTCCGGCGCCTGCTTACCTCAGAGGTGGAGTTGGCTCGGTCGGAGTGACAGGCTCTTCGCGTAGGAAGCCGGTTAGGGCAGTAGATGGCAGAAACCAATCTACGGAACCGCCACCCCCACACTAACCCCTCCTTAGCCCGTGTGTACCCATCCTCCACCCTGATTCCTCACACAGGATCCCCTAGCACTAGTCCTAGCACTGTTTAGAACACCTCATCATTATTGTTATTATTATAATATTATATATTAATAATTATTCGAAACGCCCTCTCCTTTCCTTCTTCCTCCTCCTTCTCATCCTCTTCATCCTCGTCCTCATCCTTTTGTGCCCTAATGCTATTACAACTCTCCCGAACTTTAATCTCGCCATTTTTGCTGTTACGTGACATGGAACAAGGGCAAGGGCTGATTCGCTAGCCGCTGCGGCATATTTGCGAATAATAATGTACATAACTCACACTTCTTGCAGTCATGCTCGAAATATATAGAGTTCGTTCGCGTGTACTACTCTTCTTTGAATGAGTCTTGCCACGTTCTTCCACGCTGACACGTGCTACCACGATACGGCGTTACCTTTTATCCGCTGGAGAGCAGGTGTTTGCGAACCAACAAAAATGTATTGTAAAAAAAAAAAGAAATTCCTACGAAGGCAAAGCGACATTGGCGTTTATTGTTCGATTATTAGAGGTATCGAAGAATAGTGCGAACTGGCAAGGGGATTAATCGGATATTTGGATCAATCTATTGATGTAAGAATTCAGCAATATAGAGATATATCTTGTGATCCAATGATGGTGATGTGTACGCGAATATAACTTTTTTCATATTGCATTTTGTGTATGTTATACACGTTTACCGCCATAACATAAAATGCGAGTGATTTCATTGGTCTACATACCCGGTGCAAATCGAACAATCCGCCGCTAATGTGCTATGTGTTTGAAAACGATACGCCTCCCCCTTTTTCAGATAAAAATACACGAATGCAAAATCATGCCTGGGCTGGTCCGTAATACTAACGCTTTTAAATTGCTTTAACCTACAGATAACTTCTCCGGCGCACTAATAGTGGAAAAAAAATGATACACAAAACGATTGTAGGGACGAATGTCACGAATGGTATAACAATGCAGAGCAACGTTACTGCATATTTTTCAGATGACTACTTAGGTTAATAATTCTCGTTATAATAGACTCCTGTATGCTTTACAATCAATAAATCATTGGTATAATGTACAAAAGAAAAATCATTTACAATTATCATTCGTAGTCTACATGAACTTCCTTTATCTTTTAATTCATTTAAGTAGAGTTCTCTCGCCGTGACATTTTGCATACGCTAAATAGAAGAACAGTTCACGAGAAGAAAGGACAGACATGTGTTGAGAATAAATTTTATATATTAGACTCTCTTAGATGTTTAATTGAATTCGATTTGATTTAGCAAAAGTCGGTACTAGCGGACCATCCCTTGGCATATGTACACATGGCATAAAAAGATGATGTCGTAAAGTGGAGAGATTATATTTAGATATTATAAATTATTTTTGTTTTTTAAATTAATAATTCAAAATATGTCGTCTTTGCGACTAATTAATATATGTAATTTAATGTTTCATTAATATTTAAATACTGTTCGTCAGATTATTATAATTTCCGGATTATTGTATATTGTATGTAACATTTTACATTTAGATGTACGATTTGACACACAGAGTTGAGGAATAAAGTTTCTTTTAAAATTAAAATCACTCCATTTTAAGACAATAAACAATTATATTGAAAACATGTTTTCTATCATACTTGGATCTATATATACATACATGTTTGAAAAGTATAAAGAGTAAAAAAATTTTTTATATCGTGATTCGGTAATGAAAAAAAGTCTTTACATTTTTCTTTGCAAAATGAGACAAGTCTTTCAAATATACCTAATGTTTTTTCAATAGAGATATATTTGTTTATTTCTTCTATAAAATATATACGAATATATATGAAGGTAACATCGGTAACATTGTATCGGAGTGTGCGTACAATGTATGCGAATGCATCTGCGCAAGGTTTCTACCGAGAGAAAGTAGAAAATTTCAAAGATGCTCGTGTACATTTTGTATAAGCGTTATCTGCTTTTCTTGTTTCTTTTCTTCGAGTACTTATATTTTCTCCCCTCTATTTTTTTTTGCATGCTACTGTCGTATATGTAATCTCTCTTGCCCTGTCATCAGTGTTCGTGATCCAAATTGTCTTTCACCTAAGATCCCGTGTAAGCGTCTATCTGCAAGATGTGGTGGCTCTGCAAACCCTGCGGCGTTTTACGAAGTGCGCAAGAATGATATATACACGCTGTGTAGATCCATGAGAAAAAAAAAACAGAAGAATTAAAATACTTAGTGTGCGAATCTATGATAGAGTATGAATTTTTCAGGGCTTGACCATCTTATTTTTTCTGTGCGCAAGATCGAGAAACTAAAATTAAGTTTTAAAAGATAGAAAACAGATTGTAAAGGAAGTCTGTTTAACTTTTAATTGCCGTTTCTCCGACATATGTATATTTTGAACTTGAACGAGTGTTTTGTTTTCGAATAAGCTATTCTCGCGCGATCTTGTACTTTGTATTGTGTAATTAGTTGCAATTTACGAAGAAATAGATCCGAAACGGGGTGCACTTAATTGCCTTAATGCAGAATGCCTGAAAAATTTAATGGGAGGAATCGACAGCCCTCTTTGAGCAGCGGATGTGCCTGCATTGCGAAAGTCTTTGCGCATGATGCTCCGTGATGAAGTTAATACTGTACTGAGCTAATCTTAATAAACGTATGCGTATGTAAAATTATCAAATTGCGGATATTTGAGCGAATTTATTGCACCGTTATACATTATGGAACCGACTCAACGATTCACGCCTAATCCGGGAGTTTGTGTTTAGGAACGAAGCAAGACTCTAATCAAAATAAGTCTATTCGATATTTTTTTCTCGAATTTTTCTCGATTTCTATAAATCATCGGTAATTCTGTGCGTAAACTATCGGAACTGCATTTTTCTCCGAGTTCAAGTCCACACGTGCAATTTTCTTTTTATCATTCGCGAAAAATGACATTTCCCTTGTTTCCACGTCACTATCTCGTATCAAATTTCCCTCTTTATTTTCATTCCAGGTATCTGTACTTGTTACTCGCGGCGCAATATGCCATATTATTAAATGCGAGATAATTTTTTAAAAATTCTATAAGATAAACTTTTTCAAATCAAAAATTATATCAGCCCTTTCAAATTATCGTCGAACGAGACGCGATTTGTGAATTGATTTTAGAATTTCATTTGTAGATTGTGATGCGAACTATGTAAGGGAAAGAATTCAGGATTTGACCGGTTGCAAGTAAATATTTCGCGATGTAATTACAAATGCATCCCGATGTTTCTGCTCGCTTCTGATTCGCAATAACATCGTACTGTATTTTTCCAAAGGAAGACAGCGTATCGCAAAGGAAGGATTTCCCTTCCTCATTTTATTTTCCATTGGACAAGATCGCCTCCTTTTTCCCATGAATAATGTTTCGATTTGTATTTACATTTTACGTACTGTTGTCTATCATATAAGAATTATATAAATAAATAAATAAATAAATACATATATATAGATAGATATATATATATATATATAGATAGAGATGCACAGAGAAAGAGAGAGACACGTGTTTATATACGTGCCAGCATACCGTTTCTTCTGAATACGTATCACGTAATGAATTGTGTTTGCGCACGTGGTGAAGCAAATCTAAAATAACGAGCAGCCATAGGTGATAAAAGATATGTGATGAGAACTAAAAAGAAGCAATGGAAGATAGAGCTTAAAAAGCGGACACACACTCGGCAGAAAAGTGGATTCTGTTAAATCTCTAATAATTTAACTCTGATTGTAGTACGCTCTTATTACCGTATCGTTTCTTAACGTTAATCGATCATTAATCTAATAATCTTAAGGCTTGTCTAGATTCGCGGCCCAACGTGATGCGATCCGATTGTAATATATTAGATAGTTATCGATAATTTTAAAACGGAAGGAATGTCGTCGTAGCGCGTGTGTGTCGAGTAGAGATCAAGTGTGAAGTTAAATATTGCTCTCGTTCGCAACAATTATGTACTCTAAAGACATAAGGACGTTTATTTTCACGTGCGTACGCGTCCTCTTCATTAAAATCATTTGTTTAACATTATCCACGTTGTCGTATAGTCGTTGCACGTATTTCTGTTTCTCCGAATGCAAGAAGACGCGCCCAAGTAGCAAGCTGATATATTACTTGTCGTCATTTTGACGACTTT
This sequence comes from Wasmannia auropunctata, assembly GCF_000956235.1. Classification (NCBI taxonomy): domain Eukaryota; kingdom Metazoa; phylum Arthropoda; class Insecta; order Hymenoptera; family Formicidae; genus Wasmannia; species Wasmannia auropunctata. The sequence continues at coordinate 3,208,370 of NW_012026890.1, forward strand.
GGACGTCAATTTGATGAAAAATTACAGTAAAGTGACGACAAATGACATCAGCTTGCTATCTGGGCAATCACCTTCCTCACGTTTTTTATTTTGTCTTCTTTACATTGAGATGATTTCGCGGACATCATGCTCGTTTGACTATGATGACTCTTTACGAACTTTAAAGAATATTACGACATGCCTGTACGAAATGTCGAGAGCCAGAAGTATAATGTACATAGAATATATAAACGAAGTAATTTTTTGCGTGAACGATCGCGTGTAAAAAACGATAGCGATGCGATCGCCTACCCGAAGAGAGGATCGTAGATCCATCGTCGTGGACCGCGATGCGAATAAATCGTTGCAATGCGACAACTGGGTATCGCTCCTTTTATAAACGGAAGAACAGGGAACGAATTTTGCGAAGAGAATATCCGAGTCTTTTCGTTCGTAGCTGTAAATTTTATCCCGTTTAAAGCGGTCTCGTTCGGCTTCAAGCGTAGAAGGTGTAACGAAGCGTAATTGTATAGAAGACAGGCTTATCCGTTTTCAGCCGGACAGGCTCGTGATCAAGAGCGAGACACTTGGACACGAACTACATGTACGGAATTCTGGAGTTCTTTGAAACCTTTCGAAACTTTCACTCTCGTAGATTTTCCTTAAATCTTCACATTAGAGGTTTTTTCATTGTGTCTCGTACTATCTATTTCGCTGTAATTCGTGTCATGAATCGGAATTCTAAATATAAATATCTATAATAAAAGTATCTGACAAAAAGCGTCGACTTTTACAATAATAATTCAGGAATTCTCGTTCACGATTTGGTCCCGCTGTTGATCGATTGAAATTAAGTTGCCGAGATTGATGTGATTTCGTCGAGTTCGATTTCTGACTGTGTGGAAAGAGATTTTTAGCAGAACTATTACATCTCGAAAAATATAAGAGAGAGAGAAAGACTTGTGAAAATCTGAACTCAAGAAATTATGTCGATTTCAATCCTGATTAAAAAGCATACAGTGCAGTTAAGGATTTTTCGATTAATTTTAATAGCGTGTTTCTCCTCACGAGCCGTATAGTCAAAATAAAGCAAAGAGAGAAAGAGTCAAGCGATGATAAAGGAAGAATCTTAGAAGCTATAAAGAAGCCGTATATAGTAAATGTATAAATGATAAGAAGTTTGCCATTGCGCTGCTCTTCTGAAGAAACAGGGTGCGATGATATACAAAGGAATAAAAAAAAATCTCAGACGAATCCTCACCCCCGGAGAAGTCTTTTCCTCCAATATACAAAGCACAACAGAAGACATTTGTGACAGGCGTTCTAGTTGCAAGGTAATTGTGCGATAGATAACGATGGTGTTAATTAGAATTTGCACGTTTTGTCGCACCTATGCAGACACACATCTTTCACGCGGCGCCTGACACTCGACTCAGTTCGATGACGCCGGACGAAACTTAATTTTGTAGACAAGAGGAAAGTGAAACTGATCACGCCATTACTCGGGGAAGAAGCTTAATTAAGCGGGCGACGGAAGTAAATTCGTCATAATCACCGCCGAGTTCTAGAGTCGTCGGTTAAAGCGGCGAACTTCTTCGCACGTCGAGAGCCCGTAAAAAGCTTTTTCTTCGGACGCAATCTTCGATCAGGAAGATAGAAGTCTCGGAGGAGTACCAAAAGCGACGTTTCGCTAAGGAACTCACACACTTATTGAGAGTGATAATCGTCGTAATCGCGCGAATTTGTCGCAAGCTGAGGGAATTCTTCGCGGATTTTTACCTGACTTTTCGATCGACGACGCTACGCGAACGTACATAGGTACATACGAATGCGCGAAAGTGAGAGAGAGTGTGTGAATGAGCGAGAGAAAGAGGAAAAGAGAGGATGCGTTGATAAACCGGGGAGCTGTCGCGCGTTGACGGCGGCGCTCCCTGAAGTAGCGGAAAGCTATTCGACGAGCATTACTGCTAAGTACCAATAATAGGGATGAGAAAATCCAAATGAAGTCTTATACATAATGATTGTCGAGATGTAAATTGTGTTTGGTTGTGTATCTTGTGTTATACGCCTCTGACGCTGAATATAATGGAAATTCAATCAAAGACCGGTCTGCTGGCTCATCCTCTCCCTGCTAGAAATTGAGATAGTTTTCAATCCAGAATATTTTTCGTTCCGACAAAAATGTGAAATCAACGCATATTTTAATTTTTATCACTTCTTCCAGCATTTTCATTATTGTATTACTGTCGTGTTATTTATTTTCCATATCGCTCTGTTAAGCCGGGAATATATAGTCACCTGAGATTTTTATATCCCTCCCTTCGCCTAAGCAATAAAAAAATGAAGCAGAATTTTCTCACAAATTTCTTTACAGATCGACAAGTTATACTTATATTTTTTTTAATATTCAATATTTTCAAATCTTTTCCGAACATCCCGCGCTTCTCGGCATGCACATGCGTGATACGTTTCACATCTTTTCGTAATAGATATGCATGCGTATGTATGTACATACATATATGCAAAGGTACACACATATATATAATATACACGTGGCAGCAGAAATGTAGCTACGTCGATATATTGCCTACTCATAATATGTACGTCACATTTAAGTATTTCACATCAATTAATTTGGATATCAATACCGACAAATTTGATTATCGTTTAAAATTGTATTTTATATACGTATTCGCTGCGCATATATACGGCTCCACACATATGCATATCACGTTGCTTCAAGATAATGAAGATAATTTATAGATTATTTGTTAGATGATCTCAGATAACCTTATATATGGTATACGTTTTATACACGCTCATGATCCGACATGATCCATTCGCTTGTTCGAATAGTCAGATCGCTGCACAGTGTTCCGAGAAATTCACGGAGAATGGATTCGCTTGAGAACGCCAAGAAAATTGCGGCTTACAAAGCCGTGAACGAGTACGTCCTGGTAAGTTACTTTATCTAACAGTGAAATCAGTGCGACTGATCGTACAGCTTTTTCTGTGTTGAAGGTTATATATTAACACGTTCCGGCGAATTGTCTTTCAGAATAACACTGCCATCGGGATTGGCAGCGGATCCACTATAGTTTACGCTGTTCAGAGACTTGGTAATAGCGATACTTAATTATTTATAATTATGTTATGTAATCGAAAAGGATTTCATTAAAGATTTCGTATTTTAAACATTGCAATTTACATCAGTTATTTCATCAGCTATTCGATATTTTCATATTTTTTTAAAATAAAATTATAAAGGCATTCCTATTACGTTTTTATATCAGATTTTCTGTATGCAAATGCATCTATTAAAAGACCATAGAAAAAACTTGACTTTTTTGCAATATATAAATTCAATTACTGTTGCACAGTGTACAACACGTGCAGTTCACATTGCTAATGTAGAAAATTGTTTTCTTGATTCAATTTAAAATTTTTTTACGTTTTGAAAGATATTTTATGTAGTACGTTATGCATTATTCTTTAAATATTTTGATAAATCGTACATATATATAGAGTACCAGATTTTGAGATTTAATCTTCTGTACCTAATATGTATATATATATCAGTATATATTTTTGATCTCATTATTTAACCATTAAAAAAATTTTCATTTATTAAAATAAAAATATTTTATCTTTTAAGCTTCAAAAAATGCTTCTTTGTCATATAATATTAAAGTAATATGTAATAAAGTATAAAAAAATATATATGTAGGTATATATATATATATATATATATACCAGATACTGTTTTCAAAAATTGAACTTCTTGCAATTTACAGAAATGTAGTCTCTTAGAAATATTTTGTTTTTAGCCGAACGTGTTAAAAAAGAAGGTCTCAATGTAATCTGCATTCCTACATCGTTTCAAGCTCGTCAACTTATACTAGATAATCATCTTAACTTAGGTGACTTGGAAACTAATCCACAGGTAATTTTTAACCACTCTTTTTCTATATTATATGTATTCTATATTATATGTATTATATTGCTTATTATATGTTTTTATGGACAGCTGGATTGTGCAATTGATGGAGCAGATGAAGTTGACAAAGACCTGAACCTCATCAAAGGTGGTGGAGGATGTTTGTTACAAGAAAAAATTGTTGCCTCTTGTACCAATAAATTTGTTATCATAGCAGACTATACGTAAGTATTGTCTATTGATGCATCTAGTAATATTGATCCTGTTAGAACTGATTTACAATTGTACATTAACAATTAGCAAAGCCTATGAGAAATTATATGATACGCTTTCTCTCTATATTTCTCTTTAAATTTCAGAAAAAACTCAGTGAAACTTGGCGAACGGTACAAAAAGGGAATTCCTATTGAAGTGATTCCTATGGCGTATGTGCCAATTACACGTAAAATTGAAGCTGAATATGGAGGAATGGTACAAATCAGAATGGCTGTCGCTAAAGCTGTAAATATATGATTTGGATTATTTGGATTCAATTACCATCAAATCGAACAAAAACTTTAAATAGCAATAATTATTATGTTATAATTTATACGTTATTTGCGCAGGGTCCGGTAATAACAGATAATGGTAATTTTATTCTGGATTGGCATTTTCCTGATGATTTAAAATATTTGAAGAGGATTAATACCGAAATATCCCTGATACCTGGAGTTGTAGAAACTGGTCTATTCACAAATATGGCCAAGAAAGTTTTCTTTGGTATGCCGGATGGCAGTGTAAAGGAACGAAGCATAGTTAGTTTCGATTGAAACATTGAATGTTGCGAATTACATTTTATCATCGTTGAGCAACTGTTTAAGTAACCTACTAGATAATGCTGTCAGATCAAGATTCTCGATAACTTTTCTTGTAACCTTGCCTTTCATTTTGCTGTAATCATTCATCATGTGTTTAATCATTGCTGATCATTGCTATTTTTAATACATTTTTTTATACTCCTGTTTGCTACGTATATACATATCAGGTTTGTATTTTCTTTATTACTATTACGTAAATTTGTAATTATTTTTAGCTAGAGATGCATATTTTATATTTTAGAAACAAATTACACAATCCTAAAAATATATTTTGTAACTATAAATAAGAAAATTTTTTTACATGTGTGTACAATATAAAATGTATCTCGAAGTACAAAGTTATACAGCCATAAAAAAGCTCAAAATATATATATTTTTATACAATATTATTTGTATTTGATTTCATACATTTCCTTTCTAAAAAAAGCATGTTAAATGTATAATCATATATATCAAAGTTTGATGCCTCTTTTCTGTGATACTAATTTGTTCGCTACACTTTATGACCGATTGTTATTGCATGTTTTGATAGATGTGTATTAAAGTTAATAGCAAAGTGTAGTAGCAAATATAGAGACAAGTAAAAAATATTAAATAGTGCAAGCGAAGCGCGCGTCTAATGCTGGTACAGATCAAAAATAAAAATAATTGTAAATATAAATAAAAATGTCATATAAAATATTTTATTTAGATGTTAATTTAAACAATATTTTTTATATTATTTGTGTGCATATAATTTTTCGAGTCTCTAATATTGAACAAATAAGAATTTGAAGTATATTAACTGTGTATTTAACATTTATATAATTTCGAAAAAATTTATAAATCTAAAAAAAAATTTCGATGTAGCTGTATTTGCTAAATTATTATTAGTATTGAAAATATTTATATGATTAAAAGATTTGATTTCGTATTAAAAATGACAAAAAAAACCGCCCGAACAGGGACTCGAACCCTGGACCCTCAGATTAAAAGTCTGATGCTCTACCGACTGAGCTATCCGGGCGATTGGTAGTTGTAAGGATTAATATTGTACTGTATCTTGACCGTCACTTTATGTATATATGCAAATATAAATATATGTACATTGGAATATAATAATTTAATATTGTATTAAATAAAATCTGTAAATTTAGCAATAAAATATATAATAGAAAGATTTGATAATATGAATAATACAGATAATATGAGATGTCCTATTTGTTTTTTTAATTTATAAAACAATTGAATTTATTTTATAAAAAATAAATTCTTTTTATTTTTAAAATTGTGCAATTGTTACTAAAATTTGGAACTTTATATTTAATTTTTAATGGCCAAAAAAAGAATTTAAAGAATTATAAATTTAAAAAATTAACATACACATTGTGTTTAAAGAAATTCTTACACATGTTTAAAGAAATTAAGATTTAATTAGATAAAAACTTATACTTAAAGACTTTTTATAAGCAATTTAGTATTGCCAATGAATGCTTTTGAAAATCAATGTATCGAATCAATGTTTCATATAAAATGTGAACTACTATAAACATATCTATTTTCTTTTATGTAAAAGGCAGATATATATTTTGCATACGGCACATCTCTTATTCATAAGTGAACTATCATCCTGCAGTAGCTATAAGTATTGCGATTTACTGTCTTGCGTCGTTAATTTAGCCGCAGCGTTTATATCTGTCGTAAAATTAAAAAGCGTCTTTATTTAAACAGACTGGTGATTTTATTACATCGTTTATCATTCAACGTTTATAATCACAATAATTATGAAGATATATATATTTTCCAATAAAAGAAGCATTTTGTAATAATTTAGAATTTAAAATATATATTTAGTAATATCTTTAATACATCTCTGCAGTTAATAGTATATGATGCAGTAAATTTTGCCTTTACAGAGAGCATGGAAAAAAATGCGAAAAATTCGATTGTGCACTTTCTTATTTTTTAACTGCCAAAATAATAATTGCAATATTTTTAGTTCAATAAGTGGTAAAATACTCCTAAATTCTCATTAGAAATCATTAGAATTATAAATTTGATTTTTTGATCATTCAAATTTAAAGATCTCATTAATTTTAAATTTCGTTAATTGTAAAAAAAACTTTAAACTTTCAGTATTTCGGTTTCTATAAAAGATTTCAGCGTTTCTTCGATCGATATAGAGAAAGATGTTAGTTGTTTATATTACTAAAATACATTAAATTTAATTATTTATTAATTGCCTTGGCAGTTTAATTGTAATATTATCTACTGTATAATTTGAAGCTGCGTTTTAAAGACTGACAATTATGCGGTGCGCAGTTCGTCTTGTACTGATAAATTGTAAGATTCATATATATTCAAAATATTGTAGCGCTGAAATCTTTTATAGAAACCAAAATACTAAAAGTTTAAAGTTTTTTTTACAATTAGCGAAATTTAAAAATATTGTTAGATACGAAGATCCATTTCATACGGTATTGGCATTTTTCTCACCTTGTTTAAAAAAATACATTAAATTTAATTGTATTTTTTTCAAGTGTCTATTAACAGCTTTTCTAGCGATCTTATCGAAAATTTTGTCGGCGGTCTTAATCGAATAGAAAAGAGGGAAGAAAAACGCAAACAGCCACTGGCCAGGTTGAATCAAGTTGAACGACCTAATCAACTCAGCGGGTTCTGATGTGAAAATGGTGTAAGTACTTAACTCCGGCTGTTTTTCCTACGATTTTTACACGGAGACTCTTATCGGCCAACCCGCTATACTTCGCCTCCTGACATTTAATCGACACTAATCCTCATTTCCGATACTCTGATCGCTTTCAACTTCTCTTTGCATAGTCTCTCGATCGTTTGTTATGTGTAAGTACGCGATAAATCATGCTCACGTAGAGCGCTAGAAGGAGGTATGTATTTGCCTCATCTTTCACGCGTATACACTGAAAAGCGAAGCATTTATTTTTATTATTTGTCGTACTATTGTGCAACGTCTGCTTTATCTTTAATTTGCACCTACTATTTGCTAAACGTTTCATTCGTACAATTTCACATGACTGTTCAAATTTATACACATCATCTAACAATAAGAGTTATTAAGCTTCCCTATAATTATTTCAATTTCTGCTCAAAAAGTCTAATTATACCTCCATTGCGCTTGTTGTCAGAATAGGTTATTATTGTATTTTATCAAACACTCGCAATGAAAATTTGCTATGCAAAGCATATAGAGATTAAATTAAAATTAACATCGGATAAAATAAAAGACAGAAAACAATTTCAGGAAAAATAGTATTAATTTCAACAATATAGAATTTCGTGTGTAGCAATGCGATTTTTGAACAATCGAAATTAGATGATATTTCTAGATACCCTCCTCCCACGTACTGGACACAACGCAATCTGTATATGTATATATATTGAACACGTGAATTTTTATTTCGTACGTGCTTTTGAAGTGTGATTAAAATTTCTACAAACTACGCTACAATTTTTACGTGAAAAAATATCAATTAAATTGTCATTGTATTGGATATCGTGTATCGGAATCGTTTTGAAATCTATAACCAATTAGTACAATATCGTAACGAAGTGCGAGTACGAGAATTCTCTCGCGGGCGGTACCTACGCAATAAAATAGTTGGGATGCGTTGCTACGTCAATATGCCGTTGAGATCTCACCGTTAAACCCCGTGACCTATGACAACTTATGATCCGTGGATCTTAAGGGACAACATGAATTATTAGACCTGCATAAGATGCATACCCCGCGAGCGGTCACGAAATCGGAGTTCGGCTATAATCTATAGCGAGCAGTTATGCTAAAGTTAGAGCGTTATGCAAACGTGTCTCTTGACGAAGAAATAATTTTGATAATATTGATATCTTCCAGAAATAAATTTTATTGCCTTTTTATGTGAAAAAGTATAAATATTTAAAAAATATTCTAGATAAGGAGATGAAACTTTTATAATTAAATGGCTGATGACTTACACAATTGAATTCAAATATTTTAAAATTATAAAAAAAATTTAAATTAGTTGTGAATTAAATTCGTAGCGGTAACAGATAGAATAAAAGAGAAAGAGAGGGAAGGAGAGAGAGAGAGAGAGAGAGAGAGAGAAAGAGGTAAAGAAATTGCCATTAGACGCTTTGAGACAATCTATGATAAATTGAGAAGAAGAGAGAGCAGTTTAGTTTGATAATTATAAAACTATTATTGATACAACGGTTATTAATAAATTATGTATACTATCTCATCTTTTTATTAAAAGTGAAAATGAGCAAAATAAAAATTCCGATCGCTCAACCTACGCAGAGTGTTTCCTGTTTGTAATTCCGTCTAATCAGATTTAATAATAAAGTAAAAAGAGTTATCTCGGAAGGGTTAAACCGGATGTATGTAAACCGTAAGTCGCCCACGAAATCGTAGCTCTGAAACGTGTGTCCTCAGTGAGGAAGGGTTTTTTGAGGTGTGAAATACGATCGTCGCCCGTGCCCTTGCGGTCATGCGTTCTCCAGGCGCCTGCATCCACCCCGCGGTACTTACCCACAACGGAGGGGATTGGCGGGGATTGTATTTGAAGCGCGACCGCGCGATTTCACCCGTCAAACGAGAGGAAGAAGCCACGGCTTCAACCGCGCGCGGCTTTATCCTTTGGCATACGAATCGCGTATCCCGTATCGATAAGTTGATCGAGAACGTAATTTCGTATTGAAGAGGTGCCGCTTCGAGGGTGCGTCTTGAAGAAATCGAAGATTCTGCAAACCGTTCGAAAAGATCACGATATGAAGGTTGGTGTATTCCATTTCTTTTTTTGGTAACAATTTTATGAAGTAGATAGAAACTCTATAGAACTGATTTAAAATGTGTATTCAATGATCGATTTGATCTGACATATATCACTACTTCCGAAATTTCAATACTATATTTTTTTAATACATTTAATATAGACATTTTAATCACACTTCGAAAGCATGTACGAAATAAAAATTCACGTGTACAATACATACAGATTGCGTCGAGATACGTGGAAAAAGGATGTCTAGAAATATCATCTAATTTCGATCTTCAAATTATTTCAAAATCGCATTGCTACACGAAATTTTATATTGTTAAAATTAATACTATTTTTTCTGGAATTGTTTTCTGTCTTTGATTTTATCCAATATTAATTTCAATTTAATCTCTGTGCTTTGCACAGCAAGTTTTCATTGATACATGCCATATGTTTTCTCAAAAGTATTTTAAGTTAAACATCACAATACTTAATTTAACAGATATTTATAATGATTTATAAAGAATATTGCAAAGTACTTTATTACGTATATTTGTTGAGAGTAAAATCTTTTTTTATTATAAAATTAATAATTTAAAAAAAATTCTTATGATGAAAAATTCATCAACTATAAAAACGTTTCATTGGATGCTGTGTATGATTTACATCGCGCATTTATAAGATAACCTGAGATTTTACTAGACTAGAACATAATTCCACATTTTGCATACTGTAATTTTTTTATGATTGCTATTAGCTATTATTATGTATGTATGTAGATATACATATATACATATGTATACATACACTAAATTTAAATACTTAAAACTTATATTAATACTTATTAATGATAAGCAATGTTATAGCAAAATAGTATTATATAAGCATTTATCAATTTTAATATTAATCAATAAATTTTAAATAAAAACATAATATAAATAATTTTAATAAAGTAATAAGAAGTTGTCTTTTCATGTGAATCGACTATTCATTCAGACCACAATTATTCATTTTAATAATATGTTATAATATAATAATCCAAATGTGAATTAAATGTTAAATTTGTATATAAATAGCACGACTTTATCTTTCATATAAATTAAAGAAAGTTCTATTTTAATAAAAAGTTTATTTCTGGTTCATCTAACATTTAAAATAATGGCATAATTCTCTTTAAAAAAACTTATATGAAGAAAATCACGACTTGAAATAACACTTGATTTACAAAAATATGCAAATATTGGAATTAAATATACGAACGTAGTGTACGATAATAAAAAAATATTTAACGTACGGATGCCAATGCTTCCAATATGAAATATCAAATGTTACCGATCGTTTTTATGAAAACATTCGCATATTAAATATGTGATGATATAAGTCTTGTTTTTTCACCCTCATATTATGCAAACATATTATCCAATTGTAATTTTCTGGAAAGCATACGTACTACATTAAAGGAATGTTGATTATACATGCGAAACCATTATCGATCATCTCCGTTGAGTTAATTAAATCAAATCGAATGCATTTCGTTCCAAATAACGTAACTTCGCTAATTATTAATTAACCATAATATAATATTGATCATGGATGTTTAAGCAGCTTAAGCATCGGACCTATAAATTCTACGATATAATGCTTATGTAATGCATTTGTTGTAAACCGTTCGTACAGAGTAATATATATCGTTTGCCTATCAGTCAATATATTTTTATTACATCATTTACAGCATTATTACGAAATATGTCTAAAGAGCTTTACGTGTCTGTTAATACCTTGTTTCGTTACGCAGATTACCAAATATCTTTGTTGCACTCTGGCTTGCATGTGCCTGCTGAAGGTGGCAAATACCGAAATTTCGAGAGACAAGGTAAAAATACACATTGCAGTGAATAGTTTGCAGAACATTTCGTAAATTTGTGTATTAAATTATCTGTAGAATTTGTAAATTTTTATAATATCTATTTTTTAAAAACTACTTTTTCTTTTTAATCAATTATCGATATAAAAAAAATCTCTAGTGTACGACTTTGTTTTATGTAAAATAGATTAAAATAGATAATTGTAAGAGAATCTGTACAAATTTAATATCTTATATTAAATATCAATTAAATTTCACACATTTTGGATAGATAAAAATAGTTTTAATTGAAACGGGCGGGCAGAATTCACTTTTACAGTTCGAACGGCAGCTCCTAAACGCCCTAAACGCGGAGAAAACAATCAAGTCAAAGAGGCCATTTTGCAATGCTTTCACGGGTAAGAAATAAATTTTATTTTTTTTACTAGCGATCCAACAATACTCTCTAAAAATAATTTTAAATATTCTTTGAAAGCTAAAAATTTTCTTGCTTGTAAAAACATATATTTTATATGGAATAGATCATAAAACAGCGCGCTTCAAAACTGAAAAATTTTAGTAATCATTAAATAAAGTACTTTCGATGCCTCGTAGGATGTGGCAGATTTATTTCGGAAGAGAGAAGAGTGAAGAAGAAAGGGCCTTCCACTCAGCTGCGGGACTTACCGGACGTTGAAGTGACGAGCGACAACGTTCAGCTTCCGATTTCTCTGTACAGGGCACTGCTAAACGCCGCCAAACAAAACGTTTGGAAAACGACGGATCGTGAGACGTACGATTATCGATTGCAACAAATACCGCGGATTTATCTCTCGGGTCAAATGCCTCTACGTGACATGATGGAAAGCTAATTCTAACGGACACAACTTGATGCATGGGCGCTTCTAGAATGTTTGTAACAGACGGAATTATATTTCACCTTCTTGTTTCTAAATATGTATTATGAAATTTATCTATATCACTAATCAAATATTCCGTAAGGAATTATGTTAATGAAATTACCATAATTTTACTTGAAACTCTTATTTCGAATCTTCTTCCGCGGCAGGATGCAGTCGTATTTCTTTGCGTCCACTTTACGGTGCTCATATCTTATCTATTTTCATTTCTGCGTTCCGTTATAATTAAAGAATTTAATTATGACGGAATTTAATTGAGAAAATTTGTACAATTATTCTGTTTTCAATACAGTTCTATTTTATGTACAACTTCCGAGAATTTTACCGCTACGAATGTATTATTCACCGAAAGAAGCATATAAAAATGTAATCAGTATAATATTGGTGTTAGCTAGAGAATTAGAGTAGAAATATTCATTTATTCGCAGGAGCACTTTGACTTTAATTATGCATTTATTTGTATGTACCTCATCCTCCCGACAAATATCTCAATTAATTTATTGACTTTAAGTAATATTAAATCTATATATTTTTTAAACGACTGTTAAATCGAATTTGGATTGTATTTAATAAATTATATAAAATCTGTTATCTAGTTAATTAATATGCAAAATAATAACTCTATTGACTTTGCACTTTTTTTGTTCTTTTAAATCACGATACATATTCTTAATAATTGCAGCAAGAATATTAGTAATATTGCAAGAGCATAACAAATATTGCTTTCTTATAACTGAGACATTTACTTTAAATAATTTAGAGATAAACGATAAGTTTTATTAGCACACTTCCGTTCCATATATATCTAATGTTTCCTAAATATCGCTGAGATAATATTGACGATTTTGATAGAATTATACGCCTAGAAATACTCAGCCCGACACATACCGGATTATCCGCCACTCCTGCAGGTTTACCCCAGAAATCCTCTGTACAAAGCGTGGCCGGGTCCCAAATTCGAGATCGTCGATCCTCACGCACGCCTCTCAAAGAATGATCTAATACCTGTCAAGTTGCATTATATCGATAATTATTTATATATAAATATTTTATATTTTATCTTATTAACAGTATATAAACACAAAAGATATTAAATTTAATTAGATAAAACAGATTTATCAAAAAATAAGTCATAAAAACTATCAATAACTCTATTATTCTTTGCAAATAACACAAGTAATATTGTTGAACATTATTTTTTATCATATATTAACCGTGATAGATGAAATAAAGAGACGTGTAAATCGCGTACGTAATTAATTTAGTAAACTTGACGTTTATTTATTACTACAAATTAATTTATATATTTTAACATCATTTTGCTCAATTAATCTAGAATAATAAACTTTCTATATAAAAAATATTTGATAGAAAATTTAAATTACAAATAACAAAATTCAAGATGAGACGAAAAATACATATCTATTTAAAGAATTTAATTTATCTCTGATATTTTTTAATCGATAATACATATAAAATATATTTATCTGAAAATAATAAAGTAAAACAGTAAAAAAAAAGAAAGCCTCAGAGCACAGATATTGTTTTCGTCTACCCTTTTCATAGCGAAATATGATCAACAAGGGATCGTACTTATGTATTCGTGACTTTCTAACTTCATTTAAAATCATTCGATCGCGTTAGAAAGATTCTTCTGAAAACGTCTCGAGAGATTTTCGTAAGTATCCGCGACGAAGATTCGATACGATATCCCACCGCAATGCTTTCCCTCTTTCAACGTCAAAGGGCTGCCTGCGGGCACTCTTTTGTACTTTGCAATTGCATTACCTGTAATCCGAGGATCTCCTGTGAAATTTTATTTTATTCAAGAGTTATCCTTCTCCGGGATCGTTCGACTCGGCTTCGAGTCGTGTCTCTATGCGTACCTCGAGGCGGATCCTGTGAGGAAAGGGCCACGCGAGAACGGAATCGTAACGGCCGCGGGTTAATCCGACACCTACGAAGATCGTGCCGTCGGGAAAATATTTAGGAGTGATCTTCAGATACATGGCGTAACCGCTATGACCCGCGTAAAACGTAGGGCCGCGCATCGAACGGCCGGTCTGCCAGTTCGCCAGCATCACATTAAAACTCCTCACCTGCCAATAATAGACGAAGGCATCTGTTGAACCTGGAATAAGAATGATTTGTTATTGTTATTGTTAAGTTACAATTTTAATCCTCAACTGATAATCGTTGCCTCCTTCTGTTAATATATTATATTTTTTGTGATTTTCATATTAAAAAAAAAAACAAGATTTCTGTGAATTGTGATATTATTGTATCCTTCGATTCTGCTATCTAAACTTTTTTTCTGAATATCACACAAAGCAAGAACTCTAATTGTAAATCTAATCTTCTTATAAACTAAATTTTTTTCTGGAAGAATAAAAAATTATTAGATTAAGATAAAGTAAGCTTCAAACAATAAAATCTCATGTTTCAATTGGAGTAAACCTTGCATCAACATGCGTGTAATTTGTAAATTAACGGTCAAATTATATATGAGAGGTCAAATTAAATTCAGGTCAAATTAAAAATTATTTATAATTAGTTAAAGTCGACTACTTATAATATTAAATATTCGCTCAAATAAACTTGCCGTCGATTTGATAAGAAAGATTAATATTTAAATCCAAAGGATTATTAGATTGACGATCATAGTTTTGAAAAGCATTTTCTCTAAATAATTACTTACATAAAAATCGATTGATTTACAGCCATTTATTACAATATTTGATAATTTAAATATCTAACAAATACCTCAATTTAAATATTTTAATAATTAAATTTTAATAATTCAATGTAACTACAAATTTAATAGCAGTCGCGTTACAAGTTTTAACGGATTCTCAGCGGATTACGCTTTTACTGTTCAAACGCGACAGAGTTAATCATGTACTCGAAATAAATCTCCGTACTTCGTTGCACTATTCATTTCGTTTGAATCATGTTTATCCCGACTAAGCTTCAGCTTTGTCGTCCTATGGACAAGGCGAACTCTCACCTTCCCTCTTCCCTCTCCCTCAGAACGCAGAATCCATTTACATAAAACCATGGAGCTCTTACATACAAATGCTTAGCTTAGGCTCTGAAGTATAACAATGCGTATTATGCAAGAAGTGCAAGACTTCTACACGCGTCATCCGCGTTATATTTCGGGTCTCATTATTCTAGAATAGAATCACATACACATGCGATAACAAACACAAAGTTAAAATGTCACGTTTTGCGTAGCCTTAGCTTCTCGAAAATGAATTGTATCATACTTGAATGATACATTATCATTCAAGTTATAATTAGCAATTGAAAATAAAGTTAATTTAATTTTTCATACTAAGCTTTGCAATCAGATTGCGTAAAAATTATTCAGAATTCAAATTAAAATTTCGATAACCGTTTAATGGTAACTGTTAAAATTTGCAACAAATAATATTTATCTAACATTAAAATTTCAGACCTCCATTTCAACTCCAAAGAATTCAGAATATATTCTGCAACAAGCATTTATTTCTTGCAGAATCAATAATATGTGTTAATAATTAATATAAAAATACTAAACTAGAAAAAAAATTTTCTTTCAATTGTTATATAGTTAATTAAAACTGAAGAATACACTTGTAAATATAGGATCGTTCTTTCGTCAAGTTCACTAATCTCATTCATGCAAGATAGGCCGATGCAGAGGCACTTGCAAAGTTTTGAGAACTTGAGGTCTTCCAATTACTGAAGAACTATTCCATGTTTAGTTGAGAGCGTAAAGTTAACTTTAGCCTATTGCTATTATGTGTTAATAAATGCATTTTGTTTTACTGAAAGTAATTTAAAAATTATTATTTCGTCGTAATTGCACTAACCATTTAATACTGTTAAGCTTTGCATAGTATTGTTGAATTTATTGATTTCATCTTGTCTCGGGGATAAATAATTGTCAACTGCTCCGTCGTAAAGATTAGCGTTTCGCACATTTTTCAAATAATTTGGCTGCTGCTCTAGAATGCTGTAAAGTAACCATTTAACATCCGCAAATTCCTTGCTCAACTTTTCCTCGAGACTTGCAAATTTTTCGTCCATCGTCTCTGAAAGCATACGTTTTCATTAATGACAATTAACTTTTCATACATTTACGAGGGCGGGATTATATTCGTTCCAATGAAAAAATTAGATCGACTCTTAAGGCTCAATTTGAAATTGGATGGAATGGCGATTGTCTTTATTTAAATTTACAGCTAAGATTTCATTCAGCGCGCCAGACATGATGCTCCGTTTGAAGTTCCCCGTATCATATCGCATATATATAATTCTCTCTTTCACGCTATTTATATGTTAAAATTGCGGTCCGAAAAATCGTGATTAATGCAAGTCTTGAATGCATACAAATTCGATCATCTTCTAATATAATTGAAAATTATCAGAATTATTTATTTATGACGAAAGATATAAGTTGTTGCCTAAAAGATTTTATTTTTTATTTTCTATAACTAATAATAAATATTATTAATCTCATAAAAAACTTAATGATGAAGATATGAAAAATGCATAAAAAATATTTAAATAAGTGTACATGCATAATTAAATAAAAAATAAATTGCTCGAAAAATATAGAATCTGATCTTAGCCAAATATTACGAGACAAATCTAAATTTCAAACAGTAATACTGTTAAAAGGTACTACACTATGTTTAATTAATAGAATATTATTTCATTTTTCTACTGTAATTACGGATATTATTATAAATATTATATTTATGGATCAAAAGACTTGCTGTAGTATCATTTAATATTAATATTTACATTTTAATTTTAGCCTCTGTTTAATATTACATTTGTATTTTATTTTATTAATTTTAATTTTCACTTACTCGCCTTACATGCTCCGGTGAGTACTGTTTTAACAGTGGCACGTGCATTTGCGACCACATCTTCCGTTGCGATCTTACAAATAGTATGTTGCGTTTCCGTGACATCGTCACTGCTAACATTGGCCTCAATCGTCGCTAAAAATTGCAAAGTGTCGCAGATAAATCCGTACCTTTTAATAAATGATACATCAAAGAAACTGCATACGACTTTGTCAAAATAAAATAAATTATTTGTAAAACAAGTTTATATACAGTATAACTTAATAATTTCTTTTTTTGAAATTGTAAATTTTTCTATTTTGAAATTAGAGATGATGTGTAAAATATTATATCAAATAGACATTACAATCTATGCTTTCTACATTTCTATTTCTATTAATTTATTTTAAGTGAATTTAATAAACAAAATTATTATGCACAAATCTTTATATCTATATAAGAAATATAAAGGAAAGAGGAATAAACACTTAATCAAAAGAATGTATATAATTCTGTTAATTAAATGAAATTATAGCATTTAATTTGATTTTATAATTTTTAAATACATGTTTTTCAAAGTTTTTGTTTCGGGTTTTATTCATGATTACACTACAGTGTTTGTTAAGATAGAGTTTTTAATTAAATTGTATCAAAAATTGTCCACCAAAATCCTTACAGAAATTCACAATTTAAACATATAGTTTAAACATAGCCGATTTAATATTGGAGTCTACTTAATTTTGAATATTAAAAGCTCAAAAATAAAAGTGTTGGATACAGTGTTTTTCAAATTAAAATAAATAATTAATCATTATCTACCAATATTAGATTTCTGTAAGGAATAATAAACAATTAATCATTTCGCACTTACGCATTTTCCGCAAAGTTTCACCACCGTAAGCCAAATAGAGCGAAACGAGACAAAACAGTGATATGGAATAACGCATGATCCTCGACATTTCGTTGCACGTGAACGACATGTTGTGAATTCATCACCGTGTGGCCGAAATTATAAACAGCAGTGGCTTCCATCCGCCCTTAAAAATAGATTTTATCATCTTCTTACGCTAAGAGAACTCGTCGAAGAAAAATATAGATATAACTGTACTGACGACACCGTATAAAAAATTATTTTCATTGTGCAATGCGTATGTAGAATATTTTATATTACTTCAATAAATATTAATGTTCTTTTTTATATCAATTATTTTAAAGTTTTAATTTAAATATATAGACATAAATTAAAATTAAATTATTATAGAAATAACTTAAAGTAAAAAGGACTCCTTAATTTAAATAACGTACGATTAAGAAAGGGCCGTTAGGAGTCGGACCATTTACCGCGTCGACTCCTAACAGCCCTTTCTTAAACACGTTATTATAGAAATATTTTGCTTTCAATTTTGTCGGTGAATTAATCAGCGATTAAACTAGCAATAATTAAGCGGAGTTTGATCAAACACATCTGTTAGAATTACCGCGGTCAATATATAAAACCAAAAAATTAATCTACTAAATTATTCATTATATTAATTATGTTGAACCCTTCAAGCAATGTTTAAATTATAATATAATAATATATATTTTGTAAAATATATTCAAAAATTTTTGTGAAAAAATTAATTCAATCATTTAAAAAAGACACGTATTTAAAAAAATAGAATATACGATCACGCGTACAAAAATCTCTTAAAAACATTGTAGTTCGATCTGTTTTGTAATTACAAATATCTATCTGCACTTAAAAAAAAAATGAAAGGCATATTATTATCTATCAAAAATTATCTATCAAAAAAAAGAAATAAAAAGGCACAAAAAGAGTACAAACAGCTAAAGGTAACAAGGAAAGAGCAGCAAATATTATATATGTATATAAAATTGTAAATTTACCTTCCATACCGAAGTAGATTGAACGCATCCACATGACATCTCTACATGTAAACTGAACTATGTGTCCACAGATATTTTCGGCAGGAGAAGAACTGGCTCCACGTCTCCACGATCTACGAATTTCGAGTACATACATACATATATACGTGTATATTAACAGTTTTCGAGGTGAATTACTATGGGTCACCGACGATCTCAAATAACAACGATTACCATAGGAAAGCTACGTACCATATGCAACTAATTCGAGAGTCGATAATATCGATATCGCGTTTCGCGACAGATCCGCTGTGGGTGGCGTGAATAATACGATCGCGTGAAAGTATACCTAATAAAACTGTCGTACAACTGCCATATTGCATTGAACAGTAACATTTAGCTAAGCGTCACTATGATCGCGCGGATCGCACTTGACGAATCTGTCGCCTTATCTCTCAAAAAACTGTATCCGACGTCGGATTTTCCATCGGATCGACGCCATAAGACGTGAAAATGTCAAAATACCTGGCGATGATCCTTGCACACGTATCCTGGCATTCCTGGCTGTATTTAGAACAAAATATATCCAAGATATCCGGGCTAGAACAGCGGCTCCTTGTTCGACGCTCCACGGAGCACATCAGGAGCTCCAGATCGCTAGTACTCCAACGCGGACGCACCACACAAAGTATTCGTGATTCACATGTATTCCTTCACTGCATTCCGTCACTGTATTCCATATCACTGTATTCCATATCACTGCATTCCGTCACTGCATTCCTTGATCACTGCATTCCTTCACTGCATTCCTTCACTGCATTCCTTCACTGCATTCCTTGATCACTGCATTCCGTCACTGCATTCCTTGATCACTGCTTTCCTTGATCACTGCATTCCTTCACTGCATCCTTTATCACTGCATCCTTTATCACTGCATCCTTTATCACTGCATCCTTGATCACTGCATTCCTCGATCACTGCATTCCGTCACTGCATTCCTTGATCACTGCATTCCTTCACTGCATTCCTTGATCACTGCATTCCTTCACTGCATCCTTTATCACTGCATCCTTGATCACTGCATTCCTTCACTGCATCCTTTATCACTGCATCCTTGATCACTGCATTCCTTCACTGCATCCTTTATCACTGCATCCTTGATCACTGCATTCCTTCACTGCATCCTTTATCACTGCATCCTTGATCACTGCATTCCTTCACTGCATTCCGTCACTGCATTCCTTCACTGCATTCCTTCACTGCATTCCGTTATTACTGTATTCAATCACTGCAGCATTTCCATCGCGTACACACTGTATTCACACGCGAGATACTCTCCTAAACGATAACAATAGCGAGAGATACAGAGATACACTTGGACGCGACCGCATCGTCCATGTCGTCCCGTCGTTTGTCTATTGTTTAGACGTTTCTAGAACGTTTTGGGCGCGCAAATCTCGCAATCGCGATATTGAGAAATTTCAAATTGAAGGAACCAATCACGTCGCGACGATCGGGCATTGTCTCATCTTGCTATACTTAATGACGTACGTACATACGGTAGGTTCGGAGATATGTGATCATTTGGTTCCGTTTCATGTTAAAGCTCCACGAAATGAAATGCATAACGAAAAAAGAATTATGAAATTAATGAAAGAGCAACGAATAATTTAATAACATGAAAAATAACATAAATAAAATCAATAAAATATAAAATAAAATTAAAGGAATTACTTTCTTTATAACAAAATTAGAGTACCATAATTATAATAATTAGTCATAAAAGATAAATCTATCTCTACACTATATCAAACAATATATAAAACATGTGAATTACCTTTAGAATTACCTCTTTATCCTGATTCGTCCAATCCCCCAGAAATTTCAAAATGACGTCACGATTCCGGACGTGCACAATGGCGCACTTTTCAAGCGGGAGAGGTGATCAAACTGGACCAGACTTGACTTGAATCACTGTGATACTCGACTTTTCCTCCCGGCTGAATTCGCACCGACTTTTATCGGAAAAATGGGTGAAAACGTACAGGGAACGTTTGTGTCCGAGAAAATTTCCAAGATAAGGTGGCAGTACGGAAATTTTACGGAAGCGAAGAATTTTTTAACCGGCAGTTGGGATAACCCGGTAAGATTTCTGACATACCTAACCTATAAATTGTTCTAGACAAATGTATATGCATGTATAATTAATATAGTATTTTTGTATACTTAATCAAACTTTGTACATTTATGTATAATTTTACAAATTTATTATTGTATATTATATTTATATGTATACATTTATTTCAAGAATTGAAATTAAAAATTTATAATAATGATTTATAATAATTTGAGTTCAAGTAGTCTGGAATTTAATCTTGTCAAATTTCTCTTGCGCAGGTAAATAAAATAACGTATTGGACGTTCAGAACGAATTACGACGAGGAATCGTATCCTGTGGTCCTGTCGTCGTACTCATTCCTTGGAGATGTAACTGAACTGAAGGTAGTACACCATTCTTTCCTGATAAAATTAACAGCTTTTATCTCTTGCGCATCAAGAATTAATAGAACGTGGATTTTCAGTTTATCAGCAAAGATTTCTTCGTCGCTGCCTCGTCTTTAGGCTCAATAAGATTACTGCAGATCGATGAGGATGCCTGTACCGAATTTAAGGAGCACATGGCATGGGAATTTGTACATAGTTTCAAGTGAGTCAACCCAGTTATAAATCGATTGCTCTAAAACTCGAAGTAAACAAACATTGAGTGTTACCATGTTCTTATTAATGCATTTTTATTACACGCAGAACAACGGATTATGCCTCCTGCACTGCCTTGTCCACCTTTGAACAAGACATAGCTTCAGTGGGAGAGGACGGAAAGCTCAATCTTCTCACGGCTGCAGAAAAGAAACCAGTTAGAGCTATTGGTAAATGCCGCAGTAACGCGTGCCTTAATATATCTTGTAATGCACAATCTGATTATTGTATTTAAATGTGTGTCATCTTTTATTCTCAGAAAATGCCGATAGCTGCTCCATATATTGCGTCGATTTCTTAAAGCACAATGAAGTGCTCACAGGAAATTCCAGAGGACATATGAAAGTTTGGGATTTGAGAAATGATCGGGATGTGCCTGCAACTACTTTCATGCTCTCAGATCAGGTTAAAGTAAGTTTCATATTTTTTTTAATACAACTTTAATCCATAAACTTCTGATCTTTTTTAATCAAGCTTTATAAAATCTTGTATAAGTTTCATAAAGTGGACAAATGAATTTTACAGACAGCAGCTACAAGTATTACGCATCATCCTACTCAGAGACATATTGTGGTCGCTGGTGGAGACGACGGCAGTTTAACCGTGTGGGATTTAAGGCAGAATACGTATCCGATGTCGCAACTGAACGCGCACAGCAAAGCCGTCAGCGAGATACTGTTCCACCAAGACAGACCCGATAATCTTTTCACCTGTTCCGTCAGCGGAGAATTGTGGCATTGGAATAATGCACAGAGTTCGAAATTGAAACTCGGTAAATAATTTGAAAACAGGTCCTAATTAATAAGGAATTTAATGTAACTCCAACGTGCAACGAGTTGATTTTAATATTCTGTTTTTTTTTTTCGTGATACTAGATTCTGCGGACATGCACTGGTTGAATACAATTAGTACAAATGGAAAAGTTAACGTGACTTCGCTGTGCGCTGCTATGCACAAACCGATAAACAGTATCGATATCAACAGATCGATGCTGCTTTTTGGATGTGACAATGAAGCTATGTATATTGTAAAAAATGTACTTATTTAACAGAGTTATCCATATGTGTGTGTATATATATATTATTTTTTATATCTTTATTATATTTAAAATAAATTTGAAATCGCCATCTTTTCTGTACTTATTAGCATCGTTTGTTATTTTTCCGAAAATATATATTACAAAATTTGTAATGAATTTCCAATATCACGCTTGATAACTGAAGTAATTAGTACTAAAAATTAATGCTGCTCTGCCAAATTTCTATAAGAAATATGCATATATACATATATATAAAAACTGGTTTATATATATATATATAAATTAGTTTTTCGATAATTCAGTTATCAAGCGTTACATCGGAATGTTAATAAAAATTTTGTTAACAGTCTATTTAGTTGATTAATAGAACAAGCAGTTATCTCTTTGCATTATAATTTATAATTAGTTACTCATTTTTTGCGGAAAAATTTATTTTTACTTCAGAATTCCAATCGGTCCTTTTTTTATTATAAAAAAATTCTCCTTCCTCTACTTCCTTTCTCTCTCACTCTCAATATTGCTGTCAACGCCATCTGCTGTCGCTTGCCTCCATCACAAAGGCAGGAAGCCCGAATGCCCGTCGAAGCTGCTGCTGGCGCCCGCTTGCCATCTTGACTGACGCCTCGCCTGAGACCTGAGACCTCGTAAACAGTTTTTGGCCTTTGCTCGACCGCGCTTGAAGCGACGGGGACGCTATGTCGAAGCGCAGAATCGAAGTCGTGGATCCCTATGTCAAACGGAAAGCCACGTGAGTGCCACCAACGTGTTCCCGCTTCGCGGACGACGCGCGACGGCGGATAGTCCGCGGGGTAGCTCCCCCCCTTTTGCCATGTGCAATGTCGCGGCATCGTGCTCGGAGCATGCCATGGTGCTTATCACGCGTGATCGCGCGCGCGACGATATCCGCGCCAAGCCCTCGCGGGTTTCGTGTCCTGGCACGCGGCTCCACGCGGCACGACGAGCCTCGAACGGGCTTCGTCACTCACGACTTTTCGACCCTCACTTCCGGCGACAAGGGACACTACTCTCGCCGTTATCCTCCGTAACGGTTCTCGTCTGACCTGTTTCGCATTTGTAACGAAAAAATAGGAAACGATGCTTTTAATAGTCGCTCTTCGTCAGCGAGCGTATACCGCATACACGCTATAATTGTAATACATAAGTACCGCTTGTTCACCACGCATCGTCACCGTAATTTGATTACCCTCGCACGTGTGGCGATGCGTGCGTCAGCAGTGCGTCTCGCGGTCGCTCTGTTTTGCGTAGAGACTCTTATTTTCATCTCGCATCACCGTTATTCCGCGCCCTACCCTCCGCACAGTACATATAGATTGTTAGAATGACTAATGTCACACGACGATGATCATTTTGCAGGGACAGCAATGTTTCCAACAATGCAACAATCCCGGGGTCCACGGCGGCGAAGAGCCAAGTGCAGTTCAATCCATATACCATGCTGCCATACACGCCAAGATACTACGAACTTTACAAGAAGAGAATAACTTTGCCTGTGTTTGAGTATCGTACCGATTTTATGAGATTGCTGTCCCAGCATCAATGCATCGTTCTTGTCGGAGAGACAGGCTCTGGCAAAACCACGCAAATACCGCAATGGTGCGTGGAATATTCAAAGAGCATTGGATCCAAAGGAGTCGCCTGTACGCAGCCGAGAAGAGTGGCTGCGATGAGCGTGGCTCAAAGAGTTTCAGAAGAGATGGACGTTTCCTTAGGTATGTATTTATTACCATTGAAAAAGTCTAAACAGATTTTTTGTAAGAGAATTTCCAAAAAAACAAATATTACTATAGAAACAGTAATAAATAAAAAAAAATTTACATAATTTGTTGACAGGTCAAGAAGTAGGATATAGCATCCGTTTTGAAGATTGTAGTTCGCCGAAGACTGTGCTGAAGTACATGACCGACGGTATGTTGCTTCGGGAGGGCATGTCTGATCCCATGTTGGATGCCTATCAAGTGATACTGCTAGACGAAGCTCATGAAAGAACGTTAGCTACTGACTTGCTGATGGGTGTTTTGAAAGAAGTGATCAAGCAGAGACCAGACTTGAAACTTGTGATTATGAGTGCTACATTGGACGCTGGGAAGTTTCAGCAGTATTTCGACAACGCACCGCTCATGAACGTACCTGGTAGAACGCATCCAGTCGAGATATTTTACACGCCTGAGCCGGAAAGGGACTACCTGGAGGCGGCGATTAGAACTGTCATTCAGATACAGATGTGCGAGGAGATTCCCGGGGACCTCTTGCTGTTCTTGACTGGCCAAGAGGAAATCGAGGAAGCTTGCAAGAGAATAAAAAGAGAAATGGACAATCTGGGACCTGAAGTTGGTGAACTAAAGTGCATACCATTGTACTCGACACTGCCGCCGAATCTCCAACAGAGAATATTCGAACCTGCCCCGCTTCCCAAATCTAACGGTGCTATCGGCCGCAAGGTCGTCGTTTCGACCAATATCGCAGAGACATCGTTGACTATCGACGGGGTTGTCTTTGTCATAGATCCTGGTTTTGCCAAGCAAAAAGTAAATACGACGCTCTAATTAGCTTAAGTCAATCGTAAGAATTTTTACTGTCGCGAATCTCTTATTAATTTCTGATGCTTTTTATCAATAGGTATACAATCCTAGGATTCGTGTCGAATCCCTTTTAGTGTCGCCTATTAGCAAGGCTTCGGCGCAGCAGAGAGCCGGTCGTGCTGGCAGAACAAGGCCTGGAAAGTGTTTCAGATTATACACAGAAAAAGCGTATAAAAATGAGATGCAGGATAATACCTATCCTGAGATTTTACGTTCTAATCTTGGAAGCGTCGTATTGCAATTGAAGAAACTTGGAATCGATGATCTGGTGCGTTTATCGTAATATTGAATTAATGGTTAATCGTTTTATTTTATTTTTTTTAAGTAATATTGTAAAGGTATTATAAAAATAATTTTATATTGCATGTTCTGTGCGACAGGTACATTTTGATTTTATGGACCCACCTGCGCCCGAAACTCTTATGAGAGCTTTGGAGCTTTTGAATTATCTAGCAGCTCTTGACGATGACGGAAATCTGACGGATCTCGGCGCGGTAATGGCAGAATTTCCATTAGATCCTCAATTGGCGAAGATGCTTATAGCTTCTTGCAATCATAATTGCAGCAATGAGATACTCAGCATTACTGCTATGCTTTCAGGTAACGTATTGGGGTTTGCCATATATGATAATATCATATATAATTGCTTATCAGTACTTTATTAACAATTTAGTAATAGTTTTTCTATTTATTAATATTATCTATATATTAATATATCATATGTGAAATATATAAGAAAGAATTATCAAAAATAAAGTAATAGAATCAGAATTGTGGTAAGATAACATGGTAGTATATTGACGATTGACATGGTATTAGTCCCACAGTGTTTTGTGAGACCGAATGAATCGAAAAAGGCCGCCGATGATGCAAAAATGAAGTTTGCGCACATTGATGGCGATCATCTGACGCTGCTTAATGTGTATCATTCTTTCAAACAACGTAAGTGCTTACATCTTATTTATTTCTATCGTGAAACATAGCTCAGTTGCTTCATCTGTGACGAATTACTTACAGATATGGACGATGTCCAATGGTGTTACGACAACTATGTGAATTACCGATCGTTGAAGAGTGGAGACAACGTAAGGCAACAGTTGAGCAGAATAATGGACAGATTTGTATTGAAACGCACTTCGACGGATTTCAATTCAAAAGACTATTATATTAACATCAGGAAAGCTCTCGTCAACGGCTTCTTCATGCAGGTAAATATCATTTTGCAATGCTCTATATACACGACTATACAATGCTTTTCTTTATTTTGTATCTTGACTTTGTTACTTTCAACAGGTAGCGCATTTAGAGAGAACGGGACATTACCTGACCATCAAAGATAACCAGGTGGTACAACTTCATCCAAGCAGTTGTCTCGATCACAAGCCGGAATGGGTTATTTATAATGAATTTGTGCTCACTACTAAAAATTACATCAGGACAGTCACTGACATTAAACGTAAGTTTTCTCGTCTATTACATTACAATTAGCAAATATTTGCGCTGTATTATGTCTTTCCTCTTTATCGATTTGCTAATATTAGTAGCTTTCGACAATTCTATTTTTCTTTAATGAGATTTTATTTATCTTTTTACAGCTGATTGGCTGCTCATGATAGCGCCGCAATATTACGATCTAAATAATTTTCCTCAATGTGAAGCAAAAAGACAACTGGAGTTCACCCAAGCGAAATTAGACTCAAAACAGTATCAGGAAGGTTTCTAACCTCTATATACTTTAGATGTGTTTGGAAATCGCAAGAAACTGTCGGGAATGCTCAGTCAAAAATCTGCTTTTATCGTGGCAAACTTCAGCACACGATTTTCTCACCTATCGAAGCCACATCACATACAAGACATTGTAAAGAACACTTTATGGAGAACACTTTCTGTCCTTCAAAAGACACGAAAGAAATCTATTAAAACCTTTAGATTTTTGTATAAGCTATTAATTATTGGCTTGTACGGTGTAAAAATTAAACGTTTGAAAATTTAATTTAAATTTTTGATATTTAAGTTAAAATATGTGGAAGAAAAATGGACAATTAACTTGAAACACGCAGATAATGTAATCGACATAAGAGGGTTATTTATGTACATTTAAGAGAAGATTTAGTCTCTAAGTAATTTTAACAATAGAATTCACATTAATCGACGTACATAATTTAACATTCGAAACGCATTCGGGATGTCACTAGATATAATAGATTAATTTTTGTATTAAATGTTGACCGTATTATGTGAAGAAGGTATATAAATGGCCACTATATTTAACAAAAGATAAGGTCTTGTATTTGCCTAAAAAAGATTTTTTTTTAAAAAGAATTGTTTCTTCTGTTGTAATAGCGTGTCACTCTTTTTGCGGTGGACTCAGATTTATGGGATCATAATTTGATGTGCTTCGTATTCTGTATGCCTCCCCATAAAGTTAGAGTATGTTCCAGCGTGCACGGTGGCATTTTTTAATGAAATGATTAGTGAGAATGCTTATAAACACGCATAAACTTTTTACTAAAGAGATATAGAACATAAAAAAAAATATTTCTAGACACTTCTCCTACATCTGAAAGAATCAAATTGATAAAGAAAAAAATATTTATGATATATTAATATAATAAAAGTCATAAGTCAAAGCACACATTACATACACACACACACACACACACACACACACGTACACAGACACAGTGGCCAGTTTATGAAAAAGCAGCATTCAGTGTAATAAAGCATCTTTATTAGCACCTGAAAAGAAAAACTGAATTTGCGTATCCTATATGTTTATTGTTTATCATTGATATTCTACACGTATTAACAATAAATATGTGGATTTTTTTTATGGGCAAGATCAAATAATTCTGTCTCGAATGTTCAGTGAATTCTATAATTAACTCGGCAATTGTTACAGTCACCAGCTGTAACTGTTTCTCTTTTGTTATAACTCCGACATAACGAGATATATTTTTCGATTTTGTAAATAAATGTGCGTGAAAAATGGTCTTTATGGAAATGCGAAATTAGTTATAATAGATAATGTTTTATTGCGTTACACGTTTCATTCCAATAAACACAAGGCTTTTATCTCAATATTAATAACTGATGTTTATGTATTTCACGTTTAGTTAAAGATCAGTATGTATGTACATTTATTTAACAATTTTAATTCTAATTTTCTATGATGAAAACGATTCGAGATTGACTTTATATTGATGTCTAATTATATTATCTTATTATTTGTTCATTTATCTCGGTGTTCTAACATCTCAGAATGCAAATCACCGTCTATAGACTTGCATAAATAAGCTATTATGACTCGCTTTTTATAATAGCCTGCATTCCGATAAGAAATTTTTATCTATGAAACTCTCATCGTGGACGACTTTGAACAAATTTCGATTAATTGATTATTAATTCAACCGGTAGAAATAATTTGAAACAAATTTAAATTTTTAGCTACATATAATTCGTTGTTTCTAATTATTTTGTTAAACCACAAAAAATTAATAATTTTATCTGTCGATAACGAAATATTAATATTGATATAAATATATATTACTTCATAAGTTAATTATATACGGGTTTAAAGTTTATCAGAATTCCATCGAGTTTATTATCTAAAGCTGCGATTTGTGAATTTAGCCGACAATTAATGATTTCTGAAACAATTTTTTTATTAAATTATTTTTATTTTGTATGACTTTTGAAGTGAAATTAAAAAGATTTTACAGTTATACAGCGACATTAATTATTTTTACACGTTTGTCATTAATAAATTAAAGTTTTTTTTATATAAAATCGTTTGTATAAAGAGTTTTGAAGTATAATTGAAAATATTTGATAATCAATTGACACGATTTAAAATTTAAATAAAAATTAAAAAAATATATAACTGTCTGATATATCAATTAACAATAAACTCATCGAAATTTTGCAGTCGTGTCGCGATCACAGCCATCTATAGATAGACCGAACGTGTCATATATAGCACGTGCGAGAAAGAGGGAACCACATTTGATTCTTTTTTTTTATTTTTTTATTTTTAAATAAATGTTGCTATCTGTATGTTAGAGAGAGAAGAGGAAATAAGATGTTCCCTCTCTCTCGCACATGTCCATACGGCATGCTCGGTCCATCTATGCTATATCTATGGTTTCGGTAGTGACTTTCTTTCTGGTGCTCGACTTCCGTTGGTAGTGGTTTCCCGCGCATGCAATTTTCGTCGCGTTCACCACCTGGTGGAACACGCACTGTGGGTGAAGCGATATCAACAAAGGAAGTAGGGACAGATCTGTCGGCGTCTAATCGCAGCCTGATAGCTTAATATCGAGGGATCATCGATCAAGATCGTTCGACAAAATTTCCGTGACACTCGCAAACACGCAATATGTTCAGTTTAAGTGAGATTGGCGAGCAGTTGAAAGACGTGAGCCGAAAATCGGTCGGAGTCTCATTCGCCGGTCAGTCGCTCGTTTTGGACACCGCGAATGACGGTAAGACGTTAGAATTTTTTCCACGATGTATCCGCTTGTGTTTCTCACGTGCATAAAACACGCGAAGCTATTGAACAATTACACGAGCTCAAGCTTCCGTCTTGGTCCTTGGGGACACAACTGTTTGTGAAATTTTATTTGCTGCAAAAATTTGAATTCTAATTGTATGTGTGTATAAATTAAATATTTATCTATAGGCATTATTTTTGTGTCTATTAATGCCGAAGAATTTGTTTGATCTTTTTTACAGTATTATGCATTTTGTTTTATGCACGATGTACATGAGGTATTATATTTTATCCTTAAACATTATTATATTTTATCCTTTAACGTTCAACATTAACAGTGAACAAAGATCTTGCATAAAACAGAATGCACCTTCTGTCTTATTATTGTACAGCTCTCCAAGTGGTGGTATTATATTTTATTCTTAAACATTATTATATTTTATCCTTTAACGTTCAACATTAACAGTGAACAAAGATCTTGCATAAAACAGAATGCACCTTCTGCCTTATTATTGTACAGCTCTCCAAGTGGTGGTATTATATTTTATTCTTAAACATTATTATATTTTATCCTTTAACGTTCAACATTAACAGTGAACAAAGATCTTGCATAAAACAGAATGCACCTTCTGCCTTATTATTGTACAGCTCTCCAAGTGGTGGAAGCAATTAAAGCATGTCCGTGCTTGGAGTACTTGGATCTGGAAGGAAACACATTGGGTACGCCAGCCGCCGAAGTTATAGCAGAGGCGTTGAAGGAGAAGGGAACACCGTTGAAGAGAGCTCTGTGGAAGGACATGTTCACTGGCCGTTTGAAGACAGAAATCCCGAAAGCGTTGGAGTATCTAGGAACTGCGTTGTGCACTGCCGGTAGTCAGCTTACCGAACTTGACTTGAGCGACAATGCCTTCGGTCCAATCGGTATTCAAGGGTTAGCAAATCTGTTGGCGTCGAGCCCGTGCTATACCCTTCAGCAGTTGAAATTGAACAACAACGGTCTCGGTATATCAGGTGGAAAGATGTTAGCCAAAGCATTGGAGAAGTGTCATGAGAATAGTTCTAAAGAAGGTGAGAATTATGTAATATGTAATTATATTTTTTTTATGCATTTAATATATAAATATCTAATTGCTCAATGGAATGACATTCTTCTACAGGCATGCCGCTTGCGCTGAAAGTTTTCATCGTCGGCAGAAATCGGCTGGAGAACGAGGGCGCGCAAGCGTTGGCATCTGTATTTGAAAAGCTGAAAACACTGGAGGAGGTTGTAATGCAACAGAACGGCATATATCACGTAGGCATCGCGGCGATTGCGCAGGGTTTATCCGCCAATCCTAATTTGCGAGTGTTAAATTTGAACGACAATACGATCGGATTGAAAGGAGCCAGAGCGATCGCTAGAGTTTTACCAATTTTCCGGGGTCTGGAGGAATTAAACCTCGGAGATTGTTTGATAAAGACAAAAGGGACTTTAGTTTTAGCGGAGGCTTTGGAGATTCACGGCAATCATACGTCCCTTAGATATCTGGATTTAAGCAATAACGAACTGCGCGCGGATGCTGGAAATGCCATTGGTAGGGCCATGCATGACAAGGCTCTTTTGACAAATCTACAGTTGGACGGTAATTGCTTTGGAACGGAAGGACGCGAGAGCCTCCAACAGATACTTACTAAATTGGGAAGAATTGATGCATTGAATTCTTTGGATGAGGATTATACCGAGGATGAGGAGGAGGAAGACGATAATGAGGCTGAGCAGAGCGAGGAAGACGAGAGTGATAATGAGGACGAAACCAGTGACAAAGATAATAAGGAACAAGACAATATTGCACAAGGTACAGTGGTAACAGTAGCGGAATTCGTGAAATCACCAATAGGTGAGAAACTGCTGCTACTGCAAGGCGATAATGTGCAAGCTTTTATCGATTATGTAACGGTACGTATTATATAATATGTATCTGCAACGATTAGTTATATTTCTAGTGAGATTTACTTCTTGTTTCAGAATTTGGCAAATGAAAGTGATGCAACAGAACAGAAGTATATAGAGGAACTCTTACGAATAACTATGAAGGTATCGGCATTGTGTGGCAGCGGCTACATAAATGTGAGAATAAAAGCGGAATCCTTGTCCGATGCTCTATATGCAAAGCTGTTTTCTTACGCTGTAGAGACTGATCAAATATCAAATTTGAATAATGGATTGCTAGTGAATCTTGGTTTAATAAAAGTAAGAAAAATTATACCTATAATTTACATGCATACAGAAGATACATTAGAAGCGAACAAAATAATTAATAATCATCTGTTTCTTAGAGCGAGGATAAAACCAGTGGAAAAATCGATTGGAATTTGGAGGGATGTTTTAAGGCTTTGGAAAAAATTACTCAGAGAGATTATTTCTTAGCGCAAACAAGGAGTATGTTGAAGGTATTTCTAGAGAAACCAATGAAGACTAGTCGTGCAAATGTAGTCGATCCATTTCAAGATTCTAAAACTGCTCTCAAAGCTGTTCTAGACATTATTCAAGTTACGTAAAATTTCGTGGTATGTCTTATAGTTATTTATTTTTATACATTGTATGGAAAATGATAGAAATTTCATGTAAAATTAGAATTAAGATACCATCATTATATATGACTTTTACAAAATAGTCGTTTAAGATGAATCTTGATAATTTTTAAATTTTGTACTTTTAATATTAAATTTGTTCAATACAAACTTCTCTTTGCAATCTTTGTCTCACAATAAGAAGTTCTACTTCGTTTTATTAAATGACTAACAATTACGAATAATGCGTAATAAATTATATCGAAATAAAAAATACATTTGTTATCTTACAATGTATATCTGTGTGTGTGGGTGTGTTTATATATATATATATATATATATATATATATATATATGTATATGTATATCGTTCTTAAATCTTTAATCTTGTATTCTATCCTCTCATTTTAACGTACTGAACGATCGATACATGTTATCCGTA